>NC_053433.1:87809879-88409879 GCF_007990345.1 Gossypium hirsutum | reverse complement strand
CTAAGGTTTTCAAAATCAAAACGATGATTGAACTGGACAAGCTTCTGGTTTTCCAATTCAGTCGGTCCATCCAGTTCAATTAAATAAAACATTAAAAAAAATATTAGTTTCACCGCCCGCTCCCCAAGTCAAACGATCTAATGGTTTTCTCTAGACTGATACCCTTATCGATTTTGTTCTAATAGTTCCGACCGACTGATCCGATTCAGTTCAAGTTTTTATGGTTTTTTTATATAATTTCCATAAGTTTATATCAGTTTTAATGTTTTTAATAATTTTTATTTAAAAATTTTATGATTTTTTATAAGATTTTAAGAATTCCTATATGTGTTATAAAATTTCAAATATTTTTTTATTAATTTTATAATTTTTTTAATTTATTAGATTTTTTTAATATTTATAAAAAATTTATTTTCTATATTTTTTACAAGTTTATATCTAACTCTATTTTTTGAAATTTTATAATATTTTTGTAATATTTTTAGTTTTTAATTATTTTTATTATTTTTATGAGAATATTAAATTAATCCAAAAGTTGCATAAGCTAACATTTGATTGGTTCAACAATTTATTTTAATAGTCAACATGGTCAATGACAGAATTCATTAATGGGGGCTTAATTGAATTTTTTTTAGCTATATGAGCTTAATTGGGTGCACATTTAATATAGGGACTTAATTGATTTTTTCGCATTTTTAAAGGCTTCTTTGACATATAAACCTTATTTTTAATCTAAGGGTTAATTTTTATTTGGGTCTCATTTAAATAGTTCCCATTACAGTTCCCATAAAAATAAAAAATAAAAACCAATTAAGGCCTACTGAAAAAAGTGCATCTAACTAAGCCGTGAGTGACATAAAAAAAAAAAACCCTTTCGTTAATATCAAACTAGTTCGACTATTAATGAATCTTAATGTGACTGACAAAAATAATGAGAAACTAAAATGTGACATGCCACATAAATAAAAGTTTAAAAAATAATAAAAATGCACAACCAAAATAAATCTGGACACACGGACAATCAAATTTATCTAAATCTGGACATTCTTTATTTAGATTTATTTATAACGAGCATAAAAATGTAAAACTTATAATAAATATAAAATATATATATATATATATATACAACGACAAGTGATGAATATTACTTCAGCAGCTGTAGAATAAAATGGCAGGTGATGAAATACATATGTTGAAATAAAGAAGAATTTTTATAAATATATATATAGGGTGGATATTTGATTTAGTGACCATGTAAATTTTTTATTTTACAAACAATTTAAAAAATTAATATGTATATATCTTTTAAAATATTTATTTATTTTTAATGTTTTATTATGCCCTATAAAATGCTGGTCAACCTTTGATCCTATTTTATGTAAAATTTCGTTAAAAATATATCAAATAAGTTTTCATAGGGGAGTGTATATATTTTACTATGCTTGGGATAGATTAAATATTAAACTTAAAAAAAAAAGGAAAAACGGATTACCATATATATATATATATATATATATATATATAATCACAAATATGGTGAGTATATTTATTTTATCATTATTGGAATATAATCAATGTTAAGCGTAAAAGTTATAGATGTTATTTCATCATATTTTAGCATATATATAATCACAACTCATTTTATTTGGCAGCGGTTGAGTTCATATTGATTGCATATGTATAATTTTTACAATTTTTAATAATTACTAATTTATTAATATTTTTTTAATTTTACACTCATCTAAAATAAATTTAAATAAGTTTAAATTTAAATGATGTTTAAATCTATTTATCTAAATTCATTTTAGACATGTGTTTTTTATTAATCTTTTATAACTTTTAGTTTTTTATTAACTGACTCTTTTTTTTTATTATATTTTTTTGCTTTCTTAAGATGCCATGAGAAAATATTTATTCATGCCACATGTAAGTTTTTTATTACGTTAACTATCAAATTGATCAGTAACGATTCTCGTTAAAGGAAGAGGTTAATAGATTTTGTGGGGTCATCAAAGTTCAATTGGGTGCACTGTTTAATTAATTTTTGAGTAAATTACACTAGTAATCATTCAATTATTAGTATTTTTTTATCATCCAATTAAGAAAATTTACTAAATGGTCACCCAACTATTAAATCTTGTCTCTTTTTTTTGTCACCGGTTAATAAACTGTGGTATATTTTAAATTGACATAATAGCAACTTAACCCTCAACATTTATACATTATATTTAATCTTAATTCTAAAAAATCTAATTAGATAACTTGTAAATATTGAGAGTTAAAGTTGCTATTATTTTCACTTTTAAAAGCTACTATTGTTAACCAACTAATGACTAAAAAGACAAAATTAAAAGTTGAATGACCATTTCATAAATTTTCTTAATTAAATGAAAAAAGAAAATACTAATAGTCAGCTTTGTTGATTTTTTAGTAAAAGCTTTTTTAAACCTTCAGCCTCTATTCTCAAAATTTGATGATAAATCATGATATGGTTGATTGATAATATATAAAAAGGCATAATGAATTTTTTTCCCTCTAACTTTATAAAAAAATTTATTTTAGCTCTTCATTTTTTATTTTTTATTTGTCTCTTTTGCACTTGAACTTACACTTTTTATCATATCACCCCAAAATAAAAAGAAAAGTTAACGTTTGTTAATTTTTGCTAACATGCCACATATGGGTTATCATGTAGATGACATGTCAACATTTAATTAATTTTAAAAAATAAAAATTAATAAGTATTTTTTTATAGTTTTTATATATACTTTTTAAACCATTTTAATGATTTTTTATTTTAAAAAATAATTTTTAAATTTTTAAAAATTAATTAAATGTTGACGTGTCATCTACCTGACAATTCACATGTATGTCACTTCAGCAAAGTTAACACATCTTAACTTTTCTATCTATTTTGATGTGATTTAACAAAAAATACAAGTTTAAGAGTTAAAAGAAGTGAAAAATTAAATAAATGGTTAAAATAATTTTTTTATAAAGGTGGAAGGTAAAAAAAGTTATTATGCAAAAATTATAAACAATTGTAGTATGCATCAAACTTAAACCAAATATTAAATTAAGGAATAGTAATAAACAAAATTCTTTTTTTTTTTAAGGTTTAGTAATAGCCAAAACTAAAGTCTAGCATTGTTGCACTACGATTTCCAATCCCAGAATTGTATGGCGTAATTAGAATTAGTTAATGCTTGCTCGCTCTTTCACTCAAAAGTCAAAGTCAAACAAAAACTAAAACCATAAGGTGGAGTTGACTTTTCAGGTTTCTTTAATTATAAAATCTCAAGGACTTTGGAAGTTATGCATTTGCAGCTATGGACAATGGCCATATGAATTATATATAAGCTATCTCCAAAGACAAAGTCCTTGAGCCTATCTCAAAGTGAAAGCCACTTTTTAAATCTTAAAATTCCCAACTTGGACACTAGCATTTTACCTACTCCTTTTACCTCACTTATATTTGGCAAATATGCTGTCAGCACTGTTACTAATAATGACCCAATCTTCCTTTTGGACCTTTTCCACTCTCATAGGAGCCAAATCCCCCTCATTTTATATCCACTTGCCTCTCTTATTGTTTTTCCCTATCCTTTTGACGTTTTAGTTAATGTATGAGTATTTTTTTTTTCATTACACCAATGTGATGCATCTTATTAATGTTTTGTGTTGAACATGTATGTATGAATGTATGTATGTTTAACAGATGGCAACGGCAGTACTGAATGTTACTTTGGTTCTTGCTCTTTTCTCATGTTACTTTGCTCTTCTTGCTTCGGCACAGGCACAGCTTACTTATCCACCAGAAGGTTGATTTTGTTTGGTTTGTAATATATTCTTTGTTACTTCATCATATTGCATTGTTAAACCAGTTTCGAAATGCCTGTGTTGAATTTTCCAGTTGACGCACTGCAAGCTATTCGGCGTAAGCTCAAAGATCCGAGAAAAAATCTAAGGAACTGGAGAAAAGGAGATCCTTGCGTTTCGAACTGGACCGGAGTAATCTGCACCATGCCTCAACCTGATGGCTTTTTGCATATTCAAGAACTGTATGTATTTTCATGTATTCATTGGTTGCCATCATTATTTTGTTTAAAATGAGTGATACGTTGTAATGTTTTGGGCAGGCGGATGCTAAACTTGAATCTTACTGGAAAGCTTGCTCCTGAACTTGGCCAGCTATCTAATTTGACTGTACTGTAAGTGGTGCCAATGTTTTGGAGACTTCAGATATTTACTCAAGTTCACCAAATTCTTGCCTTACCATCAATGACTCCTTACTTGGTGCAGGAATTTTATGTGGAATCACAATATTACAGGAAGTATACCTAAGGAGATAGGCAATATAAAATCATTGAAGTTCCTGTAAGCAAACTCATATTCAGAAGCTAACAAAAGCAAGTTTCAAGTAAATGAATGCAGAAACCTTATAAGATTAGTGATCATGGTTGCAGGCTTTTAAGTGGGAATCAGCTTTCGGGACCTTTGGCCGACGAGCTCGGTTTTCTTCCTAACTTGTTGATGTTTCAGGTGGATTTGAATCAAATAACAGGTTCACTGCCCAAATCTTTTGTCAACCTCATCAGCTGCAGGCACTTGTGAGTAAATTATACTACTAAATTAAATTTAAATGCTTTTTATGTTATGAAGTAATGCATTAATATAATAATTTTTCTATGCATTTTGTTAACTGCAGTCACATGAACAACAACTCAATCAGTGGGCAGATTCCGTCAGAGCTCCGCAGCATGCCTGCACTTATACATTTGTAAGCTCAGTACTAATTCCATTGTCACAAATTCTGGGCTGTTATGGATGAATCACCTTAATATAGCTTATATCCATGATGGATGTGCAGTCTGCTGGACAACAATAACTTAACGGGGAATCTACCACCAGAGTTTTCACAGATGCCTAAATTGAGAATACTGTAAGTTTACTGTTAATTAATATCTTGAATTGGATGGAATTTTGATTACATCTCATACTAGTATTTGTTTGTATTGCAGTCAACTTGATAATAACAATTTTGGTGGAACAGAGATTCCGGCTTCTTATGGCAACATGTCCAACCTAGTGAAATTGTCAGCTTCTTTCCCTTTCTCTATTGACTATCAGTTTATTCAAAGGGAAAAAGGATATAAAGATTAGACCATATTGAAGCAATGGTTAGCATGTAGCAATCACATGTTTTATTATTATTATTATTATTATTATTATTATTTGGATGTAATGATGTAACTTAGTTGTATTCCAACTAAGTTTGTTAGTGTAGTAGGTGGTGATTTATTTTAAGTGGATGTAATGATGTAACTTAGTTGTATTCCAACTAAGTTTGTTAGTGTAGTAGGTGGTGATTTATTTTAAGTGGATGTAATGATGTAACTTAGTTGTATTCCAACTAAGTTTGTTAGTGTAGTAGGTGGTGATTTATTTTAAGTGGATGTAATGATGAAACTTAGTTGTATTCCAACTAAGTTGTCAAGTTGTAAGCTTGTATAAATAGGCTTTATGCCATTTTAAAAAAATATGAATGAATTCAATCAAGATTTCATCCATATACTCTCTATTTTAGCTTTGCTTAAAATTTATTTCATTTTTCTTCTTTGTTTCTGCCGCAAGTCTCGATTCTTGCTCGGCAAGCTTTTTGTTGAACCTTGCTATTTGTTGCACTTAGCTCCAACAATTGGTATCAAGAGCCTATTTCTTAAGGGATCTGTTATACAAATTCATGGCTTCATCAAGCTTTTCACCAGCTGCACCTCAAGTCTTCAATGGAGAAGGCTACCACATATGGGTGGTTAAAATGAAGACCTACCTACAAGCTTTCGATCTGTGGGAGGTTGTCAACTCAGATGTTGAACCAGAGCCACTTAGAGGCAATCCAACAGTAGCTCAAATCAGGCAGCATGCTGATGAGAGGACCAAGAGGCACAAAGCCATGTCTTGCATCCAGAACTCAGTGTCAGATGTGATTTTCACAAGGATTATGGCCTGTGAATCACCAAAACAAGCCTGGGACAAGTTGCAAGAGGAGTTTCAAGGGACAGAGAGGACAAGGCAGCAACAGTTGCTGAACTTAAGGAGAGATTTCGAGAATTTGAAGATGAAGGAAGAAGAAACTATCAAGCAGTACTCTGACAGGATTATGGCTGTGGTTAACAGCATTAGGCTCCTTGGAGAGCAGCTCAAGGAAGCTAGGATAGTGGAGAAGGTTATTGCAACTCTGCCCGAGAGGTATGAGGCAAAAATCTCATCTCTCGAGGACTCAAGGGACCTGTACACCATCTCCCTGACAGAGTTGATCAATGCTTTATATGCTCAAGAGCAAAGAAGAGCAAGCAGACTGGAGGAGCATCAAGAAGGTGCCTTTCAGGCAAGAACAAACACTGCCTACAAAGGCAAGAAGGCCTGGAGAGACAAGCCAAGGACTGATGTTGCAAGAAAAGAGGGTCAGACTTGCAAGCACTGCAGAAGGGCTGGTCATCCAAAAGAAAAATGCTGGTTCAATCCAGATGCTGTATGTCAGCATTGTAAAAAGAAGGGTCATGTTGAGAGAGTCTGCAAGAGCAAGGCCAAATCAAGGCAGAGTCAGTTTCAACAGATGAAAGCTGAGGCTCGAGTAGCTAAGGAGGACAGTGACCAAGAGGAGCAAGTCTTTGCTGTGTTATGCTCAGCTGCTCAAGAAAAGTTCTCATCTGGTTGGCTTCTAGACAGTGGATGCACCAACCACATGACACCTGATGCTGCAATCTTCAAGTCTTTAGACAGAAGCTGCAGAACTAAAGTCAAGATAGGAAATGGTCATTTTATTCAAGCTGAAGGCAAGGGTGATGTGCTGATATGCACCCCCACAGGTGCCAAAGTGATTTCAAATGTGCTTTTGGTGCCTGAAATTGACAGAAACCTGCTCAGCATAGCTCAGTTGCTGGAGAAAGGTTATTCTGTTGTGTTTAAAGACAACCAATGCCAAATCAATGATCCAAGTGGATCCAAGCTGATGGCAGTTCCTATGGCTAATAAGAGCTTTGTAGTTGACTGGACCAGGGAGTCAAACATTGCCTACACAGTTACATCAGATGAATCCAAGCTTTGGCATCAAAGACTGGGACATGCCAACTTCAGATCGATGGCTCGAATGGTCAGAGAGGACTTGGCTGAAAACTTCATCAACTCAGTGGATCATGATGATGTGTGTGAAGTGTGTCAGCTAGGAAAGCAGGCCAGACTCCCATTTCCCTCGAATCAAGCCTGGAGAGCCTCTGAAAAACTCCAACTGGTGCACACTGATGTGTGTGGCCCTATGAGGACTGAGTCATTAAGTGGAAACAGGTACTTCATACTGTTCATTGATGATTTTTCAAGATATTGCTGGCTTTACTTCCTAAAACAGAAATCAGAGGCGGCCTCAGTGTTTTGGAAGTTCAAGACTGCTGCTGAGACTGAAACAGGTTGCAAGCTGAAGTCCATAAGGTCTGATAATGGGACTGAGTACACCTCAGCTCAGTTCCAAGCCTTCTGTGATAAGGCAGGCATCAAACATCAACTTACCAACACATATACACCTCAGCAAAATGGTGTAAGTGAAAGGAAGAATAGGAGTTTGATGGATATGGCCAGGTGCTTGATGATTCAGAAGAATCTGCCTAAAGCACTATGGGCAGAGGCAGTTAACACTGCAAACTACATTCAAAATAGGCTTCCAACCAAGGCCTTGGATCAAAAGACTCCATTCGAAGCCTGGTTTGGATTCAAGCCATCACTGGCTCATCTGAAGGTCTTTGGATGCATCTGTTATGCTCATGTACCTGCTGTCAAAAGGGACAAATTGTCTGAAAGGGCTCGACCTGGTATTTTGGTGGGCTACAGCACTGTTAAGAAGGGCTATAGGATCTTGGATCCTTCAACAAAGAAAGTGTCAGTCAGTAGGGATGTGGTATTTGATGAAAAGTCATGTTGGAACTGGGAAAAACATGAACCTGAGAAAGTTTCAGAAGGACTTGCAGCAGATCAAGCTGAGCCAGATCAAAATGTTCCTGAAATGGACATTGATGATGAACCAGTTAGAGGAACAAGACCATTGACTGAGATTTATGAAAGAGCTCATGTAGCCATAGCTGAACCAAGCAATTTTGAAGAGGCTGAAGCTCAGCAAGAGTGGAAGCAGGCAATGGCTGAGGAGATTAGCATGATTGAGAAGAACCAGACCTGGGAATTAGTTGAAAGGCCAGTCAAAAGGAAGATAATTGGGGTGAAATGGGTGTACAAAGCCAAGCAAAATGCTGATGGTACCTTGAACAAACTGAAAGCAAGGCTAGTTGTCAAGGGGTTCAGTCAGAGGTATGGCCTGGACTACCTGGAGACCTTTGCACCAGTGGCCAGGCTAGACACCATCAGATTACTGATTGCCTTAGCAGCACAGCTCGAGTGGAAGATCCATCAACTCGATGTGAAATCAGCCTTTCTGAATGGTTTCTTAGATGAAGAGATCTATGTTGAACAACCACAAGGGTTTGAGATAGCTGGCAGAGAGCATATGGTCTACAAACTGAAGAAGGCCCTATATGGCTTAAAACAGGCTCCAAGGGCCTGGTACAGCAGAATCGATGGCTACTTGACTAATTTGGGATTCGATCGAAGCAAAAGTGAGCCAACACTGTATGTCAAGAAGCAAGGGACACAAACACAGCTCATTGTATCCCTATATGTTGATGACCTGCTGGTGACAGGAGGAGATCGAGCAGTGCTGGTCGATTTCAAGACCAAGATGCAAGAAGTATTTGAAATGTCTGATCTAGGGGAAATGTCTTATTTCCTTGGAATGGAGGTGACTCAAGCACAAAATGGGATATTTCTAAGTCAGAGAAACTTTGCCACAAAGATTCTGACCAAGTTCTCCATGCAAAACAGTAAAGCAACTAAAACACCTGTTGCTGTTGGAGAAAAACTATCGAGCCAAGGTGATTTTGAGAAGGTTTGTGAAACAACCTACAGAAGTCTAGTTGGTTGTCTGTTATATTTAACTGCCACTAGACCAGACATAATGTATGCTGTAGGATTGCTCTCAAGGTTCTTGCATTGTTGTAATAAAAAGCATTTACAAGCTGCTAAGAGAGTGCTTAGATATGTCAAAGGCACTTTGAGCTATGGTTTAAAGTACAGCAAGGAAGGAAATCTGAAGCTGGTTGGCTACACTGATAGTGATTGGGCTGGCTCGATAGATGACATGAAAAGCACCTCAGGGTATGCTTTCAACCTTGGTTCAGCCATGTTTTGCTGGAGCTCGAAGAAGCAAAGTCTGGTGGCTCAATCTACTGCTGAAGCAGAATATGTGGCAGCTGCAAGTGCTGTCAACCAAGCCATTTGGCTAAGGAAAATCTTAGCTGATTTGAAAGTGCATCAAAAGGAAGCTACTGAGATCTTCTGTGACAACCAATCTTCAGTTGCAATTGCTAAAAATCCAGTGTTCCATGGAAGAACAAAGCATTTCAGCATCAAGTTGCATGTTGTTCGAGAAATGGAGCAAGCTCAGGAAGTGAAGCTGATCCATTGTAATTCTGAGGATCAACTTGCAGACATTTTGACTAAAGCCCTTAATGTCACAAGGTTCGAATGTCTAAGAAGGAAGCTAGGTGTTTGCTCCATGCAAACCAAGGAGGAGTATTGAAGCAATGGTTAGCATGTAGCAATCACATGTTTTATTATTATTATTATTATTATTATTATTATTATTTGGATGTAATGATGTAACTTAGTTGTATTCCAACTAAGTTTGTTAGTGTAGTAGGTGGTGATTTATTTTAAGTGGATGTAATGATGTAACTTAGTTGTATTCCAACTAAGTTTGTTAGTGTAGTAGGTCGTGATTTATTTTAAGTGGATGTAATGATGAAACTTAGTTGTATTCCAACTAAGTTGTCAAGTTGTAAGCTTGTATAAATAGGCTTTATGCCATTTTAAAAAATATGAATGAATTCAATCAAGATTTCATCCATATACTCTCTATTTTAGCTTTGCTTAAAATTTATTTCATTTTTCTTCTTTGTTTCTGCCGCAAGTCTCGATTCTTGCTCGGCAAGCTTTTTGTTGAACCTTGCTATTTGTTGCACTTAGCTCCAACAGACCAGTATTCATTTCTTTCAAAATGTTGTCAAGTCGAAATGGCTAAAATCGCGCATGATTTTATTGAATTCATCTGTACAGGAGTCTTAGGAATTGCAGCTTGCAAGGAGCCATTCCTGATTTCAGCAGTATTAAAACATTTCGCTATCTGTAAGCCTTTCCAGCATTTATAGGAGTTTGTTTACATACTAATCTATTGTTTGATATATTTAAACACTACTTTGTGTTGGCCTGTCATACGGCAGTGATCTGAGCCGTAACCAACTTACTGGAGGGATACCAACAAATAAGCTTTCTGATAACGTTACTACAATGTAAGGGTGGTTGATGCTACCATTGATTTATTATATGAATTTTCTTCTTCACTGATAAGCTAAAACGAGTCATCATTGCTTTGGTTCTCTATACGAGGCAGTGATCTATCCTATAATTTGCTCAACGGATCTATTCCTTCAAACTTTTCAGGCCTTCCTCGTCTTCAGAGATTGTAAGACTTAGTCTTCATTTTTTTACTTTCAATTTCTTTTACAAGAAATTTATATTGCATATAGGTCTTTGAAAATCTTTTGAGAAGCCATATAGGATGATCTTTAATGATGGTCTGCATTTTGTTGTTGGTGTGCAGGTCACTCGAAAACAATTTGTTAATAGGAGATGTTCCCTCCGATTTTTGGCAAAATGAGAACCTTACTGCTACGGCAAGACTTATCATGTAAGTCATTAAGGCCGAAAGGTATCATTTCCATTTTCAGCTTCAATTATACCTAATCATCAGTGCATGCACCTGCTTTTACCTGCAGAGACTTCCGGAACAATTCGCTTTTGAATATTTCTGGCAGTATAGATCCTCCTTCAAATGTTACAATCAGGTGAGAGCATTGTCACTTATTTGTAGCATGTAAAGTTGCAAAATAATATGATAATCTCTGATACATTAGTGCTGCATGCCCTGCATACTTAACTTAGGCTTGAAGGCAACCCTGTTTGCGCCTCAGCAAATCAACTAAACATAGCTCGGTTCTGCGGGATTACAATCTGAGATGATGATTTTGTGCCAGGAACTGGAGATGAAACAGGAAGCTCAAGTAACTCTAGTGACAGCTGCAAACCTCAATCTTGCCCTACGGATGATAATTTTGAATTTGTCCCAGATTCTCCTGTTGATTGCTTCTGTGCTGCACCTTTTGAAGTCGGGTTACGTTTACGAAGTCCTACCATATCGGATTTTCGCCCCTATATTGTCCCGTACAAAGAGTTCATTACATTCAACCTCGGATTGGATCTTTATCAACTATATGTTAAATCATTTATATGGCAAGAGGGTCCTAGGCTTCGCCTGTTTTTAAAATTTTTCCCTCAGTATATCAATAACACTAATAAATTCAATAACAGTGAGATACAACGGATCAGGGACATAATTGCTACATTTGCGATCCCTTCCAATGACACCTTTGGTCCATATGAGCTGATCGATTTTACGCTCCTCGGACCTTATTCAAACAGTATGCTTATGCCATCTAATTTTTCCTTCATACATGTTCAGTTTTATTTCAGTCTTTAGTGAAAGTTACTTCATTTATTGCAGTTGATCTCCAGCCCCTGGAATCAGGAGGAATAAGCAAAGGCGCCCTAACTGGAATCATACTAGGGACTATATCGTTCGTAGTTGCAATATCTTTGGCAATTACGGTTTTCGTCTACAAAAGGCAAACCAAATCTGGGCATGAAGTGTCGAAGAAACAGTCATGTAAGTCCAGATCCGAGAATAATATATGCAGTGATTGCATATAAAACGTAAAGGCAATATTAACGATCCTTTTTCCTTCTTTATTCTCACTGCAGCTGGAAAAGTTCCCATCAGAACTGAAAGTGTTAAGGAATTCAGCTTTGTAGAACTTGAAGCAGCTACAGATGGATTCAAAGATAACGTACGAATTGGTCAAGGAGGCTACGGAAAGGTTTACAAAGGCATTTTGGCTAATGGAACAGTGGTTGCAGTTAAGCGTGCGCAACAAGGATCTTTGCAGGGTCAGACAGAGTTCATAACTGAAATACAACTGCTGTCACGATTACATCATCGGAACCTGGTTTCATTGATCGGATACTGTAGCGAACAAGATGAGCAGGTACATTCTATAAATTCAATGCTGCAATGCGATGAAATTAACTTGTATATTCCCTTTGGACACTTAATGCTCCATGGCTTTTTTCTTCCCAGATGTTAGTATATGAGTTTATGCCCAATGGTTCTCTCCATGATCTTCTCTCAGGTAAATTTTTCCAGCTACACTGATTTTAACTGTTGCTGCATGCATAACAAATATTGTTGGGAAATTGCAGATAGATACAGACATACGTTGAGTTTCCCCATGCGAATGCGTATTGCGTTGGGTTCGGCCAAAGGCATCCTCTACCTTCATAACGAAGCATACCCACCAATAATCCATCGGGACATCAAGGCAAACAACATATTGTTGGACTTCAAGTTTGCTCCTAAAGTTTCTGATTTCGGAATCTCAAGGCTTGCTCCACTACCAGATGCCGAAGGAACTTCAGCTCACGTGTCCACGCTTGTCAAAGGAACACCGGTAAGACTAAATAGAGCTTTTCCATGAACACTTGAGCTGTCATTTGATGCTTGAACTTAATTTCCAGTTTTGTATGTAGGGTTACCTGGATCCAGAATATTTCTTGACTCACAAGTTAACCGATAAAAGTGATGTCTATAGCCTTGGAATAGTGTTTCTGGAACTTTTGACAGGGATGCTGCCTATCTCTCATGGCAGAAACGTTGTCCGGGAGGTACTAATTATTATATATTTATGCTAGCTACAAAAAACAGAGATGTTTAGCGAAAATGATAATAAAGTAAACTAACAGACATGTGCTACAGGTTTTTGGGGCATGTCAATCTGGGTTGATGTTTTCCATCATAGACCAGAGCATGGGTGCTTACTCTTCTGAAATCATCAAGAAATTTATGGCACTGGCCCTCAAGTGTTGCCTGGATGATCCCAAGGAACGACCGACCATGTTGGAAGTTGTAAGAGAGTTGGAGAACTTATGTTCACAGCTGCCGGAGACAGAGATGAGTGCACCTGGAACAGGAACAGGAACAGGATCAGAATCAGATGCATCCAATGCATCCCCTTCGTTGCCTCTCTACTCTGGAAGGAATTCTCAACCTACCAATGAAATCTATGGAAGTGAACTAGTGAGCGGAGTTATCCCCACCATCAGGCCTCGCTAGTAGTGGATTTAATAATGCAATCAACTCTGTTTTTATCACTTCATCTTGCTGAATATAATTTGTTAAAATACTAGGAACAGTAATGGGGCCTCTAGTTACTTGTATCTGTAATAAGTTTCCAGTGTTTATGGCTTTTATTTGATTTTATTTTTCACGTCATTTAATAATGAAGAAAGTAATTTAGATAGTTTCTTGCAGCCAAATCATAACAGTTTTTTAAATCACCACGCTACAATATTGATATAACGTAATGGAGGTATAACATCACAGTTGTTACAAATAAAATCCATTAAGTAACCCTGAAACAATCTATTGCTTAAATGATATTATCTTTTATGTTACAAAAATATGAGGAATTGGCCAAATTGGATGTAGAAATTATTGCTCAAAAATCAAAATAACTTGTTCCCTTCTTTGAAAGAGTTAGACAACATGATTGCATTATGCCATGAATGAAAATATAGCCAAAGATGATATGCATTTTAGGGATAAGTTAATAGTTTATGTTAATAAGCTTTAGGAGTCAAAATAGTAAGTTCAATTATTCAATAGTTTATCTTAATAATTAAGGATGGGTAGTCAAAAATCAAATAACCAACACAAATTCAATAGTATATGTTAACAAGGAGTAAAAGTCTTTTTTTTTTCAAAAGAAAATATATGAATAAATTAAAATTTTTATTTTTAAAAATTAAATAAAACTCATAAAGAAATATCTTTTATATTAGAATAGTAAAGTATTGTTTGAAAATGTTTTAGTATAATGTTTTAAAAATATTCATGTCTGCAATAATTATTATTCATTATGTAAAGTTTGCAATAATCACAATTGCGATACCGTAACCACATCAACAATAAAACCCACCATCACAATTTAATACTATGATTTCTCGTTCTCTTAATCTCATAGCAGATGAGACATACAAGCTTTAAAATGATTTTAAGCGGAAAAAAGCATCATAGTTTTATGATGTAATACTAGATGGAAAATTTTTTCTTTAATAAGGATTAGTTGATTAAGTTTTAAAAATAATTAAAAGAATAAAATATCATTTCAAAAGTAAATAAAAAATAAATAGTTTTATGACAAAATATTAAATAATTTGATAAAATAACTTGTGAAGTAATATTTGAAAACAACATGATAAAAATATTCAAATTTGTATAAGTATTATTAAAATTAAATAATAATAAAAAGTATCCAATATCGAATAATAGAAGCTAAATATATCAAATAACAATGAAATATTTTTTTTATTAAATAAAAATAATACAAAAATATTTATTTTTATTTTTTAATTGTTATTAATGAAAACGTTATTAAAACAAATAATTAATTTATGCTATTTTATTTTATATTTATTGGTTTTATAGATTTAAAAAAATTAGTTCCTAATGACATATGCGTTTTTTATTTTTTAATCAATTTTTGAATAATATATTTTTAATTATTTATGTAATGGATCATACCCTTAAGCGGCTCTATTTCCTCTCAGCTCTTAAATGAGCTTCTCATTTCGTATATTTCTCTCGTTTGCTTGTCTTCTAATCATTATACTATTGAAATCTTGAGATGATGATGTGAACTTTGATAAGCCAATGAAGCTCTAGCATGATGTTGGGTTGGGGGTTATAATCAACATGGGGTATAGATAAATTTGTTGATACTGAGTTAAATTGATAAGGGTTTTGTTGATTTCGTAGGTTAGAGTTTGTTTGATTTTGCTGATGAAGATTTTGATTAACATGCAAAGGATTTTGAGTTTGGGTTTGGGTCAATAGCTCCTAAGTTGTTGAATTTTCTTGAGTATCTTAGACTGGTGGATTGTTAATAGGGTCAAATTCAATGTTGGGAGGGTTGTTGGTACCTATAAATAAATGGAGAGCCATTGAGAATAGAAGCTTTCTGATAAGGGAGTTGGGGAGAAGATGAATATATAGTGTGTTAGAAGTGTCTTGTGAATTATTGTATGAGCCATTTTATAGTGAATGATAAGATTATTTAAATGTTTAAAAACTACTAACATAGAGATCTAATCAAGTTTCTTAATAATGATAATTAAGTAATTAATAATTTTGAACTCCTCACATGCATCTCACATATGTTCAATGGATGTGTATTGTGTGAAGTAGGTCAGATTTAAGTTTATTTTCAACGAAATATTTTAACTTAGAAAATTCAATATTTCACATCATAGATTTTCATTTACTACATCAACAATTAAAAATTGCAAATCACGTTGTTGATCTTCTCAAAAAACCACATCCACATTTGACATTTGATTGATAGTTCAACAAGTTAGTTGTTAACATCACCACCAATTTACAGGAACTTAAGTTAATAAAGGAAGCAGTAGTCATCAACATTGATGTAGTCTTTGTCTTCTTAATCTTAGCTACTTGCTATTATTTTCTTAGATTGTTATGTGATTCTTTAACTTGATGTTTTTTCACTCGTTGATAGATATGATTGTTGAGATTTTCTTAATTATTTGATTTTGTAATCCTTTGAATGAAAATTAAAAATAATTAAATAAAAATTAAATTATTTGAAATTAAACCTCGAGGTGGAAAAATAAAGTTGGTGAGTCTGAAATCATATTTTAATATGAAAGTCAACCCCTCATCCGAGTGTGACAGAGGGATAGACAGTTTCTTCTAAGTATTTTTTTATTATATACCTAATTATATAGTTTAATTTATTGTATTAGAATTAGGGAGTATTAATTATTAATGAAAAGATGAAAAATCTTATCGTGTGATCATCCACTTGGTTGAGGGTGTATATGATATTCCTTTCCTCTTTCTATCTTTCTGCCTGCTGCTACCCATTTTAAACTAATCTAACCACAAATTCTTCACCATCGTTTTTGTTTGGAACCCTGCACCTGCAGGTCAGTTCAAGTTTCGCTTTTGATGCGTTTTTATATTATTTCGATTCTCCATCATTTTTATTTATTCTTCTAATTTATCTTCAATTTAATCAAATCTATTAACTTTTTTCTTTTCTTTTACTGCAAAATTCGGGGATTTCCTTCCCCTTTTCCACAATTGAATTTGTTTCGCTTTCTCTCATCTTCTGTTTTAGAGTTTACATAGCTTTTAATTTGAACCAAAATAAAACCAATCTTTTCCTTCTTTTTTTCTTGCCATTTGGGAACTGTGGATTCTTAGGCTTCTTGCTTTTTGTTAAGGTTGGTTATTTTTTGTGCAAATGAGGCCAGTGCCTATGGTAATTGTTTATATTATCAATTAGGGTTTTGGATTTTTTTTGGTTTGTTTGAAATGATTATCCTTTTGATTGTATCTGCTGTTTCTTTATGGTCGTCTCAAATTTATTGGACTATAGCTCTTTGGGGGGGGGTTGTTTCAATTGATTTTGGCCTTTTATTTCGATCATTGTCATTGTTGAATGCTCAATATGTTTTAGTCATTTGGTTGACAAAAGCTTCGTTTTCACGAAAATTGTGCTTTTTACTTGCAGCTTATATTGCTCAGGTGCGTTTCCAAACATTCTTGACTGGTTTTGTTTTCGACTTTTCTTGATCCCCACCTACATGAATTCTATTTGATCAATAACCTTCATTATCGGTGATAGATTTGTGGCCATAATAAAAAGCAATGCGGTTCAGACTCAAGCAGTTGCTTCTATGTTTATTGGTCGCCATTTCTTTCCTTGAATGCATTACAGCAGATGGTCAAAATGTAAATTCACAAAGGATTAGAGCTCCCCATAAGAATGTTGGGGATACTGTTATAGATGGCACTGGTACAGAGAAAGTCATAACTTCTGAGGATAATGACAAGGAAATGAATGACTGGAAGGGTAGTTACAGCAAAGTTTCTGTGTCCACTGTCATGCTTTTTACGTTAGCAATGGCTGCAGCAACTGGTTTAGGTGCAGTTCCGTTTTTCTTTGTGGAGCTCGATCCTCAGTGGGCTGGGATATGCAATGGAATGGCTGCTGGTGTCATGTTGGCTGCAAGCTTTGATCTTATACAGGAAGGACGGGAACATGGTGCTGGAACTTGGGTTGTGATCGGGATTTTAGCAGGTGGCATTTTCATTTTTCTTTGTAAAAAGGTATCACAATCTCTCATATCAATTATTAGGTTTCATTTTCTGCCACTCTAGAATTATCATTTAAAGAGCCATGCCTAGTAGATTAAGTTTCTGTTTCAGACCTTGCAAATGAAAAAGGCCTTTTCACTTTTTCAGCCCTTATCATGTATGAGGACCATATTGCTTCTGCAGAGAGTTTAAGATTGTCAATATTTCATGCCATATACAAAGCTGTCCTTTTAACTTGTATCTTGTGGTGTCTTTTTATTTATAGGTGATGTTAACATCTTTTAACTTTTCCTTGTTTTTGGGATTCAGTTGCTTGAACAATATGGGGAAGTAAGTATGCTGGATATAAAAGGAGCAGAAGCAACTAAAGTGGTCCTTGTCATTGGAATTATGACTCTCCATTCATTTGGAGAGGGCTCTGGTGTTGGAGTTTCATTTGCTGGCTCGAAAGGTTTTACTCAAGGCCTTTTGGTAACTTTAGCCATAGCTGTACATAACATACCGGAGGGATTGGCTGTGAGCATGGTGCTTGCATCGAGGGGCGTTTCTCCACAAAATGCAATGTTATGGAGTGTAATTACCTCCTTACCGCAGGTATCTAATTATGTAATGCTATTTGAGACTGGCTTTGAGCATATCTGTCCATATCAATGGAAATAGTTATAACTTAGAACTTACAAGATCTGATTGAGAACAAGAAGTAAAAGAAACAATGGGGAAGTTGAAAACTTAAATTTGAAGACCAGTTAAATATTTTCAATAGAGGATTCATTGTCACCAGATGATGATTGAACAACAACTTTTTTCAAACCATCTTAACTGACAAGTGCATACTTGATTGATGTTACAATGGTAAATGACTGCATCTTGGTGTCATCTCTTGCAATTGGGAAAACAAAGAACGGAAAACAAATGCTAAAGTTCAGATTCTTAGAGGGTCAATCAATTAAACTGCTGATCTTATTTGAGCATAATTTCTCTGTTAATTTAGTTTCCTTGATGCTTGTTTATTCCCTTATCTTTGTTTTCAAAAAATTTTTGGCAGCCCATTGTAGCAGTTCCTTCTTTTATATGTGCTGATGCATTTAATAAATTCCTCCCGTTTTGTACTGGCTTTGCTGCTGGATGTATGATCTGGATGGTCGTTGCGGAGGTTCTCCCTGATGCATTTAAGGTGACTGCACTTATTGCACTTAAAATACATGTTATAATCTTCAAGAATAAGGGTTTGCTTCTACAACTTTCTTTCACGCCCCTTTGCTCTATTTTGCTTTGTTTCACATCAATAACGCTTCCAATGGGAATTTTCAAACCTAGGTTAGTTAACCCAAGCTATGTTAATGGATGCTTACTACTTCCATTCTCTTTGGTTTCTCTCTTTAGCAAAGCCTAAAAGGCTAAAATAACTTTTACTTGAACAGAAATTTTTTAAATTGAAGGAGATTAATCTTCTTATACCATGTTTCATTTTTTATTTATTTTTAAAAGTTTCTTCTCTGTTTTATAGATATGAAGTCTAAACTCCCCCCCCCCAAAAAAAAAAAAAAAAAACCCTTTCTTTTTTTTTTTAATAGGAAGCTTCACCAACTGCAGTGGCATCAGCAGCTACACTTTCAGTAGCATTCATGGAAGCACTAAGCACTCTGTTCCAGAACTTCACTCATGATTACAAGTAAGTAAATTGAACCATAGTTTGTTGAGAAGGATACGTGGCTAGATAATTCACCATTGCTACTACTTCGGGTTTATTTTCTAATCTCTATCCTGCATCTTGCTGGAATCATAACCTTTTGTATATTAAAGATGATTTTAGATTTTTTTTTTTCAATGATATATTGCCTTTTTGTCTTCTAGAGCATATATTCCATTTTCTAGAACTGTGTGATGTTGTGATTATAGCTTTCTGTCCATGCATTTAAGTTGATTTAGGCAGACTTTGTCTGATGTAGCTTTTATTAGGTTCGATATGTGGCCTTGTTGGCCATGATACAACCTGGCCATCTGCCTTTTTTATTAAATACTGGTCCTACTCTTTCTTTTTTTTTTGGCTTTATATTGTAATATCATTTTGTTTCTTTTCATCAACTAAAATTATATTAGTTCAATTTTTCAGTTCGGAGGATGCTTCTGGCTTCTTTGTTTCGTTACTTTTTGGCCTCGGACCTTTGCTGGGTGGCCTCATTCTTGTTGCATTTGCTGTTGCTTTCTGCCTTAAACATGCCCTTCTCATGGGTGCTGCTTCTGGCATTGCCTTCATCCTTGGTGCCTGGCGACCATTGCAACTGCTTGTATTTTCTAAAATGGGATTTTTCCCACTTGTGTCGCTACTTGCCATAGGTGCTGCATTTGTCCATGTTTCAAGCTCCAGTATTTTGAAGATTATGTGCAACAAAAGAGCTTCTTCAAATAACCTACCATCAGTTACGGGATTTCCTGTGAGTGTTCTGACGCTTCAGTCAGTTTTAGCATGTGGAACAGTGGCTTTCCATGCACTGGCTGAGGGCCTTGCGCTGGGAGTGGCGGCACCAAAAGCTTACGGACTTGGCCGGCACATGGTCGTCCCTGTCTCCCTTCATGGAATTCCTCGTGGTGCAGCAGTGGCCAGCTGCATCTTTGGAGCTACTGAAAGTTGGCATGGATCTCTAGCAGCAGCTGCTCTCATTGGGTTTGTTGGTCCAATATCTGCAATCGGAGCAATATTGGCAGGAATTGACTACAGTGGTCTGGACCATGTGTTGGTGTTGGCCTGTGGAGGATTGATCCCATGCTTTGTTAGAATAGTTGAAAGGGCGATAAGGTTCGATGTGCGAAAAACCAGCTGTGGGGTTGCTATAGGAATTGGTTTTGCCTCTCTTTGTTTAACATGCACCAAGTTAGTTTGCTTACACACACCTTATTGCGATTCTGCTCCAGAGGCTGTTAGATAAGAAGATTGATTAATAGTGGTTTACAGTTAACGCAAATTATGCCACAATACGGTATACGGTTCAACATGAGAAGAATAGTGACCATGGTCTATATACTTTAGCTTGTACCTTGGCTACTTTTCATCTTTATACACAATTTTAATTGTTAACAGATCCCCTGAATATTTATCTGATATGATACCTACCTACGTATATGAAATTGCATGGCATGTTTCCTTTTCCTTCATTGCTTGCAAATGCATAGGCCACACTTGTAGACTAATGATTTCCAGGCCATGTGACAGATAGCATGCGACTGCTACAATTAAGTTTTTGTTTTTGTTTTTTCTTTTGAGTATCTTTTATATTTATTTTTTACTGTCTATATTTAAGATTTTTATATTTATTTTTTATTGTTTATATTTAAAATTTGTGATTATTCTTTTCAACAATATTAATGTTAAGATATAAACTTACATTCTTTCCTTGAAAATATAAAATATCTTTATCTAGAACTAAAGGTCGAACCCCAACCATTGATAGACCAACCCATATGCTTTCACATCTTATTTTATAAACCACAAACAATGATGCGCTTTCCTGATACCAATCCCAATCAGGGCTTCAATAATATATTAAAATACAAAAATAAATCCAACAAAATCCAACCAAATGGTGCCTCCTCTCGCTTATCATAATAAACTAAGAAACAAACAAAATAAAAGAGAATCCAATGAGAGAAGTTGCACCGCAAAGCCAAACAGTCCTTTCGTGGTCCAACATATTTTTCTACTCGTTGTTGTTGTTGTTATTTATTTATTGAAGAAGATTATGCTGCAATAAATGCTACAGTTGAGAACTTCCGAATCTATTGTTGAACCAAATCTCCATCATAAAAGCTTTAAATTAAAGATACAAATTCCAGGCTGCAGCCAACCAGCCATCAATAATAATAATAACAATAATAATAATGATAATCATCTCTCAAATAACGTTTCTAACTACATTTAAGTGACATAAGAGAGAAGATCCATGTGCTTCGGATACTCAGACCCAAAAAAAGAATATAATATACCTGACCCGACCCAACCCATCTGGACCTACATTACATGCTTTATGTAAACTACAAAAGGAATCAAAATAACATGACACAAATACACATCCCTACAAAACTCAGATGAATCCCACCTCATCATTAATATTTTTATATTTATAAATTATATATATATTTCACACTCCTTAAACCTACTAACACAAGAATAAATCCAATGAATGTATTCAGAGTTTACAGCAAAACTGAGTATTGACCTCCAAGACCCAATTTTCTTTTTTTTTCTTTTTGTTCTTTTTTCAAAAGGCAAAACAGTTTAACGATGACATTCCCACCAGAAAGCTCACCACCAACAACTGTTAGCCTAATCTTTCCAAAGTTACACCCAACCAATATGCATCAGAAGATATACTTGGCTATGACGAAACCCCAGGCCGGTAGAAACAATTTCAGATGATTTCTGGTTTATTTCTCAGCGCCCGGTTTTGGGACGTTTCATTCCACTTGAATTAAAAGGTGAGACACTGCCGCTTGGACCCGGACTATCCTCTCTGAAGTTTGAATTTAGCATTGCCAGCTCCCGCAACTGCTGTCTCTTGATAAAATCTTGCGACTCATCCTACATATCACAATAAGTAGTTCAGGCAAAATACAACATGAAAATATTTATTAACATTAAAAGTTTAACAGCACAAATGCCTGCAGGGCAATAACAGTCCTGCAGCACAACTGGGAGGATGCCAAAGTTTCTAAGAGGGCAAAGAGCTTACACAAGCAAAAGTAGGTAATTTTTTTTATGAAAAACAACGGAGTTCGAAGATGGAAGCATATAAAAGAGAAACCTGAGACTGATAAACCTTCTACAAGAGAAGAAAAAGATTGATGTACATACCACAGGTTTAAGTAATTCCTCTATGATTTCTTGTGCCTGTCTAAGCCGTGTATCAACAATATTAGCAGGCAAATCGGCCTCGATTAAGATGTGAAGCGGATCATTCAGGTGCTCATATCCAGGTCTACCTCTGAGCTTCTCTTCCTTCATATGGGAAAAGATGGGGAATTATTATTCAAAACCATTCAATTGTTATGTAAGAAAACTATTACGAAAACACAGACATAAATTTTCAAAATATAAAGAGAAGATAAAAAATTGATTATCTTTCGAAATTTTAATATCTTTTACAGAGGCTCCATATGGCCATCCAGAAATTAGTTCATCTGATCTTCCTTGCCAGTTTCAACAGAATCCTAGTTGACATAGCAAAAGCTAATGGTTTTGGACTTTTACCTTGTCTGGATCCTTTATTGATCCTTTTCCTCTAATGTACACACGGCAGCCAGTAGTAGCTTCCACCCGCTTTAATGAATTTCCTCTAGGGCCTAGAAGTCGTCCAACAAAATTGAACTAACAAGGAAAGACAGACTCTAAACCTCAATACTCACAAAAGAGTTTTCATTCAATTGAAATATGAAAAATATAATCAAACAAAACTTAATCTAATGCACTAGCATTTTCCATATACAGCTTACGTTTGGATATGTATCAACAGGAATTTCAAGACGCAAAATCCTCTTCACAGTGTATGAACTAGGGCTTGCTGGGGCACCTTGCCAGTCCATTGTCATCCCAGGTGGCCCACTTAGTCTCTGTCAAAATACAAAAAAGCAGCGGTACCACAAAAGATTAGAAGGCTAAATCCAAATAACAGGAGACAAGAATGTGAAAACAAGTTTGAATTGAAACAACCCTTGTGGGAATACTTTCCCAATGCTTTATTAAGATCAGGTACTAAAATGTTACAAAAATATATTAGCATGTTAACCAATTGAAATAAGGGGAAAAATTGAAGGGAAGAAATGTTGAAGGCATCATAGCACTAGAGACTTGGTTCTCATCTGAGTTACTTAAGATGGCCCAATGTTATGTAAAATATTGGAAACTAAACAATCATAGCATTTGAGTCATCAACCAGATGCAAAGCAATATGAAACTCAGATATTGACCTTTGACAGGAATGCTTCGTTTAGCGACAATTGCAGTTCTTATTTAATGAATAGAACTTAGCAACCAAAATTGAAATCCATAGTTTTAGAACAGTCACATGGCATTTGGATTAACATACATGCTCATGCAGATAAGGCTCACACACCAATGCATACTGAAATGGATCATGTGGGCAAGCATTTTGTTTCTGCATTTTCCTGAATAGAGGAACAACACCTATAATGTGCCAAGATAAAGCATGAATGAAAAGTAGCAGGCCCTTTGACATGGCCTGCAATTTGAAGCAAAAATAACAGTGTAGAAAGTGATTTAAAGGTTTTTGGACAAGTAATAAAGTGAGAACTTCAAACTTTATGTTTGTTTGAGGTCTTTATGCATCTCCTTTCCAATGTTTGACACTCAATTATAATGGTATTTACCAGAAATAATATTAATGCAAAAGCCAGAGAACTGAAAGCATAAGCATGTCACTTAGTTTTACTCAAACTATCAACTTATATGCAGGCTGTGTTTAAAAGAAAGACGCTAAATTGAAAATTTAAGAATAGTAACCTCTTGGGTAAGACTATTCCAGCCGCCCAATCCGGTGCCAGAAACATTTGACATAAGGTTTGAAGAAGCCATGGGACCGGGGCTTCTATGCCTCAACCGGTCAAAGTCGCCAAATCCTTGGTTGGCCATCATTCCTGAGACTCGAAATATCTCTGCATATTAAAGACCATATATGTGAGAAACAGATGAAGGTATGAAAACATATCAATCCCTGAATTGAATATAGCATCCAAAATCAAATTAACCATTTCAAGGCAAGACGATAAAAAAAAAAAAAAAGAATGTGAAGACATCCTACAGTCTGAAAAAATACATAAACTTCTATTAGCTGCTAAACAAGGGATATTATTTCTTACACAAACTAATCAAGATAATTAGCTGTGCCTAGAGTAAAAGTCGGAGAATTTCTGAAATTCAAATTTAGAAGAGCAACTGGTCTTGAGTAGTTTTCCTTGTTTACGCTTTCGCTTACACTACCAACCATGCAACATCTACTTCCTTTATACATTAGCTTACCTATATTACTCAAAACTTTCTTCTCAACGCAATAAGCTTTCTAAATCCAAACTTAAAAATCTTTTGTTAAATATGACTCCTATTTTCAGCTAAATTTGAAAAATAGTCTTTCAGTTAAACTCTGTTTACTTGATTCAATCAAATACTGATTAGTTTAGATTATTTTATTATTATTTGATCTATGAATTTAGCCTATAAATAGGCTCTTTTACAACCTTAGAAAATACACTCATTAGAGATTAGAACTCATAACACATTTAGAGAATTTTGTGTTTACATTTTGTGGGTTCTTTGTTTTTCGGGTTTTCGGAGTTTAGTTTTTATCTCTATCTTTTATCTTTTATACTCTTTATTCTTTTGCCATTATAGTAAAATTATCTTTAGCCGTGATTTTTTATACTCTTTGGATAAGTTTTTTACGTTAAATTTGTGTGTTCAATTTCTCAATTTATTTTGCTATTTTACTTGTTCGCTACTTAATCGGGTCAAAATCCTAACATCTTTTCATATGGATCTTTGAATACATAGCACTCGAAGGCTTGGAATTCTTATTTTTGATAAAGGGTAAGGGGAAGGGGATGTCACCTGGGATTTGATGATAACAAAAAAACTTAAAGCAACCTAAATCATTTGCCACTACACCATTGGCTAGTTGACTTAGGCTTGGAATTCTTAATAGTCAATAATTTGTGCCAGCAGAAGATAAGTAGATGACGGTATTCCATGTGCCATTTAACTAAAACAACAGCGATCACTGAGTGACTCAGTTGTGGAACTAACAGAGCTATTTCCAGTGAAGGGCACAATCCAAAACACAATGGTATCGGACCACGTAGCCAACTTACAAATATTGGGTTAAATACATGATCAAGCAGCCAATTCCGCACCCATCAAGAGAATAGGTATAATAAAAAGGCAAACTTGAACATCTCAGCCCTACACTCAACCAGACTGATCTAGCATTGGTAACTAAAACAAAGCCTAGATCCAGTAGTGACAAAGTAAATAACTAACCTTGATTTAACAGCCGGCTGCATATAGGAAGGACTTGCATGAAAGGTCCAAGCTTTTGATGCTCTGCCAACAGTTCTGATAAGTACTGACTGAGGAAAAGAAAGGGAAAAAAAACCCAAAAACCCCATATAGATTAAAAATTGGTAAACCCCCAAAAGGAGAAAAAAAAAGAATCAAAATTCAAGAATAAAAAAGTTGAAAAGTGAAGTGCGTGATACCTGTCAACATCTGGAGTGGTTCTGATCTGTGGAGAAGCAGCTCTAGCAGGAGAAAAGTTGGAGTTATACAGACCTGACATAGCTTTGCCTTTTGATTTGGGGGATTCAATTCTTTTCTTTTTTTAAATAAAATGAAAAAATTTTAGTTTTTGAAGAGAAAAAAAATCAAGTTTGAGCTTCTGGCAGAGAAGAAAGAAGAAAAACACAACACCAAGAGGGGTGTAATAGGAGGCAACAATATATTTATATATAAAAATGATAAAAAAATATTATAAAAAAAAGAAAAAAGAAAAAGAAATTGTAGACAGCTTTCTGTCAAAATTGTGGAAAAGGAATTGAAAATTTTTAAATAAATTATTAAAATTTCCATTATTGGTTTTTTTAATAAAATTAAAAGTGCAGTAAATAATTAAGAGCGGAAATAATTTTTTACTTGCAGTAAAAGAATTAATACTTCATTCTTAATAAGGAAAAGAGAAATGGGAGGGGAGGGGTGAAAGGGGCATAATTAGCCAAAACTAGGAGATAGAAGAAACGGAGGTTTATTATTACAGCAGGGGAGGGGGGTGGGTGGGTGGGTGGGTGGAGGAATTAGTGTGTGGAGGGTATCAGTGTAATTGGAAGATGGTAAGGGACAGGTGTCGGGCATGCAGAGGATCAGATGAGGGAGAGCCCACACACCAGCAAGAAGCCAATGGTGGAATTATAGTGATGGTTGTGTGAATGCCAAATGCCAACGCAGTCTTAGCTGCCCACTGCTGTGCTGAGTGCCCCCTTCCTTTTTTTGTGAGTGTGTGTGGTTAATTAAACCCACCACGGCGTCGTTTTGGGAATTGGGGTTAATATTTCAACCTTTAAATAGTAAAAACAATGAATAAAAAAATAAAAATTCCCTTTTACGTAACGTAAATGTCACCTACTTACCTTATCATGTTGGCTTACCATATATAGTAGTAGTAGCGACCTTTTTCTTTCTTCCTATTTCTTTGGATAGTGTATTTGCGGCACTCCTTCTTGACCGCTTTTCTCCCTTTTTTTTTTTTAACCACCTTTCCATGTACGCTTGCTCCCTCCTCTTACCCAAAACCAAAATCAACATTAAATTTTAAAATAAATATTTGATTTTTAGAAGGAGCTAATGGATTTAAATTAAATTAACATTTTTTAAGGTAAATTTATCCATTTAAGTGGCTTTGCCATGCTGCCTAGAGGTGTGCATGGGCCGGGCTACCCGACCCAACCGAAGGCCCGCCTGAAAAATAGGAGGGTTTAGGTAAAAATATAGGCCCGAAATATGAGTTTGGGCACAAAAATGAGGCCCGTTTAGAAAATGGGCTGGGCTCGAGTAAAATTTTTTTAGCTCGGGACCGGGCCTGGCCCGGTCCGAATTATATAATAAATATATATTTTTTATTTTTAATTATATTTATATTTTAATTTTAATTTTAATATAATCAATTTTTATTATATATTTTCAATTTGTGTATTGTTCTAAAAATTGTTTTAATATATATTTTTATTTGTTTCTTGTTTTAATATTTGTTTTAAATGTATTTGATTATTTAATATATTTTAAAATTTTTTATTTAATAAAATAAGTTAAAAAAATTTAATATGGGCCGAGTTGGGCCGGGCTGGGCTCAAGCTTAACAATTTTATTTCGGGCAGAGCTTGGGCAAATTTTTAGGCCCATATTTCAGGCCGGGCCGGGCCCGGGCCTAGAAAATGGGCCTGAAATTTTTGGTGAGCCCGGCCCGGCCCATGCACACCTCTAATGCTGCCATAACCAATAAATTTATTGTATTTTTATTATTTATAATTCATAATTCTAGAAAATCATTTTTAAAAACCAGGTTTTAATTTTTTTTATAAAATTTAATCATTGGAAAATTTTAAAAATAATTGAAATTAATTTTATTTAAAAATTAGAATATAGCAAGTTATTTCAACCATATGTATATCATTCTATAAAGGTATGAACAATTTCTATGCGAACATAAATGCTTTAAGCTAGAATGCTAGGGGATTAAAGAATCCCTTAGCATTATATCATTGCTCCCAGCATATTAACAGATTTAAAGTTGATGTTTGTTGTTTTGATGGAGATTAAGTCCAACCATGATAGATATTTTGGAATTTGGATGGAATTTGGACTCTTTTGTGGGAACTGATAGTAAGGGACTTAGCGGAGGAACTGACTTATTTTGGAATAGAAATGTGCAATGCAATGTTATTTCTATTAATGAAAATAAGATATTTTGCTACATCAAGGAAAATAACTTCAAAACCTGGCTCACTTGAGTTTATGGTAAACTTAAATTATGTGAATATAATGTGGTTTGGAATCAGCTTTTGGACTTCTCCAACTTTGTCAATGAAAATGGTATTGGATCACCTTAGGCAGTTTTAATCAAGTTATCTAATTCAAGGATAAACATTCTTCATTTTCTAATGATTTGAAGGGAGCACCTGAACTGCTTTAGTGCCTTGAATCGTGAAACCTCCCAAAAATCCCAATATAAGGATCCTATTTTACTTAGACCGATAATCGTCAAAAAAAATAATGTTATTTGGGAAATATTGGACAAGGCATTTGCCAACAATCATTGTTTCAATGGTTGCTTCAACATTTTTGTTCTCAATCTCCCTGTCGCTTTCTTTGATCATGGTCCAATGAGAGTATGCATTAACAAAAATATTTATTTTCAGAAAAGACCTTATCGTTTCGAAGCTATGTGGACCCTTCATCCACAATGCAAGGAAGTGATAAAAGAGACTTGGAATGCACATAAAGAGGGATCTTTGGCCTTTAAGCTATTGGGCAAGTTGAAAATCACAAGCTCTTCCTTATGGAAATGGAATAAAGATGTTTTTGACGACTTTAACAAAAGGAGAAAGGAATTGGAAAATGACCTTATGGCAACTCAATCTGAGATCTCTTCTAATAATTCCCTTAATCGGGAAAAAATGATTAGGGCAAACTTGTACAACTTGAGGAACAAGAACAACTTCATTGGTTGCATAAGTCCAGACTATAGTGGCACTCTTTAAGAGATAGGAACACAAAATTCTTTCATCTTACTACAAAAAAAAGAAAAGTTGTGAACAAAATTGAAGGTATTCATGACCCATTTTGCAACATTTGGGTGGATGAACCCACGACTATCAAACAGGTTTTCTCAATTATTTTGAAAATCTCAATTATTGTCTTGCTCGGGTTAATAGAATGACCTTTCTTGATTGCCGAAAGGATTTAAATGTACCTTGCCTCTTCCAAAATGGCATTGACTACCACAACAAGCCCTTTATTACCTCTAAAATTAAGAACATTTTCTTTCAAATTGGTGCTCTTAAAGAACCAAGCATGTAATGCCCTAAACCCGACTCGATTTGCCGGGTCCAAATCTTAGGTATTACTTTACACAATACTTAACAATTTAACAAAACAGTTTACAAATTTCTCATTTCTTTGACTATTTTATTCATTATTTTAACTAAAAGATTTAAGATCTAAAGACAAAGGAAGTATTTTAATTAGTTTATTACATCAAACTTGATACAAATTTTCGGCATCAATGTTATATTGGAGAGTTGGCCAACAACCGAAAGGGAAAGACAGTCGTCAGCCTCAGCAAAAACGGGCACGCCGGTGAATAAGCCAGAATCTAGATGTGTGTCGCCTGCTAATCAAGTACCTCCCCGGGGGAACGAAGCTGGTCCATCGAATCAGCCCCTACAAGGGGTCTCCTATCCGTATCAAGAAAATCAAATTATAGAGGGGGGATTCGATCCTAGCGACCAAACGGCGCCTTTTGGCTCACAAACCCATTACAATATAGAACTTTAATAAAAATAGACACATAAGACGTATCCCTAACTACACCGCTTTTCCACTATATGCATAATAACCCAATCTGTCATATCTCCAACGTACCCTTGGTATCATTCCTCCTAGTGCAATCCCCTCCCAAACCTGAAAATAAATAACAAGCCTTGTAAGTTCAAGAGAACTTAGTGAGTTTTATCACAGAATGACCTTGACAGATACTTTATATTCTCATAGGAACTTTTATGTGCCAACCATTTTTTTGAACCATTTATTTCGAGGGATACCGTTACAGTTTAAACATACCCTTACACACCAACTATCATACTCTTATTTACACGCATATTCCTTATCTAACTAACTGAATATCCTATCTGACATTTCACAAATCTCTTTATCACATATGCACTTCCCAACTGTACATGCCCTCAAAGCCCACTTTCAAAAAACCATACCTTAACACGTATACTTATCTTACATAGTTGTTCATTGACATTCATCATGGGCAATATACATTGGCGAATACTTACGTGGAACTAAATACCATTAAACTTACAGTCCAAAACATATTTTGGTTCAATACCGCACAAACCGTATTGATAATGTATTACATAGACCATTCAAATAAATTTCATATCATTTTATTTTAGAATCCCATAAACTCAAGATAACACTAACTCAAATTCAGAATAATTTCAAAAGATGATACAGTACAACACAAATATTGCAGATTCCACATAATTTGGATTCAACCCTTATACAGTACAGTACAGTATGATTTCTATAATATGTAGCATCATTCAAAACAGTGGATTCATAACCTGAGACATGGGTAAATGATGTCCTCTCATTGACATTACATGGTTGATGAAATGTAAACGTGGCCACGGGTCGTTTATCTTTGTGATGGATAGTGATTGACTTTTCATGAAGGAAGATGTAATAATTACCATGAGATAAAATAAGATCATATTGGGAGAACGAATATTATCCTAAAGAGATTAAGGATATCCTATGGGGGTGACACACTTATGACAAGGTCATTAGACGAGCATTGATCAAGTTGCTTTGTAATGGTATGTCATTGGGGAGAGCTCAGTCACGATACTATAGTGGAATGGGTTCATGACTAAATGGGTTTATAATTAATAGGTGAAAATCTAAAACTTAATTATAAATCATTTGAGCCTCAATTGCGTATGTCTAATTGGTTCCTCCGCTAGCTCGTTGAAATAAAAAATGAATTGCATGTTGAATCAAATGAGCAAAAATGAATAGAAATGGTGAAATAGAGAAATATGAAACATTTGGAAATGATTAAGATTTTCTCCAAAATGAAATCATTTGGAAATGAATGTGGTTTTCGCCAAAATGGAAATGAAAATGAAAATGAGAAATGAATTCATTTATAAATGAACAATAAATTCTCAAAAATGAAAGTAAGATTAAGTTTATGTTTTTGTGCTATTTTAAAGCTCAAAAATGAAAATAAACCATACAATCGTAGTAAACAAGTTGAATGGTGAAATATTAAATATATTTTCTCGAAAGTTTTATTAAGGGTAAAATTGAGAGGAGAAAATTATTTAACATAAATATTGAAGCTTATTTTGGGAAATAGAAAAACAAAATCGGGTTGAAACATATTACAAAGTACTGGATCAAAAAGTCCGAGAAATACTCGTAATTGGACCCGATGTGAGAAAGGCCCAAAATCCCCTTATGGAATATGAAATGGCGACAACCCTAGTAAGAATACTAGGGGTGTGTCGCCTACCCTAATCCTACTCTGAGTAGGGAGTGCTTTTCTATCTGAAATAAACTTCTCTAATTCAACAAGGGTTCTACCTTCTTTCTCTGCTATCTATAACTTTTCGGATATCATTATTTTGCTAAAAAATAGAGAGACTTTTATTCTCAAAGAATTAAATATATTTTCTGAAATAACAATTCTGTCGTTTTTTATTTGAGAAGAGAATTTTCATTTTCACCAAAAAAGAAAAGAAAACTATTTATATTTTTTTGTTTGATTTGAATTGTATGAGCCTACACTCAAAGCAATTCATGATAGAGAACAGCGAAAAATTTTGTTTGGTTGAAAGTCAGGAATGACAAGGATTCATCTATCTGAAAACTCAGGTATGATTTCAGTTTAGGGTATATTGATATAAATTCACAAACTGAGTCAGTTTTCAAAATTTTCATTTTCTGCTATGCAAGAAAATAGTTTTCAAACTGAATTTTTTCCAACATGTTCTTCCAACCTTTCATTTTCAAAATGCATTTGTTCTTAGGTGTTTCATTTATGATAATATTATTATTGCTAGAGAGATTCTTCACTTCATTAGAAGAAAAACAAAAGGAAAAGGTTCTCTTGTTGCTTTTAAAATTGACATGTGTAAAGCCTTTGACAGGGTTAATTGGGACTTCTTACGCTCTATTCTTGAATTCATGGGCTTTGATCAAAATTGAATCAATCTTATTTACCAATACATTTCCACTGTCTCTTATGATGTCCTTGTTAACGATTCTCTTTTGAAAGGCTTCTGTCCTAAAAGGGGTTTGGGCAATACATTTCCACTGTCTCTTATGATGTCCTTGTTAACGATTCTCTTTTGAAAGGCTTCTGTCCTAAAAGGGGTTTGGGCCAAGGGGACTATCTCTCCCCTTATCTCTTCATTCTTTATATGGACATTCTTTCTCTAGTGCTCCAAAAAGATTAATCGGATGGATTTATTCATGATATTAAAATTTCTAAAAACATACCTCCTATAAATCATCTTCTATTTGCTGATGATTGCTATATCTTCTTCAATGCTTTTGTTCAAGTATGCAGATCTTTTAAAGCTTTACTTATGAAATTTTGCTTTCTCGGGTCTCCAAATAAACTTCATTAAATCTAAACTCTTTCTCAACCCTTTGACAAATATTCAAGTGAAAATATGGTTTGGTGGCATTCTTAATGCCAAAAAAAAGTTGACCTTCCTAGAAAGTATTTGGAACATAAACTGGGTAGAATTCAAAGGAATAAAGACTTCTTTCACAATTTATTGGACAAGATCAACATTAAACTGGCTTCATGGAAATTGAAATGACTATCATCTACCGAAAGGCTTACTCTTATTAAATTTACAATTTATTCCTTTCCACTCTACCTTCTTTCTATTTTTAAACCCCCAGCAAATATCTATGATAAAATTGATATGAGAACTAAAGCTTTCTTGCAGGGTCATGATTCTAATACCAAGAAACTTCACCCTTAAAACTAGGACACCCTATCTGCACCTATCTCCTAAAAGGGCTTGGGTATTCATAAGACCAAAATATTTAATAAAGCCTTTCTTTTAAAAGTGGCCAGGTGAATTGTAATGGATAAGAATTGTCTACTGACTGCCTCTTGTCGTCTTTTTAAACCAAGAGAGAAATCAACACAAATAACTACAATCAATCGAATATTAAGTGCGTTAGCTGCATGTGTGACAAGTTAGTTGTAATTTATTTTTACAATGGGGTACAATAGTAGTCTGAGGATCAAACCCAAATGAGTTGGCGGTTAAGTGAATTCTAGCAACAAACATGCAATTAAAAAGTCTAAATAACTACTCGCCATACACTATAGTACTATAAGCCATTCAAGAGTTTAATTATGCTAACTAACTAACTAAAATTCAAAAAGGACAATATTGTAAAGTTGACAAACTACGTAGCTGTCAAATATGAGTAAATACGATAACAAAGAATGGTTGGTTGATTTCCATGTGGTTTGTTGACTATAGAATTAGGGATTTAAGTTTCTATTACTCCTAAAATGGCTCCATTTTACATCTCGACCTTAACTTTACCAAATTAGTCTAGTTTATCTCTTGACCTCATTGACTAACCTGTGACTTACCAAAATTGTGCTCAATAAGATCTCATTTCAGTCTCATTTATCTTGATTTTCCCTTACGGGTGTTAGCCCTAAGTTTTTAAGTCTATTAGATTTATTCTAACTTTGCAATTTAATCCCCAAACTCAAAAATCAATTTCCCAACATTTCCATCAACTAACCCCTAAATATTTAGCTACCCTTACTCATATTGAAACTCATTCTCAACAAGAAATCAAATGAAAATAACATTAACTTAAAACCTAAGAAAATAAATAAAAACCTAAATTTTCTTGTAAAACCTTGGATACAACAACAATGACAGCAAGAAAAGTAAACAAGAACATTAAAAGAGTGATTTTTAACAAAGGAAATTAAAGAAAATTGATTAACATTAAACTAGGATTAAAATGTAAATATAAAAGAGTTTGAAGGATTAAATAAAACTTAGCTATAGTAATAAATAACTTAACTACCAACTATGGAACTAAGAAATAAGAAAATGTGCAGGAAAATTAAACCTAAGCTATGGAGAATAGATGAGAAAATTAAACCCTAAAAAAGATAAAGAAAAAATTAAGAAAGCTAAGCTAAGTCTAGTGTCTAGGTGGCTCTCTCTCTCTCTAGCCAATATTTTGGCCTTTTTTAGCAAATATCAAACCCAACTTTGTTGACCAATTTGCCCCTAAGCGTGTATTTTTATTATTGGGGGACATGTTGGACTACCCTTCTGGTCCTTTTTTTGTCTCCTACAATAGTGATGCTACAATACACAGGGCCAAGTATCGTGATATCAACTCTAGTCTTAAAATGGGGCAAGTCCCTGGGAGCTGGGTATCGCGATATCACTAGAAAAATCTCAATCCTCTTCAATTCAACTCTGTCGGAGGTATCACAACTTCCAGGCTATGATATCGCACCCCTCATTCACTGACATTCGAGCCCCCGATGACTCCCTACAACACTCAACCAACCATTAGGTCCATGATGGCGCATTGACTATTTCGGGTCTCAAAAGTAATAAAAAGCACACTAATCGACTTATTAAAGCTAATAAAAAAAATTAAGTAAAAACATAACAAAAACATATCAATTGCTCGGAAACAAGCTTTTTAAGTGTATTAGGGAGCCTAATTTGACATATCAAATTGTGGCAGATCATCTACTTTGAAGAGTTCTTAGAGTAAAGCATTGGAATCATGATGTAACACCCCTAATCCATATCTGTTGCCGAAACAGGGTTATAGAGCATTACTGAAGTTTATGGAACAAATATGGTTAATTTATGAAATTTACTATTTATATCTAAAACCAATCATATTGCCCCTTAAATGGACCCTAGAGGCCCAATTTATGTGTTAGAAACAAATCTGGACTAAATCGGAAGCTCAGAGAACTTTTTTACAAAATTTCAAAAATTTTCCTAGGTAAAGGGACACATGCCTGTGTGGCCAAACCATGTGGCTCACACGGCCAGAAAACATGTCTGCGTCTTAGGCCGTATGGGTATTTGATGTGAGGCACACGGCCGTGTCCCAGTCCGTGCCTATACTCGTGTAACTCTCTGACTTGGGTCACACGGCCAACCACACGCCCGTGTGATAGGACGTGTGTAAGGTACAGGGGTCACACGGCCAAGTCACACGTCCGTGTGCTAGGTCGTGTGCAAAAACCTAGGCAGTCTGTTTCAAAATTTCAAGGTACAAGAGACACACGGCCAGGCCACATGCCTATGTGTCAGGCCGTGTGTCACATACGGTCGAGACACACGCCCATGTCTCTGCCTGTGGACGAAAATAAGCCATTTTAAGGCCACTTTTCTCACCTAATCTTGGTATCAACCTATGCACAACAAATTTTACACTCACAAATCTTACAAGACCCTCAATATAAGCCAATACAAATTTTTTATAACTAACATATCATCATATATAATTAAATATATTAACTTACCAAATTAACAACTTATACCTAGGTGTATATGCAACCATGCCTCAATAGACTTATTAATTGTCCATCATCTAAACATTTCAAACATGCTTCATACATGATTTATCCTTACTCATATAAGTTGGGTTGAAATGTAAACAAAATATAACTCTTAATATTTACACAAACCATTATCACCCTATACATGTCATATAAACAAAAATATGCATTGTAAAAACTACCAGAACAAATTGGATAGTGTGGCTCGATGTGTTGATACGATTCCCCGACCTCACATTAATCTACAAAGACATTAAACAAACACAAGTAAGCTTAATGAAGCTTAGTAAGATCGTTGGTTTTAAACATAAATCTTACCAAACATTGAACATACTATAACCAAATTAAGTAAATAAATCATTCTTGCCAACCACAACTTAAATTTATGAATTCATTTAATTCACATCAAAACCATCAATAACTATAAGTTCTCACATACTAAATTTCATATGTCACTTACCAGCCTTACCAAATCTGGGAACTACTTACGGATATGAGTACATTGTATAGAGAAGCCCGAAGGCTGCACAGAAGCACACAAGTGCTAAATGGAAGTCCATAAAGGTTGAACGAAAGCTTATAAGAGCTGAACGGAAACTCAATAGGGTTAAACAGAAACTCATATGGGTTAACTGAAGCTCATGAGAGCTAAACGAAAAGTAAAAACAAAATTTCGCGGCAAATGCTGAACCTTGGTTTACTTGGGTGATTTACCGTCAATTCCTCCTTTGCACTGAATGACTGTACTCAATCCCGCGTTCCACTTTAGCTGGATGTTCATTCCAATTCATAATACAACAATATTTCATTTTTATTCAATAATATATTAAATATGTAACATCATTCATCAATTTCCATATAATTATTAAACTTTAACCATACGAACTTACCTGGGTTAAATTGTGGAATTTGTAGCAGTTTAGGGGCTATTATGCTAATTTCCCTTTTTCACGATTATCTACGGGCTATTGATCTAAAATATAAATTATTTATTCGTTAGCATATATTTCAATTTCAATTCACTTCACAATTAATATCCCTAAATTTTTAAAATTGTACAATTACCCTAACTTTTACATTTTTTGCAATTTAGTCCCTCACCAATTAACCTATCAAATGAGCTAATTTTTCTCAATTGACAATTTATCTAAATATTCTAAACTTATACAACCTTTGATCAATATAATTTTAGTATCAAACCCTAATATTAAATCTTTTCACAATTTGGTCCTAAAATCAATTTCTATTGAAATCACTTGATAAAATCATCATATAATGAAATTCAAGTTCTAAATCCATGTTAACTCATCATAAATATCTAGTACTCATCAATGGTAACTTTCAAAATTATCCATAAAATCAAAAACTAATGACACAAATAGTTGGACCTAATTGTAAAAGTCTTAAAAAACAAAAATTTCAAAAAAATAGCAAGAATTAGACTTACATGAAGTAAAAATAAATAAAACTAGCTTAAAACCTTCTCCTATGGCATTTTTGGCTGAGAAACTGAAGAAGAATAACCTAGAAATCTTTAAAATTCAATTTATTTAAGTTAATTTCATAAAATTTATAATTTTACCCTTAGTTCACATTGTTTTCTTAGTTCCTTCATACTTATGTCGCCCCAGCCATATCATGAGGCCAATTTACACTTTAAGTCCTCCTTTATTTACCATTTGGCTATTTAATCACTATTTCTTTAATTAGCAAGTTTTGTACATTTTTAAATTTAGTCCTTTTTATTTAATTAATTATCAAAACATTAAAATTTTCTAACAAAACTTTAATACTAAATTAATGACACTTCGTAAATATTTATAAAAATATTTACGACTTGGTTTATGAAATCGAGTCTGTTACCTTGTTTTCGAAACCAATTTACCTAATAAATTCTTCTAAAACACAAATTACTAATTCAAAAGTCTTCCTAAAATTGCATTTAACACATAACTACTAAATAATAAAATTTTCGAACTCACTCATCAGATTTAGCGGTCTCAAACCACTGTTTCCAACATCACTGAAAATTGGGCTATTACACATGAGCCCTTCGAACTTTTCAATCCCAAGTCCTCTGATTTGTGGGTCTGGAAAAACATCTTCATTTGTAAAGATCTTCACAACAGTGGGAAGGATGTCTAACTTTAAAGTGGAAAAAATAGTTGGATTTGTACTAACTCCCACCAACCTCTTATTGACACTATTGTCCCCCATGATTCTGAACTCCAAGTCCAGAACTTCATTTGGCCCTACTGCCCCAATTTGGACCAAAATAAACTGCTCAAATTTCTTGATATCAATAGAGCCTCTGACCTACTTAGTAGAACGAGCTCATTTTAGGGAGGGGTCTACAAGTTTGTCTGGAAATTTGATTTTAAGGGGTTTTTTAGTAAAAAAATGCCGACACATTCCTTTACTTGAGGAACCCTATATCACTTTCCCGAGGTCTCAACAAACGACATAGACTAATCTTTGGTGACTCAAGATTTCTTTCAAAATCATCATTTTTTCTATGAAAGATTTGTGATAATTTTCTCCCCTAAAAGGGACCTTCTTTCAAGAAGAATTTCCAATATCATTTTCCATTTCTTCTCTGCAAAGATAATGGAGAAAATTTGAACCACTTCTTTTTTAGATACAACTTTGCTAGAGTTGTTTGGTTTGGCTCTCCTCTTACCCTCCGCATTGACTCTTTTGCCAACCCTTTCATCTTTAATGGGATCCTACAATGGCTGAAAGGGAACAATCTTACTCTCGAGACTTATGGAATTTTTACATTGCTATGGCCTACGCCTTTTGGATTATCTGGATGTCCAAAAATCATTTGATGTTCTAAGGATCCAACTCATGCCCTATTGGTGTGATTAAAAAAAATTATAATATTTACTAATCAATTTTAGCTATTTCATTGATACCTTCTGCTATTAAAGACAAAAAAAGATCCAACCGACTATCAATTCAGATGATCTCTTACCACAATGATCTTTTTCTTTAAGTATTGTTCAACTCAGCATAACGGCATGATTGAAGAGGATTCCATTGCTCAAAATTCTAGTCGTTTCCAATAGCTGTCTATTCATAACTTCAATTTTGCTAGCAAACTTCATGTTCGAATCCTTACTCTTTATGCTATTCTTCTTTTGCTTAAATCTCATGATATTGCTTATTGTAAGCTATTGGGGTCTAGCACAAAATGGATCAACATCATTCATGGACACAAAAAAATAAGATTTAAGCTTCAACCAGATTTTGAATACGTCATATTCCTCTTTCAATATGTCATCATTAGGTACCAATTAGTAGACAATCATCAGTTAAGGAAAGGTGCAAGACAATAGGCTACAAGTGCTTCATTAATTTTTCTTTACCATAGTTGTTCTTCACTTTGTCCAAAAAAAGTGCTCTTGTTTTTTTGATCAAAAATGAAAAAAAATAAGTTTTTGTAAGATGATGTCACATTGGAGAAGTTTTTTATTTTCTTAAATGTTTTTTAAATCGGACTGGTGGATCAATCGATCAAGCTATCGATTATCCTCTCCAACCAATTCAATTAAAAAATATTAAAATTTAAAAAATAAAAAAAAATTCAACTGATTTTTTTGCTTGGTTCAAACAGTTCAAATCGATTCCCAAGTTAACCAATTCAAATCCCTTCTCTGGAGCAACACCCTAGTCAGTTCCCAATCCAACCTATTCAATCGGTCGGTCCGTGTAACACCCTTCGCCCACCCGATCGTCGGGTCTAAGCTTCAGGATGTTACATTCATTGTTGGAGCAACTACAATTAAATTCACAATAAAATAATCATTTACACATGTATTCAACATCAATCACGATTGAATTATAATAATACATCATTTTCGGATCTTATTCGAGCTTACGAAAGCTTTTTTGTCAGCCCAAACACTAAAAAATACCAAATTGAAAAGTTTTAGAACTTCAATGTTGTAACACACTTACCCATATTCAATACCGGAATAGGGTTACAGAGTATTACCGGACTTTCAAAACAATTAAACAACCATTTAGCATACATAACATCATTTCATAATTCAAACTCAATCAATTTGTCCCTAATACGAGCCTACGAGGCCCTAAACATACATTAGGAGTGGTATGAGACTAAACCGATAACTTAAGAAGCTTTCACGAACTTGGAAAATTTTCTCAAAACAGGGGACACACGCCCTTGTGGCCAGGCCATGTGAGCAGACACGCCCGTGTCACAGGCCATGTGGACATTTGAAATGGAAGCACATGGTCGTATCCCAGCCCGTGTCCTACCATGTGTAACTCTTTGAATTGGGTCACACGACCAACACTCACGCCCTTGTGGCTAGCCCTTGTGCCCTAAAAATGACCACACAAGTCCGTGTGCAAGGCCGTGTGCTAGACCATGCCAAACCTATAGGGTATACTAACTTATGCCACACGGCCAAGTCACACGCTCGTGTGTGAGGCTGTGTGGAGCATACTGACTTGATTTAAATTTTAAAAATAGGGAACACATGGCCATGTAATATAACTATATATCACACACGGCTAAGACACATGCAAAAATTGGCTATTTACCAAGCCAATTCGCCACCCACACTTATGCTCACCTAAACAACCAAAATGACACCAATTCATAGTATAATTAAACATCCAATTTAGACACAAACAAGGCCAATTCATACCATTTCCAATACTAGCAACCAATATGCTTTTACCTCAAGCTTTATCCAATCAAAACATGCCAAAATACATATACAAATCTTCTAATTAAACTTTTACCTAACATACATCATTTTGCACTAATTCACAAGCATGATACCAATTCCTCAAACCACATAATATAAGTCATTCACATATCCATTTATGGACTCAATATATATAAACCATGTATACACATATATGCACATAATCAAATGTACCACATTAAGCCAACATTCATGGTCATATTTACAAACCAAAACATATGCCATTACAAGTCATTACAATTGACCAAAATCACTATCAATCCATAATCAAAATGACTCAAAACACCTATACATGCCATATACTTAATATACCAAAGTTCAAAGGTAACAAGTGATAAGTGGTAGTGTGAAATGATGTCCGACAATCCACGAATCCGAGCTAGCTTAGATATCACTATAAAACACACGAAAATACATAAAGTAAGCTAATAAGCTTAGTAAGCTCATATGATATAAACTTAACTAATCATAAATATACCATTCATTAATTTAAACATATTAAAATGTAATTTATGATAACAAACAAACCTTCCTCATACCTATTCATATAATTATATACAATTTCATAACTTTTTCTATTTAAAACTCATACTTTCCATGTACATACCTGTACAAATTCATAACGAGTTCATACCTATTTGAAATACTATTGAATACTCGATATCACGCACACTAAATGCCAATACATAGTTGAAGCTATTTTAATCTCACACACTAAGTGCCTTAGATAGCCAAAGCTATCTTGATCTCACACACTAATTGCCATATATAACCGAAGCTATCTCGATCTCGCACACTAAGTGCCATATATAGCCGAAGCTATTCTGAATCGCACACTAAGTGCCATATATATATTTGAATTGTCGTCAAACATAACTTTAATTTCGTATACACAATTTATGTAATATCAAAGCATTTAAAGCATAATTATAACAATGCTTGTTAAATACGCACTTACCTCAGATATTAAAATGGCGAATTGATTCAATTAGTCGATAACTTTATCTTTTCCCCGATCCAAATCTGTATTTCTCCTTTCTTGATCTAAATATATTCAAAATTGACTTATTCAATAATTTATTCATTCAATTTAGTCCAAAACATACTTTAAAACACTTTTCACTTTTGCCTCACATATTTCACTTTTTTTACAATTTAGTCCTTGTTTCAAAAAATCACAAATCAATGAAATTCCAAATATACCCAAGCTAGACGAATTACCATTATGCCCCTAGCAACCCATATTTCTCATTTATTTCACATTTTAACCACTAACTTTACACATTTCTCAATTTAATCCCTATTTTGCATTTTCACTAAAAATCACTTTACAGAACTTGCTTAACTATCAACAACCATTCATAATCTATCAAGAAACATCAAAATACACATGTATTCAACAATGGCATCATTCAAAATCTTTAACAATTTTGCAAAATAGTTCCTAGGCTAGCTAGTACTGAATGCAACGATCACAAAAACATAAAAATCATTAAAAACCGAGTCAAAACGACTTTCCAATTTAAACTTGCAAGTGTCGAACCCTAAAACACAACAAAATGTTTTCTTCTTCTTCAATATTCGGCCAAATAAGATGATAATGAAGTTTAAATTGATTTTGTTTTATTTAATAATTCATTAATAACTAATTTACCATTTTAACCTAAATAATAAACCATTTAAAAACATAATAAGATGTCCATATATGTCCACTCACAAATATAATGGTCTAATTACAACATAAAAACCTTAAATTTAAGGTTCTATAGTTATTTGACACCTTTAGCTAATAGAATAACACTTTTGCATTTTACGCGATGTAGTCCTTTTTATTAAATTAACTATTCAAACGATAAAATTTCTTCATGAAACTTTCACGCATACATACTATCATGTTGTAAAAACTTAAAATAATATTAAAATAATTTTACGACCTCAGATTTGTGGTCCTAAAACCACTATTCTGATTTGACTAAAAACGGGCTGTTACAACTCTCCCCTTTTAGGTATTTTCGTCCCCGAAAATCTTACTAGTGAATAGGTTAGGGTATTGTTTTCTCATAGCTTCCTTGGGCTCCCACTTAGCCTCTTCAACACCGTGATGTTGCCAAAGTACTTTTACCAAAGCTATGCGTTTATTTCTTAGTTCTTTGATCTCTCGAGCTAGAATTGTGATCGGTTACTCTTAGGACCGTATCAATGCCATATCCCAGATATGGTCTTACATGAAATATGATATCAACGCCATGTCCCTGACAAGGTCTTATATGAAATCACAAACCGATGTCATATCCAGATATGGTTTTATACGGAATCTCAGTAGCTCTAATATCATGACATTTGTATTCTACCTTGAGGTTAAATCGAGATTTCTTATTTCTCGAAACCTCGTCAAAATCGTCATTATTCCATTTCATAAAAAAAAATGTATACAGTTCATGCAATATCGAAATATTAAATACATAACATAATGTTGCATGATTTATGCATGAACTTACCTCAATACCGAAATGGCAAAAAGGGACCTAACTGTCAATTTCTCATTTTTCCCCCGTTCTAGGTCCAAACCTCGTTTTCTTTGTTCTATAATATCATATTTAGTCTATTTATTAGTCACATTAGTCAATGTGATCCAAAAATCATACTATGGCGAAATTATATTTTTGCCCCTAAACTTTATCATATTTATACTTTTTCCCCTAAGCTCGTAAAATGGTTTTTATTCAATTTTTTTTACACTTTAAGCCTATCCAAATCATTTTCATAACTATATCAGCCCACAATTTCCACTAAATCACACTTTTATGACAAATTTTATAACTTTTACAAATTAGTCCCTTTTAGTGTTTTCACCGAAAACACTTAGTAAAAGTCATTTAACACACAACAAACATTCATATTCCTCCCTTAAACATCAAAATACATACATGTAGCACATGGTTAAATTTTGAAACATCAACCCTAGCTCAAATAAATGGTAGAAATAGATAGATCTTGTTACGGGGATTGCAAAAACGTAAAAATAATTAAAAACGGGGCTAGAACGGACTTACAATCAACCTTGGAAGCTTGAAAAATCCTATCCATGGTTTCTCCATGCAATTTTCGGCCAAGGGGTTGAATATGGACAAAATTTGGCTTTTAATTTTGTTTTTAATTCATTTTTATAACTAAATGACCAAAGTGCCCTTAATGAAAAACTTTGAAAACATGCCTAACCATGTCCATTTTTGTCCACCAAATTAGCCAATGGTTGAATTACCATATAAGGACCTCCAATTTAAAATTTTATAACAATTGGACACCTCTAGCATGTAAAGCTCAACTTTTTCACTTTTTACGATTTAATCCTTTTGACTAAATTGAGTGCCCAAACGTCAAAATTTTCAAACGAAATTTTCACGAAATCATTTCATGAAATTGTAGAACATAAAAAGTATAATAAAGATAAATTTTATTACGTCAAATTTGTGGTCTCAAAACCACTGTTCTGACTAGACCCTAAATCGAGATGTTACAACTCTTCCCCCTTTAGGGATTTTCGTCCCTGAAAATCTTACCAGAAGAAGTTGCTTTCAACTCTCATGAAACGCTTTCACAAAACTTCTAAGAATCAAAAACCGAATTCACCTCGTATATCTCTTTCCAATAACTTTTGGACTTTAGCACACAGTGCCGGAGCATATCGTCAAGATCTCAGTTACTCTTTCAGGAATTCATATACTTAGTTGTTCTGTCAAATAGGAACTCTGTACATACTGAAATGGCATATAGATCTTTTCCAAACAATCAACCACAACCCAAATAACATCTTCCTTTTCGGAGATTATGACAATCCCAATACGAAATTTATGGTAACTCTATCTCATTATTGCTCCTGTACTATCACTGGTTGTATTAGTCCTGAATACATTTGATTTTTGACTTTTATCTGTTAGAATATCGTCATCTGAATACAGATTCTAAAATATCGTGTAATATACGCAATCACTAGCACATCTACTTATATAACTGCACATTTTATTGCTCTTGAATGAACAGATGTGTTGCTACTGAGCCTCGTACAAAAACTTCTGCATAAGTTCTGGATTCGTAAGTACACAAATTCTATTAGAAATAACAATAATAACAGGAATCATGTCCGATCCGAAATTCAACGTCAGAAGTAAACTCACTCTGAACTCATTTAGATTACCATTCACTATCACATTTCCGAGCTTCTCAGTTTCACAAAGAAATCCTCGCTTTAGCATTTAATATAGCTAGAATTAGACCATCATCAAATAAGGTCAATGTACTCAAAAAAATAAACAAAGATTTTCCATCCAAGCATCTGTAACTATAACTGCTTTCTTAGAGATTAAATCAATAACTTACTCAAAATCTTTCATCATTACAAACCATTGACACTATTTTAAATTTCAAATCTTTCTAGGACATTCAATACTTTAACTTTTTGGACCAGGAAGCATGTGACATTTCCCATCGAACACACAAATTCATCCAATTCTTAACACAGGCATAATAGCGTCCGTCTCTAAATCACCAATCTAATAGTTCTTTTTAATGTGACATTAGCTGTCTGAAAATATAAACTACCTCTTTATATTCTTGTATTAAAACACATTCTAATTTGTTCAATAGTACATCACAAAAATCACAAATTTTTTACTCAATTCAGTCGATTCCAGAATCATTGCTTTGGTTAACAATACGTTTAACTGTTTGGAACTTTACTAACACGAATCCGACTACTCATACTTCCATAAATGTGTAAACCTTTCAAATCTGAAGAACTTTAACTCGTAATAACATCATTCGGTTAGAGCAGTCCAATAAGTATATCTCTATAACATGCTTTTTAGAATATAATTTCTTCATTCAGACTATCCGTCTATATATATACTCATGAATTCACATAATTTATTCCTTTAGTTGAGGACATGCTTAAATACATATAGCTCAAACTACATCTCAACAAATCAACTTACTCTGATAAAAACAATTGGGTTGATTTCAACTATCGAATAATAACATATCACTATACTTTTTTCAATCGTATTAGGTCTCGCAAACAAATATCCTGATTGAACTCATCGACTTTAATCAAACTTACCAGCTCTGGAATTTCCATCGTAGCAAAGATAATACACTTTCTAAATGTGCATATAAGATAAGACATCATCCAGTAGATAGAGAAGAATAGTCTCACATAAGTTTTCACCACAAACTTTTATTTCGAACATACTAGAATAGAGTCCCAAAGAGAGAGATAAAATGATACTGGTCATAAACCAACTAGGCTAATAGTGCTTTCGACTAACATTAGAGTTAGCTACATTCTCGCAACATAAGAACTTTATCAGAAAATGAACAATCACACACATATCTCTAAGAATAAGGAATATATAGAATATCCAGAAGAGGTCATCATAGTTTATTCAACCATAACTGTTACACATAGACACCTTTACAACTCAATTATCATTTTTCTGACTAATTTTGTCATCGTGAACCCTGTATTATTCTATTCACTAATGAAAATTAACTCGGGAGGGATTTCGAAAACACATACTTTAGACTCCATACTTAATTGAGCTGATTAGCTGGGACTAATTTCTTCTTTACCCGTGACATTGCATAATCGGTATAATCCTTTAAACGTTCTGATATTTCTTCCAAAACTGTTTTCACCTTCCACTCTATTCTCATCTCTGTATGCATTACTAATTATTCCACCACTGTACTCTTTGGTTTCACACTTGTGAACTTATTCAACATAATTCTCGTGAATCTTTGTCATAAAAGCAACACTGGTAAGGAGGTGAGGTCATAAAGCCTCTAACTTGACTCTCATAATTACACACATATGACTTAGCATTCATCATTAATGTCATATCATCATAATCACATAGTTCACTTCAAGTAAATTATGACACTTATTCATTTTAAAAATGTTTTCTATCATCCATAATTTCAAATAGTGAATTTACTTACTCAAGCTCAATATTAATATCTAATTAAATTCTAACACTTAGCTTCAATTTTACTTACCAACATTTGTCAAATTAGAGAATGTCTTACGGGTCGAGTATGTCGTTTAGTTGATGCCATAATCCAACTATGGTCTTACACGAAGTCTCATATTGATGCCATGTCCCAGACATGGTCTTATCCAAAATCACATCTCGATGCCAATGCCATATCCCAGATATGGTCTTACATGGGATCACATATCGATGCCAATGCCATGTCCTAGACATGATCTTACATGGGATCACATATTGATGCCAATGCCATGTCCCAGACATGGTCTTACATGGGATCATAATGCCATAGCCTAGCTATGGTCTTACATGTCATTACGATGCCATAGCCCAGCTATGGTCTTACACGTACTCAAATGTACTGCCATGGTCTAACTATGGTCTTATTCGTCAATTCATCATTGAACGATCGTACTCATCTCCTGCGCAATTTGATCTCCCAGTTTAATTTCCATACCATTATAACATTTAGGGTTCCGTAACAAAGTCATAAAAAAACATCTCTAATTTAACAATTAAACATGAGATTCAACTATATGGGCATACTAATTATGCATTATTCAAACAAGTGTACATATACACACATTCCATCCATTGGGTAAGTTTACTTATCATATTCACTTGAACAAATAGACTGGGCACATAACATCATATGAATGCCAACATACATGGATGAGCTTATCACAACATAAACCTTTGTTTCATTTCACTTTTCCACATTTCTCAACTTATGGTTTTCTCATTTCGTACACTAAGACATGCATATCATGAATTTCTATTCATACCTTTCCAAATTTTGACACATCATTAGCATATTTCAATCATCTCAATATCAATTTCAGAATTACCAAAAATAGCTCGGTTAGGAGTCATCTTTGTCTTAACAAAACAATTTCGTTAGAGTCGGGAGATATCACACTATCACAAATAGTAAAAAGGCATGTATAGCTAGAGTCACATATGCTAGGTTAGTTCGAGAATCGACTAAACTATAGCTCTGATACCACTAAATGTAACACCCCTTACCTGTATTGAACACCGAGACAGGGTTCGAGGCGTTACCAGACTTAAACATCAATAAACATACAAAATCGAGCTATAAAATTTCTTCCAAATTTGGAACTTTTCATTCACATGTATATTGTCCCTTATATGGCCCTCGAGGCCCAAATCATACATTGGGTGTGGTTCAGGACTAAGCCGAGAACTTTCAGAACTTTTGTGACACTTAGAAAAAAATTCTTGTTTTGGAGGGTCACACGCCCATGTGGGTAGGCCGTGTGGTCACACACACCCGTGTGGCTTGGGACATGCCCGTGTCCTCCGCCCGTGTAACTCTCTGATTATGACGTCATCATCAAATTAAGGTCACATGGCCAAGTCACACACCCGTGTGCTTAGGCCGTGTCCATGGCCGTGTCTCTGCCCGTGTGTTTACTACTAGGCATTTTATTTTGCATTAATTAGGGTGTAGGGGACACACGACCAGATAACATGCCTATGGTGTAGTCCATATGTCACACACGGTCTAGACACACGCTCGTGTGCCTACTTGTAACACCCCTTACCCGAGATAGTCACCGGAGTCGAGCACGAGGCGTTAACAGACTTGAATTATCACTTAAACAATTTCAAACAATTTATTTCACCTTTCGTAATAAATTGCCCATCTGCGTCACAGTCGCTAAAAAAATCATATCTTGAGTTACAAAACTCTAAATTAAAATCCGTAAATTTTCCCTAAAACTAGACTTGTATATCTATTTAATAATATTTTTTTTCAGAATTTTTGGTTAAGCCAATCAGTATAGTTTATTAGTTAAAATTTCCCCTATTTTAGTGTTCTACTGCTCTGACCTCTATTCACTAGAATCATTTTTCTCTTTGTACAGAATTCAGATGACTATGTCATCTGTTTCTTTTAAAATTAGACTAAATAATGAATCTATACATATAAATTATGACTCCTAATTATTTTTTCACAATATTTAGTGAATTTCTAAAGTCAAAATAGGGGATTCAAAAATCTCTCTAACCCTATTCCACCAAAACTCACATTTCTCATAAAATACAACTCATTTACCTGTTTTGTTTCTTCCATATGAAAATAAACTCAATAAGCTTCAATTTCATATGTTATTCATCATCTAATTCCATCTCTACTATTTTTAGCCATTTTTCAAACTAACATCATTACTGTTGTATGATATTGTTTTATAGCAAATTTCACCTTTTTATGAATTTCCATAGATTAGATAGCACATTAAGTATACATAACACCAAATATGATCTTGATTAACATTCCAATGGCTAATCATTACCAAACATTTCCTTACCACCCAATAGCCATATCATAAGATCATATACACAAAATGATTATAATGCTATACATGCCATACTCAAAATATACAAGCCACTATACCAAAATGGTCCACGGATAGTGTGAGCGAGCCTCCTACCGTTCCCAATTTCTGAGCTGGCTTGTCAAAACTACAAAGAATGGAAAGGAGAGAGTAAGCATAAATGCTTAGTAAGTTCACATGTAAATAGCAAGTAACATAATCATGCAATCCAACATAAAACATCATTTGTATAAATATCACCAAGACATTCATGTTACATTTGCATTTACTATCTTACCACGATTTCATCATACCAAGTTCTCAACCCGAGGGTTTAAACGCATACCTATCCAAATTTTCTCATTCACCACACTTATCAACATGTCACCTTCGTCTTAAGTATTCTCCTTATTCACTTAAGATTCACCCGTTTAACACTTCGGAATATAATTTGGATACACGGATTGCATGCACATAAGTGCCATACCCGCAGCTAGACAAACTCAATAGCCTGCGAAAATTATGTAGCCAAGCTACCATGTAACCCACCCATAAGCAAACTCAGACTCAACTCAACGAGCTCGGGCGTTCGCATCCATAAGTGAACTCGGACTCAACTCAACGAGCTCGGATGCCTAGTTACATCTCACGAAGTCAGACTCAACTTAACGAGCTCCAAACTCAAATATCCTAGTGACATGTCACTTGTATCCTAATCTATTCCCAAGGTTCAAACGGGATTTTCCTCAATCACACATCTTTGCTGTCTTCTACGGAATGTTGGAATCGATACTTGATAGCATTTCATATTTATCAAGTAGCTCACATAGTTTGCATATTACTAAATAAAAATCCACAAAGCATAATATTTCATGATAATAATCATCATATCATATAAATAACATTAAATTACATAAAATGACAATTATGTTACTACATTTACACATGAACTTACCTCGGTACAAAATGTTAGAAATCGAGCTTATTCCTTGTAAACTTTATTTTTGCCTTGATCATGACTCGAATCTTGTTTCCCTTGATCTAAAATAAAAAATTTAGCTTATTTAATACTCACATTTATTAAAACAGTCATTGACTCAGACTTTGGAAAAATTACATTTTTGCCCCTAAACTTTTACATATTTACACTTTTGTCTCAAGGCTCGAAAATTAAACTTCATCCTATTTTCTTATGTTTTATGACATGCTAATCATTTTTCCCTTCTATAGAAACATCAAATTCTCACTCTAACATGTACTTATGAACATTAGGTATTTTTACCGATTATGTCGTTTTACTTGTTTTCACGTAAAATCACTTAGTAAAAGTTGTTTAACACAACTTAAAGTTTCATATTCTACCATAAAACATCAAAATAAACACATTTCACCTATTGCTATTTTTCCAAATATAAACCCTAGGTTAAATTATTGCTAGAATAAGTTTAATCAAGTTACGGGGACTCAAAAAACGTAAAGAACATTAAAAACGGGGCTAAAATGGACTTACAATTGACCTTGGAATCTTGAAAAACCCTAGCTATTTCTTCCTCATGTGAAATTCGGCCAAGGGGTTGAAGATGGACAAAAATTGGCTTTTAATTTTGTTTTTAATTCATTTTAATAACTAAATGACCAAAATGCCCTTAATTAAAAACTATGGTGTTTTATCTTCCTTTAGGTATTTTTGTGTATAATGGTCTAATTACTATCCAAGGACCTCCACTTTAAAAACCCATTACTCACAAGTACTTAGTACCTTTGTGAACTAGAACACATATTTTACAACTTTTGCAATTTAGTCCTAAATATCAAATTGGACCCTCTATCGATAAAGTTTCTAAATGAAATTTTCACACAATCATGAAGTCATGCCATAGACCTTAAAATGATAATAAAATAATTATTTCTATCTCGTATTTGTGGTCCCGAAACCACTATTCTGATTAGGCCCTAATTCGGGATATTACACTACCCGTGTGCCTACCCGTGTGGACAACTTTAAGGCTATTTTCCAAGCCAGTTGCCACCCTTATTTGCACATACACATACATGACTTCAAAGGAATTTACCATGGCATAAGTGAGCACATAAACATACACAACCAAGACATACCTGATCATTTCATCTTTACTTATACATGCATAAGACTTCATACTTTGTTAAGCCTAACTTACCAATTCTCATTTAAGCCATGTTTATCATCATACTAAAAAAATCCAAATTAAATTATCAAGCATTTATAATCACAACACATCACCATTGCATGGGCACATGTATACTTATATAAATAGATTTACAATCCAATAATCAATATGAGCCACATCTCATGGCCTTATACCAAATAAATCAAATATCAATATAAGCCAATATAAGCCAGTTTACTTGGCTTCACATTACATCAAACCCTTAACCATTACAAGCCAATACCTTTGGCTAAATCGTAATGTCACATTCACAATTTACTAAGTCCCTATACATGTCATAACCTTAAGAGGTTTGTATTCATTTTTACCCACGATGATAGCTTGATAGTGTGATGACATCTTCGACGGTCTCCAACCCGAGCTAGCTAATTTAACCTATAAGACATGGGAAAGGAGGGGGTAAGCTATATAATATAGCTTAGCAAGTTCATATACAAATAATAACAACTATTAACATTCATTTACTTTATCCATCCATAAGAGTACTATAATTTAAATTAACATTAGATTTTAAGATTTCTACTTATTTATAGTGATTACTCATTTAATATATAAATGCTATTTACATGTCTTGGCATTAGCCTAGCCACTATAGTTTTCATATTATAACATATCACATTAACTAACGAGTTATTTCCATCCTCTTAATCACATGCACATTATTTGTGAGTAATCGTAATTTCAACATATAGTTCAATCACCTTTCACTTGTCTAAGCTCGTATCTTACTATATTCTCATAATGTCTTTCTTCGGCAATTATGCCTGTCTTTCTTTTCCTCATATCCAAAGAAACACAATTTTAATAAAAGAACCGTAATATATCACAATCAATTAGGCTCTTAAGCCTATCACATGATCGTTATCAAATCTTATCATGGATCCATTCATCATAAATGTATATCATTTGTCGCAAGGTTATCAATGTTTCACAAGCATAACTTGTTCATGTACATTCTCACCAAGAATTCATCATATATCAAATTCACTTCACATGAGTTCCGTGTACATACCTGTACCATTCGTAATATAGTCACATACTTTCTCATTCTTAGCATACCCGTTGAAATACAATTTAAGCATATAAACATATTAGGTCACATCTCAATTCGACCAATTAGCCTAACAAAATCATCATTCATATTCATCATATATCCAACATGACGAGTATGTGCACTATCAATCATTATGGGTAATAAAAAATTATTTCCACAATAATCATGAATTTAAAATTATAGGCTTACGTACATGCCTGTTTACTCATAGTAATTTCATTCTCATTCTCATCTTTAATTTACCTGTTGAACACATCGGAATACTAAGTATGCTCGGGGATCTCATACTCTTAGTACCGTATCAATGCCATATCTCAGATATGATCTTACATGAAATATCATATCAACACAATGTCCTTGACATGGTCTTATATGAAATCACACACCGATGTCATATCCAGATATGGTCTTATAAGGAATCTCAGTAGCTCTAATATCATGACATTTGTATTTTATTATAACATGCCTAACCATGTCCATTTTTTTCCACCAACTTAACCAATGGTCTAATTACCATATAAGGACTCCAATTTGAAATTTCATAACAATTGAACACCTTTAGCATGTAGAACTCAACTTTTGAACTTTTTACGATTTAGTTTTTTTGACTAAATTGAGTGCCTAAACGTCAAAACTTTCAAACAAAATTTTCACAAAATCATTTCAAGAAATTGTAGACCATAAAAAATATAATAAAAATAAAATTTCTTACGTCAAATTTGTGGTCTCAAAACCACTGTTCCGACTAGACCCTAAATCAGGATGTTACACCACTAATACTAATTTATTCCACCACTAATACACGTATCTCTCAAAAGGGATATAATACACTTTAAACATTCTACTGGCGTGCAAGAAAGTTCATCAAGTACTCTAATAGTATTTTCAGGCCAAAACTCGGCTCTTTCAGGATCATCATCAACATTAGCTCTTAATTCTTCAGCCCCGCATTTACGAATCTTGTCAACTGGAGGCTTGTTTAATCTTAAAAGTTCAACTCCTTGAGGAGCTATAGGAACCGGTTGGGATTAGGAGGGAGTGGAGGTTGTTGAGCAACCAGGTTTGTACAAATATATTGAGTGGGAGCGGGCGCATTACTCTCAACCTCATCAGCTATAGCTTGATTGGGATCCATTTACAATATAAAAACACATTTTTAAACGTCAGGAGTCATCACACTATCACAGTTTATATATGGCATGTATAGATATACTCTCACATACGCTACGTTAGTCCTAGAATCGACTAAACCATAGCTCTGATACCAATAAATGTAAAATCCTTCACCCGTATTCAAGACCGAAATAGGGTTGCGGAGCATTACCGAGCTTGCAAAAAAATTAAACAACCGTTTAGCATACATAACATCATTTCATACATTCATCATTCAAATTCAATCAATTTGTCCCAAATACGAGCCTACGAGGCTCTAAACATACATTAGGAGTGGTTTGGGACTAAACCGAGAATTTAAAAAGCATTCACGAACTTGGAAAATTTTCTCAAAACAGGGGACACACGCCCGTGTGGCCAGGTCGTGTGTCTCACACAGCCATCAGACACGCCCGTGTCACAGGTTGTATGGGAATTCGAAATGGGAGCACATGGTCGTGTCCCAGCCCGTATCCTACCCCGTGCAACTCTCTGACCTAGGTCACGCGGCTAACACACATGCCAGTGTGGCTAGCCTGTATGCCCTAAAAATGACCACACATGCCCATGTGCCAAGCCGTGTGCTAGACTATGCCAAACCTGTAGGGTATACTGACTTATGCCGCACAACCAAGTTACACGCTTGTGTGCGAGACCGTGTGGGGCATACTGACTTGATTTAAATTTTAACACCAGGGGACACATGGCCGTGTAATATGACTGTCTATCACACACGGCTAAGACACATGCCCATGTCTCTACCCGTGTGGACAAAAATAGTCTATTTACCAAGCCAATTTGTGACCCACACTTATGCTCACCTAAACAACCAAAATGACACCAATTCATAGTATAATTAAACATCTAATTTAGCCACAAACAAGGCCAATTCATACCATTTCTAATACTAGCAACCAATATGCTTATACCTTCAAGTTTTATCCAATCAAAACATGCCAAAATACATATACAAATCTTCTAATTAAACTTTTACCTAACATACATCATTTTGCACTAATTCACAAGCATGATACCAATTCCACAAACCACACAATATAAGTCATTCACATATCCATTTATGGACTTAAAATATCAACCATATATACACTTATATGCACATAATCAAATCTACCACATTACACTAACATTCATGGTCATATTTACAAACCAAAACATATGCCATTACAAGTCATTACAATTGGCCAAAATCACTATCAATCCATAATCAAAATGACTCACAACACCTATTGTAAGAGTATGCCCAAAGATTAATCAAGAGATGGTTGTAATAACATACTTGATTTATCATGTTTTAATATAAGGCATTTTCATTATTATTTCAGTTTTTCTTTCTGTGTGTATAAATAAACTGTTTTATAATAATGTCCTGAGAATAATATGATTGTTCTTAAAAGATCCTTAGTCAAGTATTATTGTTGACTAGGACAACAATAATGCATTGAGACTAACATGTAGTTGATTGATGATAAAGAGTTGTCATTGATATGGAGTGTCAAAATCAATGCATGAATATGTGTGTTAGAGAACAACATATTGGACTAACCTGCTATGAGTATGTTTCTTGGATTATTATGTAATTGTCACAACATTACTCATAGTGATTAATATGTATTTGATCCTCAGACTTGCAATCATCATTATCCCAACATTGTGAGCTATATATTTTGATACAGTTAAATGTACACCGTAACTGGTTGTTCTATAAAGGCTGATGTTAGATATACCACAATCTATGTAGAGGGATATGGTTGATCAATATAGATTAGGTCCCTCCTACATAATGGGAGTAATATCTTAGGCCACTTGATTGAATGAGATTAGAAATGCATGGCCATGCTCAAATAAGTTTATATGAGATGTCATACTTATTTGTATATCATAGTCTACTCAAGATATCAAGAAACATGAGATGGACTATGCAAGTGTGACTATTCCATGACTTGTGTTCATTCCAGAGATAAAGAACTTCAGGATTAGTGTAAGAAAGATAAATCACAAAAGGTTATGTCGAATCATGACTTCCTGTAACTTAGGTAGTAATGATGCATTGCTAAATGCCACTCATTGTATGTAACATTAGAATCGTTCTAATTGATAAATCATAATTTATACATATTTTTATCCCATGCTTAGCACATTTATGGATGATTTCTCCTTAGATTTGGTGAATTCGATGCTCCTAATTCTTTAATTTCATGTTTTATACTTAATGGAGCATATAAGAGTAAAAAGAGCGAGAAACGGGCTGAAATGGAGAAAATGGACCCACGTGGGAAATCAACATGGCCTGGATTTCCTTACACGGGCGTGTCACACGGCCGTGTCCATTTGGTAGGATCGAAGCACGACTTACACTTGTAGACTACATGCTCGTGCCTATTCAAAAACCTTGACCACGGGCTGGAGTAATCGTACACGGGCGTGTCCTTGCTGACCCAAGTATAGCCCTATTTGGAAAAGGCCACTTTTAAGGGCTCTTAGGCATTCTGAAGCCTATTTAAACACCGGAGGAGGCACTTAGAATAGACACACGGAGTAGGAGGCAAGAAATTACTCAAGGGAAGCCGATTGGTCTATCTCAGAAGCCGGATTCATCGTCAAGAATGAAGATCTCCCTTCAATTTCGATTCAGGGGTTTTGTGTTTTCTTTATGTTTTGTATTCATTATTCTTCTGAGATGTTTTCTTTTATAATTATGAACTAAACCCCAAGAATGAAACCTAAGACAGATCTTGTTATTATTATCTGAATTGTATGATAAATATTGACTTGTTCTTAATTATGTGTTCTTAATTCTTGTTTTAATATTCCAAGATATTGATTCAAGTTAATGCTCTTATTCAGAAGAGGAAAAGACCCTGTCTAAGAGTAAATTTGTGTAATTAAGTGGAGTTGATTGCACGCCTAGAGATAGGGTGATAAGATTTTGCCGGATTAGGGTGAAACCTAATAAGAGGATCTATAGATCGAGTTAATACAACACTAGGGCGTTAATTAGAAAGAGATTTCAATTAATCAACCTAGGGTTAGATGTTATTAGTCTCGAGAGAGATAATAATATAACTGAGGGATTTTTACGGATGAAGTCAAATGAATAAATCGTCTGATTTAGAGTCAAATAACAAGTGAAGTCTAGGAGGATTTTTCCTTGGGTATTGTCTTAATCAATCGAATTTTCCCTAAAGCTTTTCCCCAATTTCTCTCTGTGCACTCTTAGTTTAGTTAATTAGTTTACATAAATAAATCCCTTAATTTTTAGGCTAGATAATAAAAAGAAAGTAATCACTAGTACTCTTGGTTCCTTTGGGTTCGACAATCCGGTCTTGCTAAAACTATACTATTGTTTGATAGGTACACTTGCCTTCATCGTGATAATAGTTAGTTTCAAGAACGATTAATTATAAATTTTTAAAAACCTGTCACGAATATCACGTATCAAGTTTTTGACGCCGTTGCCGGGGAACTAGGATATTAGGAACACTCGATTTTTATTACTTTAGCCATTCTACTTTATTTGCAATTTAAATTTTTATTTTCTTTTCTAATTTTTCTTTTATTCGTTCCTGGCAGGTTTTTATAGTGTATGACTAGAAGAAACCTGTCGGGACCATTACTGTTTGATAGTGAGATCGATCGCACAGTTCGTAGAAACTGAAGAGAAATAAGGCAAAGCTTACGATACATAGAGATGATACTTCAACCACAACCGCGGAGATGGCTGAAAACCAAGAAAATTTGCTATCTCCTACGATTGCTGCTAATTAGAATCCTGCTCCACGTACTATGTATGATTATGCTAAACCTTCTTTAACAGGAACTGAATCGAGCATAGTTAGGCCTACTGTTGCTGCAAATAATTTTGAACTGAAACCTAACACCATTCAAATGATCCAACAGTTTGTTCAGTTTGATGGTTTGCAGGACGAGGATCCCAACGCTCACTTGGAAAATTTCTTAGAGTTTTGTGACACTTTTAAAATCAATGGCATTTCTGATGATGTCATTCACCTTCGATTATTCCCTTTTCATTGAGGAACAAAGCTAAACAGAGGTTGAACTTGTTACCACAAATAACCGAAAAGTTTTTATTAAAATATTTTCTGCCGACTAAAACGGCTAAATTACGTAATGATATCTCTTCTTTTGTGCAGATGGACTTAGAAACACTCTACGATGCATGAGAGATATACAAGGACCTTTTGCGAAGATGCCCTCACCATGGGTTACCACTCTGGCTATAGGTTCAAACGTTTCACAATGGCCTAAATCCTTCGACTAGACAGATGATTGATGCAGCTGTTGGTGGAACTATCAATAATAAGACACTTGAGGATGCTTATGAATTTATAAAAGAGATGTCATTGAATAATTATCAGTGGCAAGTTATGAGGACAAAGCCAACGAAAACAACCGGTATTTTTAAAGTCGATCCGGTCACCATGCTCTCTAATTAGGTAGAACTTTTAATAGAAAAATTGACGGATTTCTTGGTTTTTCACAGGTTCACCCAGTAATGCAGTACGAAACAAGTGGAGGTAGATCAAGCAATTCAGAATACACACCCTATAGCCACAACATGGAGAACGAGCAGTTAAATTACATGGGTAATAATCCTCGATCTTAAAATAATCCTTATAGTAATACTTACAATACAGGATGGAGGAACCGCCCAAATTTCTCATGGGGAGGCTAAGGGAATTAGAGACCACCACCACCTTCAGGCTTCCAACAACAACCTTACCAGCAAGAGAAAAAGTCAAAGCTTGAGGATATGTTAGCAAAATTCATCTCGGTGTCAGAAACTCGTTTCCAGAATACCCAGACAACACTTAAAAATCAACAAGCGTTGATCTAAGGGCTCGAAAATCAGATAGGTTAACTCGCTAAATTGATATCTGAATGACCATAAGGTAGCCTCCCGAGTAACACTGAATCTAACCTAAGGGAGAAACTCAGTGCAATTACCTTTCAAGATGAGGAAGGGTTAGTTGCACCTGAACCAGAATCGAGGTAAGAAACTGTGTTAAGTAAAGGTAAAGGTGAGGTGGACCACAATGACCAGAAACCGATAAGTAAAGAGTACAAATCTCGTGTGCCATACCCAAATGTGACAAGAAAAGACCGCACAGACGAACAATTCGGTAAATTCCTTAAATTATTAAAGAAGTTACATATTAACTTACCGTTTATTGAAGCTCTTTCGCAGATGCCAAATGCAGTCAAATTCTTAAAGGAGCTTTTAACATATAAGTGGAAGTTGGATGAGGCATCGCATGTGGAGTTAAATGCGGTTTGCTCAGCCATACTACAGAATAAGCTGCCCAACAAATTAAAAGATCCAGGGAGTTTTACGATTCCCTGTTTAATTGGTAGCCTAGATGTTAATAATGCTTTGGCTGATTTAGGGGCTAGTATCAATGTTATGCCTTACAAAATGTTTAAGCAACTAGGTCTTGGGAAACCCAAACAAACTAGGATTAGTATTCAATTAGCCGATAAAACAATCAGATTTTTTAGGGGGATTATTGAAGATGTACTCGTTAAAATTGACAAATTTGTATTCCCAATTGATTTCGTTGTTCTAGACATAGAGGAGGATAGTAACGTTCCTTTAATTTTAGGGAGGCCCATTTTAGCAACCGCTAAAACAATAATTGATATTCGCACAGGTGAACTCACACTTCGTGTGGGAGACGAAACAATCACCCTTCAAGTTCATAATACGAGTAACACATCAAAAATTGAAGGTGGTTGTATAAATCATTCTACTAAAACTGACCATGTGGTGCAACCTACTTTGCAAGAAATAAGTTTGAAGAACCTACATGAGCCATGTTCAAGCAACAACAAAGGACCCATCTATGAAGAACGAATGCTACAAATCGAGGAACTAGATGAATGGTGGACACATAGATCGAGGATACATGATAAACCAAAACCACGCCATGACGAGCTCAATGTCGTACCAAATCAACTTAAGGTTGGAGACAAAGTACTACTAGATGTAGTAAACCCTTGTATTGCCACTTCTAAACCTAACCTAGCAATCTCTTTTACGGTACTCAGTATTTTCCTATATGGTACAGTCGAGGTAATTCATCCTAAATTTGGCACTTTTAAGGTAAATAGTACTTGTCTTAAACCTTAAGTTGATAAAATTGATAGTAGGGATGAGGAGTGTAAACTTCTCACACCACCATAACCATGCACTAGAAATGTAAGTCGAGCTGAGACTATAAATAAGCGCTTCTCGGGAGGCAACCCGAGCACTAGCGATGTTAACTTCTTTAAAAATTTTAGTTTTAACATCTAATCACTAACTGAATCTTTGAAACACAGGTTCTCTAATCCACACGGCAGGGCACACGGGCGTGCCTCAGGCCATGCCTACACCATAAGAGGAGACACTGCTGTACGATACGTCCATGTGAAAACAGGGCAAAATTTTTCCTCAGCATGGGATGCGATAAGTGGCCACGGCTGTGCGACGTGGCCCTAGGTGAGTCTGTCAAACCAACACGGGCGTGCGACATGCCTGTGTCTAGGAACTGTGGTTGAAACTGAGAATTTAGCACGCACGCCCATGCCCACCACCTGTGCTCAAGACTGATAAAATAACACAGGCGTGCGCATTGGAACACGGGCATGGGAGAAGCGAACGAAGAAGGACACGATCGTGCGACACGGACGTGTCTACCAACACGCCCAAAAAGCACGGGCGTGTGCGAGTCTCAAACGCGCCCAAATTTAAAAAATTACGAAACACACGGGAAAAAATTAGCACGGCCGTGTGCCCCAAAATCTATATAAACCCCTCACTCTTCATCATCCCCTTCCTCAAAATCCCTTACCCTAGCTGCTGCAACTTCACACGTCCTACCTGCCACACCCGTGCACTGACTACAACACTACTTTCGACGATCCAAAGCTCCTCCCTCTTGCGTTTGTTCATATTTTTCCTATATTTTCTTCATTCTTTTACTTATTTCATGATATTTTGTTTTATTTTGAGCAAATAATCGTAGTTATCATGATAGAAATTTGCAATGTTAGTCAATACATTTTGCTGCATTCATCCATTTTTCTTGTTTCCATAGATTTCATGCTTACCCATATGCATTCATTCACTAGATATTTCCGTTAGCATTACTCTTGTAGTCCTTTTCATAGAAATGACGTACTTTATCCGATTGGGTTTATTTTTTTTAGCATAGTTGTTCTTTCTTACTTAACTTCTAGGAAATATCTCTATTAGTTTTACCATTCATATTTTTCCATGCTATTGTTGGAGAGTAATTTTATTTTTATTCTGACTTGTCATTGCGGGTATACTATGTCAACCTCACGTGGCAAGAAGACCGCCGTCCCCGCTTCAAGGAAAAGGAGAGGAGCAACGTCCTCCTCGAGTCCTACCGCTGAGATCCGTCACCCTTTCCTCCAGTTCTTTTTGGGACCCCAAGATGAACTATTTCAGATATTACGGGCCTGACCCTTAGGTGTGGGCCGCTGCATTGACTGGGTTACACTTGAACAAATTCAAATGGCTGACGCGGTCCAAGCCCTCCTGGCAACTGAACCATGGGTGCTCTTCTTTGAGATCATCGTGCTGACATACCTTGAGCTCACGATGGAACTCTGGTCGACCTTCCATCTTCAAGTCGTCATGACAAACTTCGACGATCCTAGAACGGTCCAATTCTGCCTTGGTGGTCTAGTACGCCAGTTGAACATACCGGAGTTTGAAATTGCACTAGGGCTGTACACGGAGGATTTCATAGACAACAATGAACTCGACACCCTCCATCGCCACATCCACTACTCTCCCTCAAAGTGTTGGAAGGACCTCGTCCCTGTCTCGGCCACCTATGATCCTAGCCAATCTAAGGCGTCGGCCATCGCCCCATCCCTGCGATACCTATACGCCATCTTGGCCCACACTCTAACAGGACGGCGAGATAGCACCGGCATCGTCAACACTCACGACGCCTATTTCTTGTGGAGCATGGCGAATGGGCACATCTTTGACCTTGCCTACTTCATTGCACTCGCCATCTGCCATCAAACAGAGCAACATAGGAGAGGAGGCGTCTCTATTAGGCCCTATGTGACTCGATTGGCTCGGCACTTTGGGCTCCTCAACACAGTGGCACAATCATCCTTCCTGACTCTCATCGGCCAAATGTCCCCATAGGGCATCTCGAGCATACTACATATGAGGATGATCAAGAAACGACATGGGACCTACCCTCCTTAATACTACCTCATCCAGTCCACCGAGGAGGAGGACCCAGAGGACATTACTGATGATGTCCCTCCACATCATGAGGACCCACCATCTTAGCCACCACCCATCCATCGTCTAGTTCATGTGACAGCTTCATACTCTGACATCTCTGAGTGCCTTACTCGATTTGAGCAGTAGAGTTTTCAGCATTTTGATCACATTGATGCTACTCTTCATCAGATTTGTCAGCACATTCACATCTCATCGCCGCCACCATCTCGCGAACCATCCGGCGATGACGATGTTTAAAAACTTTTTATTTATTATTTTTATTTTTACTTTTATCTTTAATTATCTTCTTTAAGTACTTTTTATTTCATTTTCCTTTAATATTAGTTTAATTTTAGCTTTTAGAATTTTTATTTTCAGCTATTTCATTACGAGTAATTATGCTTCCCTATATATCCTAAAGAGTTCCTGATTTTATCACAGTCATAAGGAGCTCCAAAGTTCATCATCAAATAGGAACTAAAACTCCACTGGCAAAGGTTCTCCACGACTGCCATGTCCTGCTCGACCACAACCATAACTACCACCAGATATAATATTCTTTTGGCGCAGGACTTATGGACTAATGAACCTCTACCACCACCGGAGTATAATCCTCCACTCTCATCATTGCCTTGACTGATTATTCTCCATAACTCCAATTCAAGGAGTTCATTCATCATTCAGGAAGTTTCACCTCTCTCTCTATCTTATGATTATATATCTATATTTTTCAATATATCCATTTTTGTACATTGAGGGCAATGTACATATTAAGTGTGGGGTGTCTTTTATATCATCATTAGAAATCCCTGAATTTTGTCTTATTCTCGTGTGAATCACTCATATCACTATTAGAATGAATTTTAATTAATTTATGATTTTTATTTATATGTCTTGAATTAAAACATAGGCATTTATGCATTGATTGTTTAAACTTTAAGACATTAGGGAATCAAGCATGATAAGTTGATTTTTGAAGAATTAAAAACTTTTAGTTTGCTTCCCTAAGTTTAAGTATTATCTTGAGTTGAAATTCACAAGTTTAAACATCAAAAAGTCATAATTTTTGTGAGATCTTGAGCCTTTAGAGCATATTTTATTTCTTTCATGCTCACTTTTATTATGAGTGCGTCAGTAATGATTTGTTATTCTAGAACTTGCTTGATTATGCATGTCAAGACTACACCATTTGATTTGATATGTCAAGATGATAAAGACATTTAGGTTTAATTCACTCACTCCACAAAAGTATACCTTCATAATTAACCCTTAGTGAACCCTTTTGAGCCTAACAAACCATCAATTGATTTTCCCTCAATATTAACCCATAACCCATTATTGTTGAAATCCCCTAATTTGATCCCTATTTTTGTCGAGATTTGATTTGAACTAATTGCTTAGCTATGTTTTATTCTTCGTTGCAACAATTAAGTTCTATGTTATTTGACTTCTTAAAAAAAATACTTACATACATATTAGTAGTAATTCAGCATTTTTTAGCTTGAGTGTTAATTCCATATTCTGAAAAGAAGCTCACTTGTATTCAACTGATAATTAGTTATTTTTCTAGTTAGGTGATTTCTTCAATTAAATGTCGATTCTAACCTTTTCTTTCAGCTTGTGACCACATCCCCTAACCAAAGCCACGTTACAACCCTCTAAAGACCTTTTTGAATGATGTATCATCTCAATATATAGTGGTGGAGATTTGATTCTCATACGAGCCTATGGTAATAACTTTTCATATTGACTAATGAGTGCTTTATTTGATGTTATTAAACACCTCGAGTGATTTGAGTGAATCTTTAGTGAGGATGTTAAACTCTGTGATATTTTGATCAAAGGTGATTACTCAGATGAGGGGGGACACCTATGTTTTCATGATAAAATGCTCAACTTGGAATGTTTAAAACTTTGATGTACTTTTAGTTGAATTTTCAAAGTATGATTACTTATGGATTATTTTAAGATATTATTGACAGGGATTATAAATTGAGAAGAATTTATTTTGATTGTGAGTTGAAGATTTTGCTTGAGGACAAGCAAATGCTTAAGTGTGGGGGTATTTGATAAACCGTAATTTATACATATTTTTATGCCATGTTTAGCATATTTATGGATGATTTCTCCTTATATTTGGTGAATTCAATGCTCCTAATTCTTTAATTTCATGTTTTATACTTAGGTGAGCATAGGAGAGTAAAAAGAGCGAGAAACGGGCCGAAAACAGAGAAAATGAACCCATGTGGGAAATCAACATGGCCTGGACTTCCTCACACGGGCGTGTCACACGGCCGTGTCCATTTGGCAAGATCGAAGCACGACTTACACGGGTAGACTACACGCCCGTGCCTATTCAATAGCCTTGAACCACGGGCTGGAGTAATCGCACACGGGTGTGTCACACGGGCATGTCCCTGCTGAGCCCAAGTATAGCCCTATTCAGAAAAGGCCACTTTTGAGGGCTCTTAGGCATTCTAAAGCCTATTTAAACACCGGAGGAGGGACTTAGAACAGACATGCGGAGTAGGAGGCAAGGAATTACTCAAGGGAAGCCTATTGGTCCATCTCAGAAGCCGGATTCATCGTCAAGGCTGAAGATCTCCCTTCAATTTTCGTTCAGGGGTTTTGGGTTTTCTTTATGTTTTGTATTCATTATTCTTTTGAGATGTTTTCTTTTATAATTATGAACTAAACCCCCTAAATACCTAAGGGGAATGAAACCTAAGATAGATCTTGTTATTATTATCTGAATTGTAGGGGAATGAAACCTAAGACAGATATTGTTATTATTATCTGAATTGTATGATAAATATTTGACGTGTTCTTAATTATGTGTTCTTAATTCTTGTTTTAATATTCCAGGATATTGATTCAAGTTAATGCTCTTATTCAGAAGAGGAAAAGACCCTGTCTAAGAGTAAATTTATCGTAATTAAGCAGAGTTGATTGCGCGCCTAGAGATAGGGTGATAAGATTTTGCCGAATTAGGGTAAAACCTAATAAGGGGATCCATGGATCGAGTTAATGCAACACTAGGGCGTTTATTAGAAAGAGATTTCAATTAATCAACCTAGGGTTAGATGTTATTAGTCTCGAGAGAGATAATAATATAACTTAGGGATTTCTACGGATGAAGTCAAATGAATAAATCGTCTAATTTAGAGTCAAATAACAAGTGAAGTCTAGGTCGATTTTTCCTTGGGTATTGTCTTAATCAATTGAATTTTCCCAAAAGCTTTTCCCCAATTTCTCTCTGTGCACTCTTAGTTTTGTTAATTAGTTTGGATAAACAAATCCCTCAATTTTTAAGCTAGATAATAAAAAGAAAGTAATTACTAGTACTCTTGGTTCATTTGGGTTTGACAATCCGGTCTTGCTAAAGCTATACTACTGATCAATAGGTACACTTGCCGTCATCGTGATAATAGTTAGTTTCAAGAATGATTAATTATAAATTTTTAAAAACCTGTCGCGAATATCACGTATCACTAGTATTACTGCTAACGTTACAAGAGCCTTCAGGGTCACACCAGATGGTTGAGATGATTGGAAAAAACATAGTTGGTATTGTTTTTGGTTATCACATGAATTAAATTAATTATAGAATTAGTTTAATTGGGAAATCAAATATCGAACATATTATATATACAATAATGTTGTACACATAATGAGAACATAATTCTATTCATATATGAAGTTGGTTCGTATATAAATTTAAATAAATATAGTTTACCGAAATCTTTGTTATAATTAATGTAATTATAATTTTCGGTTAAAACATCATTATATTTATTTATTTTAAAATATTCGATATAAATATACCAAATTTAAAAGGGGAGTTATAATATAGATAATAACCCTAAAAAGAAAACCTAGTTTTTTTGAGTGGTCTAGCAGCCGTCAAAACAAAGAAATCTTTAAAACCGTGTTGGGGACTTTTTCCGTTCATTGTTAACTGGATGGACTACGTAGAGGTTGGCATCTGAAAAGTTGCAACTTGGTTTGATATTGGTTCGAAATTCTCGTTGCCGAGGCGTCGCTGTCTACTCAGATTGAAGTTTCGGTAATTTTGAAACCATTTTTATTATTTCAGTTTTCCCAATTCTTTCCTTGCAAATGGATCCATGGTTGGATTGCCAGAATTTTAATTTTCCGCTGCGCCTTGAGGGCACTGGCATTCCAGCACCTATACATGCCATATACTTAATATACCAAAGTTCAAAGGTACTAAGTGATAAGTGGTAGTGTGAAACGATCTCCGGCAATCCAGAATCTGAGCTAGCTTCGATATCACTATAAATCATGGGAAAATACACAAAGTAAGCTAATAAGCTTGGTAAGCTCGTATGATATAAACTTAACTAATCATAAATACACCATTCATCAATTTAAACATATTAACATGTAATTTTTCATAACAAACAAACCTTCCTCATACCTATTCATATAATTATATACAATTTCATAACTTCTTCTATTTAAAACTCATACTTTCCATGTACATACCTGTACAAATTCATAACGCTTTCATACCTATTCGAAATACTGTCGAATACTCGATATCACGCACATTATGTGCCAATACATAGTTGAAGCTATTTTAATCTCTCACACTAAGTGCCTTACATAGCCGCAACTATCTCGATCTAGCACAGTAAGTGCCATATATAGTCGAAGCTATCTCGATCTCGCACACTAAGTGCTATATATAGTCGAATCTATTCCAAATCGCACACTAAGTGTCATATATATATCTGAATCATCGTCAAACATAACTTTAATTTCGTATACACAATTTATACAATATCAAAGCATTTAAAGCATAATTATAAAAATGCTTGTTACATACGAGCTTACCTCAGATATTAAAACGGCGAATCGAGTCGATTTGTCGATAACTTTATATTTTCCCCGATCCAAATCCGTATTTCTCCTTTCTTGATCTAAATATATTCAAAATTGACTTATTCAATAATTTATTCATCCAATTTAGTCCAAATCGTACTTTAAAACACGTTTTCACTTTTGCCTCACATATTTCACATTTTTTACAATTTAGTCATTGTTTCATAAAATTACAAATCAATGAAATTCCAAATGTACCCAAGCTAGCCAAATTACCATTATGTCCCTAGCAGCCCATATTTCTGATTTATTTCACATTTTAACTGCTAACTTTAAACATTTCTGAATTTCATCCCTATTTTTCATTTTCACTAAAAATCACTTTACAAAACTTGCTTAACTATCAGCAACCATTTATAATCTATTAAGAAACTTTAAAATACACATGTATTCAACAATGGCATCATTCAAAATCTTTAAAAATTTTGCAAAATAGTCCATGGGCTAGTTAGTACTAGATGCAACGATCACAAAAACATAAAAATCATTAAAAACCAAGTCAAAACAACTTACCAATTTAAACTTGCAAGTGCCGAACCCTAAAACACAACAAAATGTTTTCTTCTTCTTCTTCAATATTCGGCCAAAGAAGATGATCATGAAGTTTAAATTGATTTTGTTTTATTTAATAATTCATTAATAACTAATTTACCATTTTAACCTTAATAATAAACCATTTAAACAGATAATAATAAGTCGATATATGTCCAGTCACCAATATAATGGTGACCTTAACTTTAAGGTTCTATAGCTATTTGAATCCTTTAGCTAATAGAATAGCACTTTTGCATTTTACGTGATTTTGTCCTTTTTATCAAATTAACTATTCAAACGATAAAATTTCTTCATGAAACTTTCACACATACATACTATTATGCTGTAAACACTTAAAATAATATTATAATAATTTTACGACCTTAGATTTGTGGTCTCAAAACCACTATTCTAATTTAACTAAAAACGGGCATTACAAAGGTCGCTGTCGTGACATCATGTAATTCCCCTCACTCGGTTGCGGTCGTCAGACTCGATTTATAAGATATTACAATAGTTGACTGAACAATTTCATGAAAAACTAAATTCAAGAATATTAAATAACATGTAAGTATTACATATATCGTGCTTAACAAACAAAACAAGGTCTAATTCAAGCTTATGAAAGCTCTAAAATTGACCCATAAACAAACAGGGATCGAATTGTAACATTTGCAATTGATATAGGTAATCATGCAAAATAGGGGTTACACGACCGTGTGTACATGTTCTGTAACTCTCTGTAGTCGTGTGGATCAAATTGAAAATTTTCATCAAAAGTCACACGGTTGTATGGCTGGGCCTTGTAAACAAATGAGACCATGTGAAACTTAACTGACCAAAACTACAGTACTCATATGGGCATGCAGCCAGCCCGTGTGACAATCGAGAACTGTATGGGTTCAATGCTTCCTAATTGTCAGTGGACACATGACCATGTCACCAGCCCGTGTGTGGCATAAGGTTGTGTGAATAGGCCATGTGGTACAAAAAATGCCATTATGTGCCTATTTCTGCGAAAACAAACCAAAGGCTCAAATGATACATATACCTATTTCGTGTCAAAAGGATTAAATGATACAAATAAAGCCATTCAAACCTGTACAAAAGCATTTCAAAAACATGTCTAAACATTCATTCAACCAATATGCCATAATTGACACCACAAACACAAGATTACATAAAAGCTTTGCAAGACATCCTTACCATTCAACAAAACATTCCAATTTGCCAACATGCTAACTTACCATTTCATTTATGCATGTCACCTTAATTCAATTAAACCATATTCGACATTGGTGATTATACACACTTATATACCTTTAATTACAAGGCATGAAGCATTCAAGATGTGAACTACAAGTTAGCCCCAAGCATCACCATTTCAAAGAGTATAAACACTTAACAAGACTTATACATATATCAAATAGCCATCAAGAACAAGTATTATAAGCTTATCATAACTATTAACATGCAAGATGACACTTATACATATCAAGCCTATATAAGTGCCACAAAATGAAGTTCCGAACAATTAAAAATTCTACTGAGATTGAAGTTTGTTAGTGTGAGCTATGGAGTGATCTGATCCATGAAGTTTCGCAAAATGTCAACTACAAAAACAAAAAAAATTGAAATGGAGTAAGTATTACGAATGCTTAGTAAGCTCATAGGCATTAAGTCGGTAAACATACGTCATTTCATAATTAAACAAACCAGACAACTAATTTAACTAAATTCTTGTCCCAACATTTCATATTCCCTAGGTGAGAATTTCGTATACAACCGTATATCTATCAACATGTTTAGTACTATTCAATTTAGTATCATTTCATTAGAACTATAGAACATATACTTCATTTACGCAATCTAGTAATATAACACGAAAATATTTGTACAATCACATCCATTCCATTATTCACAGTAAATCAATCAATACATTTCCTTTTAAACAGTTAGCTCGATAAACTAGATAAACAATTGTGGATGCGCGGGTAACTACACTATACCAGTAGGCAACGAAGTACTTAAACAATAAGCACCGAAATGTTGAACAGTAGGCACCATAGTGCAAATCCCATACAAGCGCGCATCTAACCCTATTGACATGCCAATTGTATCCCATCCTATGTTCATCCAGGCTCAATACATATATCAAAACAACTCTTTACAATTCAGTCATTTCTCACCTTTTTGTACCATTTTGAATACATTTCTGTAACGCCCCGATTTTTGGGCCTAAAAGTATTGGGCCTTGAGTCTGGGTTCGGGTAGAAGATGGCCCGAATAATTTGAATGTTATCATTATTATTATTTTTATTATTATTTCTTATGTTTAGTTTAATAATTAAATAAATTACGAAGGGTTTATGGTATGGGGAAAGTCCGGGGCTCGGCCCATAGCTTTAGCAAAATTCTTAAATTTTGCCTCTTAAGGGAATCTGGGCAGTAGGCCTTATTAATAGTTTGGGTCTGAGTATGTTGGTGGGCCTTTAAAAGGCCCAAGAGTAAATTTAATTTGAGGCAATTCTTGAATTTTAATTTTGGGAGAGAGGGTTTTGGCGATATGGGCTTTTAAAGTTGAGGTGGTAAAATAGGACACAAAAAGATCTCTGGTAAAGTGGCATGTGGTGCCACCTAGGTGTTTGGGGAGTGACGTGTGGATGTTTAGGGGGAGCCAGAGTTCAAGTCACAAGGTAAACGTGTTGTTACTTTTATTTTTGTGTGCATGTGCTGGGCATGTGATAGAGCTTAAGTGGAAATTCAGCTAGGGCTTTAGGAAGGTTGGGCCGTGGGTCTGAGTGGCCATTAGGGCAAGCTTTATTTTCTTTTTTTTTTCCGAATTAAGGTTAGCCACCTAGAGCCTTCCCTTTCATTCTATTCTCTTCTCAGTATCTAAAAAAGCTAAAAAACGCAAAGTTAGATCTCCTGAGTGCCGAATTCTTCCTTCTCTTCTCCTCTCTTCTTCTATTTTCTTTTTCTCCTTCTTTTCTTTTCTAGCTGAAACATTCCTACCATTCTACTCATCTCCTCTTTCATTCCCATTCTTTTTTAAACCTCTATAGCCGATTGCCATAAAAGCCGAAATCCCAAAAGTAGCTTCTTGTGCCGATTTCTTCTAGCCAAAATCCTCCTATTTTCTTCATCTCTTTTGGTCGACTTTCACATCCTCTAAACCTCAACCCCTGTTGGCAATACCACTACAAAAACCACAATACCAAATCATCTTCCTCTTCAAGGTTCCAAAAGCCGAAAACACCATAGTTTTTAGGGACATATAGCCGAATCTTTAGATCTCTAAGATTCGATTTCTGCTAGTGTTTAAGGGCAGGATCTGCATCAGATCTGAGTAGAAACTGAAGTGGAATCATTTTGGTTGAAAGAACCTGAGGTAGGTACTCAAATCTATTCTTTATTTCGGGTTTTAGAAAAGCCGAAATCCCTAAAGGCATAGGGAGGCTGTCGATTGGAGCTTAAGGCTCTAAGGGTTGTAACAATTGATTTGTTTTGGTGTTAATGTGATCCAGAGGTTGTTGTTCGAAGGCTTGGACAAGTGGAACGACTAGATCTAGATTTAGTCTTTAGTTTTGGCAAAGGTAGGATCTCAAGGGCCATAGGTATGGATGGCCGATTATGGTAAGTAAGTTTATGATGGTTGTCATTGTATTTTGGATCAGGTGTGTAAACGATACCCACTCATAGACTAGATCGGCAAAAGCCGAAATGCCGAAAAGCCAGCATTATGTGAACTTGCGAGCGTGCGAGCGCTCGTGAGATGGTTTGGTTGTTAATTTTGGTAATAAAAAGCGGTAAGATTGCAGAGTGCGCAATTTCGTGCACTTCAGTATATTTGGGCTTAATGGGTCGAAATCGGGTTAATGGGCCAACAGGCCCAATTCGGTAAAAATGCTCGGTAAGTGTTTCTGTTAATACGTTAATAGCTGTAATGAACATGAAACCCTAAAAAGACTGATAAAATTAATGAAATACCTCTGTAAGGTAGAATTATCGTAATACCCTTAAAGGGGTAAGTTTACGATTACGCCCCTCGAGGGTAAATAACTATTCTTACGCTATAATCTGACTGTCTTTCTGAAGCATTCCTTGTTAATTATATATATTCTGCATACATGTCATACTGCATGGGGTTGGGTTTTGTTATGGAGGAAGAACCCATTCTGGTGGCTGTGCCACATATTCTGATATAAGCAGCCTTGCTGCGGATTATAGTTAGTGCTGCAACCGGTGCTAACATTGTAAGTGTAGGGATGGCGTGGGTGATTTAATCCCCACAGTAAGTGTAGGGATGGTTGGAGGCAAGTGCAGGGTTGGATGGGGTTATCATGCATTAATCATATGAGACTGTTTTGTTATGGGTCAACTGTATTGAAATGGGCCCTATTGTGTTAATATGGGCAAGGCCCAGTATATCTCGACTTGTAATAGGGCTACGGCCCAGATTGATACTGATATGGGCTAGGCCCAGTATACTCTGATACTGTAAGGGGCTATGGCGCAGATTAATATTGATATGGGCTAAGGCCCAGTTAACTCTGATTTCTGAATAGGGCTTAGGCCCAGTAAAGCTTGAACTGATTTGGGCTCTAGTTGGGATACTTTACACACTTAGTTTTCCAAACTCACCCCCTTTTTCCCATCTTTTCAGGTGAGCCTTAGATCGGTGGACTTGGAGCTAGAGGGATTCAGAGTGGCCATGTGGACTGTTTAAAATAAGTGTTTATACCTTCACTTTTATTTTAGATTATTTCCTTTATGTTTTTGGCTTTTTAATATGTAATAAGGCCGCTTTAATTATTTTTAATTGTTTTTAGTATGTTTTGTTAGCTTAGATATGATATTGTTTAAATTGTTTGAAATTGAATAGCTCTAGGGCGCGTTTTTAAAAGAAATTACCTGATTTCAAAATATCGTGAAACAAGACAAAGCTTCCGTAATGAAAACGTTTTCAAAAATTAATAAGTGCTTTCAGAGGCTTAAAACGAAATGGTTTTTCTTGAACAAACACTCAGTTAAAGTGTGGCAATAGTGGTGTGCATGTCTAAGATTGGATCCGTGGAGAGCTAGGTACTTAAGCAGTCTAATAGACTCACCTCCTCTCTTTTGGCTTCCTACCTGGTGCACAGCTTCCGTTCACTTTAATCTATAACGAGGATATTCTTTAAACACTAAGAAAGACTTTAGATAAAACATTACTTTTCTAGTAAAGCTTCAATGTAACACGCCGAATTCGATCGTAACGTCTGGGCCGGGTCTGGGGTGTTACAATTTCAAAATAATTTATATAAAAAAACTCATGATTTAACCATATTAAATAAATTTATAAACATAATTACACCATATGTACTTACTAGGTACAAACAAAAAAAATAAAATAAAAGTGGCAAGGACTAGTTTGTAATTTTTCCTTCTCTTCGATTATCTATTGGTTGAGTCAATTCTTAATCTATACGGTAATTCATTTCAAAATATCAGTGTCAATTACCTTATAACAGTTTATTTCATGCATATGATATCCTATTATCACTTTTCACAAATTCCCTAAAGTTTCATATTTTATTCAATTTAGTTCCTAAAACCAAAACTATCATATCTTTTACATTTAAGCCTCATTTCATAATACGATTTCAAACACATCCTTTTACAGACCTCTACAATCAATAATTGTAGAAATTTCATGCCAAAATGAAATCTTTTCATTTTAGTCCCTAAACTCAAAACTAACCAATTTTACTTTACAATTTACTCTTTAATCAAATCTAAGCTTACAACCAAGTTATTTTTCATAAAAAAACATCAAAAACCATCAATGAAAACATTTCAAAACTTTAACAATTTTATAATTTAGTACCCGGGTTCGTTAGATTAAGCTACAATAATTTTAAAAACATAAAATTTACGAAAAACGAGCCTTGGTGTAGTTTCATGCAAAGGTCGAAGTTGTTTAAGCTTCAACAATGGCTTCACTATTCCATTTTGTTCTAAATGGTAGGAGAATAAAGATGGAAGGTGTTGAGCATCTTATTTTATGTTTTAACCAATATTATTATTACCTTAATTTAACATAAAATTATATCTAATATATATAAATAGTCCACTATAGTTTCTATGGGCTTAATTTCTATTCAAATCCTTAGAGAATCATTATGAAAGCCTTAATCAACTAAAATTTAATAGTGATTAACTTTTATGATTTTTACGATTTAGCCATTATACCATTTAACCATTTGGTCACTAAAATTTTTAGACCAATATATAACTCTATAATAGTCTATTAAATATTAATAAATGACATTTGTTGACTCAATCATCTAAAAATGGGGTTCTAAAATTGTCATTTTCGGTACCACTAAAAAATGGGTTATTACATGCCATCTTCCACACGTCGTGACGTCGCCAAACAGTTTGTCAAGTTATGACCTCAAGCCACTTGACATCGCGACTTGATTCACTTTCGGTTGACGTTGCGAAGACATCAATTGGTCGTCGGAATGAGGCCCCTATTTTTAGGAAAAATGTGTAATTTGTTATCTATTACAAAGTTTCCAACCAAACTCATCAATTTGTTTACTAATTACTAACTTCATTTGAATCAAAACACTTCAAGAACAAATCAATCAAGTTCAAATAACCACATTTAACTTCTTAACAACCTTCGTTACCTATTCAACCATTAGACTTAACATTTTATTGCCATGACATACATATCAATCAAATTATCCAAATACTAAGCCTTTACATATACCAAACTATCTTGAAACATGTCAATTTATATGCAAAACATATTCTAAGCATATCAATCAAAATATACCAATTCACTTAGGCATCACCAATGCCAATTCATGCATTTCTAAATCACATACCAAGACCAACATCCAAATCACAATAAACGAGGTTCAATACCATTTTCATATGCCATTCATATAGTTATAAATTATCACATCATTAAACATGAAATGCATATAAATTCATCTCCATATATGAATCAAAACACCAAAACATAACAAATTATCGAACTTATCAAGGCATACTATATATCAAGGTATATAGGAAAACACTTATATACATGCCACAATCCCTAACTCAAAATGACCAAAAAGCTATTGATTCAGAGATAGGATAGTGTAACTTTGAGTCAATCCGGTTTGAGTGTTCTACAAGGTAACAATCTACAAGGAAAAGGGAAAACAACTAGCTAAGCATATATAATGCTTAGTAAGATCATATGCATTGAACAAAACTTATAGTATCTTATAATTAAATAAAATGAGTTACCACAATTTGGCATAATTTGGCTAGACATGGAAAAGCACAACATCAATAAGGTGAGTTTGATCATATAATCAAACCATATGATATCTCAATCATATATCAAACCAATTCATTTTAAAGTGAACATCATCAATACCATGCTCGTGCTCAATTCAACATTTATCCATTTGAACATCAAGCTCATTTCATTCCATTTTTTATTTTTTATTTTACATTTTACATTAATTGTTTAGCCTGATGAACTCTAGTAAATGGATTCGGATACACAGGTATTTATATCACACCAGTTTCTTATTTAAGCTAATTATATTCATGTTAGGTTACCCGTCCGGGCTAAACCTTTAAATCACATCAAGTTACTCATCCAAGCTAAACTATACCACATGTATCTCCCAATCCGCAATAAGCATGCAAAAAGCCTTATTGGCATGTCAATCATATCCTAACCTTTACTAAGTTCACACGGGCATCTATTGCACATATAATCATCACTTTTGAATTTAATCCAATTATCACCATTTGTACCTGTAACCCCCCTCACTTGGTCCGATCATCAAACCCGATCTATATGAAGCTATGGTAGTTAACCAAGCATATCACAAAAAAAAATTAACCTTAAACATTCCATTAAATAATAAGCATGATATAATCCAAGAAAAATATGATTTATAAAATATTTGAGTCCTAAACCAGCTTATGAAGCTCTTAGACCAACTTGGAAACAAGTCAGGACTAATTAGAAACTTTTATGAAAAGATAAGTAAAAAGTAAAAATAGGGTTCACATGGCTATGTGACAGGCTGAGGCCATGTGAGATTTAAACACAATCGTGTAACCTAACCGTGTATGGGAACTAATGTAACACCCCCACGCCCGAAACCATCGCCGGAGTCGAGCTTGAGGGGTTACCTAAATAATTTATCAAATTAAGAACTTCAAATCATTTGTTTCTACATTCACAGCTTTCTAGCTACCCGCGTCATAGTTACAAGAAAATTCATATCTCAAGTTACGAAACTCGAAATCAAGATCCGTAAATTTTCCCCAAATCTATACTCATATATATATTTACTAATTTTTTAGCATTTTTGGTTGGGCCAATTAGTACAGTTTATTAGTTAAAGTCTCCCCTGTTTCAGGGTTCGACTGCTCTGACCTCTGTATACTTCAAATTAGATATCTCTCTATACAGAATTTCAATGACTACGAGGTTTATTTCTATTAAAACTACACTCAACAAGGAATCTGTACATATAAATACTTATAATTATTTTTTTACAATTTATTATGAATTTTTAAAATCAGAACAGAGGATCCAGAAATCACTCTGCCCTGTTTCACAAGGTTTCAAATATCTCATAAAGTATAATTTATATGCCTGTTTTTTTAATCCATATGAAAATAGACTCATTAAGCTTCAATTTCATAACTTTCTTATCATTTAATTCCATTTATACTATTTTTAGTGATTTTTCAAATTCATGTCATTGCTGCAGCAATATTCTGTTTTAAGGCAAATTTCATCTTTTCATGAGTTGTTATGAACTAGATAACCTATTAAACTTCCATGATATCAAACATGATCTAAATTTAACCATCACCATGACTTATCAATATCAAACATTTTCTCAACCAATCATGGCCATATCATAAAATTATTTACACAAAATAAGTATATTGCTATACATGCCATACTTAAGTTTTACAAGCCATTTACCCAGATGAAAGTCCTTTGGGTAGTGTGATCGAACCTTCGACCCGTCCCGATTCCCGAGCTGGCTTGTTCAAAACTACAGTAAATAAAGAGGAGGGAGTAAGCATAAATGCTTAGTAAGTTCATATGTAAATAACAAGTAACATAACAATACAAATATACCAAACAACTTTAGCATGGTATCACCAAAACATATATCACATTTCTAAACATCATTCATCATCTTACCACATTATCGTTGTTGTATCTATTTTCAACCCGAAGGTTAAGAACATACCTGTCCAAAGTGTCCATTTCACAACACTTACTAAAACATTGCTTGCATCTTAAGTGTTCTTCCATTTCACTAGAAATTTCACCCATTGAACACATCGGAATACAACTCGGATACACGAATAATTTGCACATAAGTGCCTCATATGTAATCAAGAAATCATGTAACCCGCCCCTAAGTGAACTCGGACTCAACTCAACGAGCTCGGGCGTTCGCATCCATAAGTGAACTCGGACTCAACTCAATGAGTTCGGATGCCTAGTTACATCTCACAAACTCGGACTCAACTCAACGAGTTCGGACATTCGCATCCATAAGTGAACTCGGACTCAACTCAACGAGTTCGGATGCTCAACCATCCTAGTGACATGTCACTTGTATCCTAATCTATTCCTAAGGTTCAAACGGGCTTTTTCCCTCGATCTCACATTTGCCGTCTTCCATGGAATATCAAAATCGATACTCGGTAGCAATTCATATTTATCAAGTAGTAAACATAATTTGCATATTACTCAATATTAACCACAAAGCATAATATTTCACGATTAAAAATCAGCATATCATATAATTAACATTAATAACTTAAAAATAACATTTATGCTACATTATTTACACATGAACTTACCTTGGTACCAAAATATAAAGATTTTGCAATTTAGTCCACAATCTTTTCTTTTCCTCGATTGCGACTTGAATCTCGTTTCTCTTGATCTATAATGCCAAATTAATCTTATTCAATACATACATTCATCAAAACATCATTTAATAAGAACTATGGAAAAATTACACTTTTGCCCCTAAACTTTTGCATAATTACACTTTTACCCCTAGGCTCGGGAATTAAAATTTATTCCTTATTCTTATGTTTTATAACATGCTGATCATTTTTCCCTTCTATGGCAACATCAAATTCTTACTCTAACATATACTTTGACTATTAGGTATTTTTACCGATTAAGCCCTTTTACTCGTTTTCACTCAAAACCGAGTAGCACAAGTTGTCTAACATAATTTAAAACCCTATATTCTATCATAAAACATCAAAATACACAAATTTCACCTATGGGTATTTTTCCAAATATAAACCCTAGGTTGAATTATTGCTAACATAAGCTTAATCGAGCTACGGGATTCCAAAAACGTAAAGAACATTAAAAACGGGGCTTGGAATCACTTACTATGGAGCTTGGAATCTTGAAACAAACCCTAACTATGGAGAACCCTTGAAATTTCGGCCTAATGAAGAAGATGGACAAAAATTGGCTTTTAATTTTGTTTTTAATTCATTTTAATAACTAAATGACCAAAATGCCCTTACTACTAAACTTTCCAAAAATTTCATCCATGTCCAATTTTTGTCCATAGACTTAGAAATTGGTCAAACTGTTATTTAAGACCTCCTAATTAATATTTCAATGCAATTTCATACTAAAAACTTCTAGAATGCAAATTTTGCAACTTATTCGATTTAGTCCCTACTTTCAATTTAAGCACTTTAGGCATAGAATTTCATCACGAAATTTTCACACAATCATGCAATCATATCATATTCATCAAAATAATTATAAAATAATTATTTCTATCTCAGATTTGTGGTCACGAAACCATTATTTTGATTAAGCCCTAATTCAGGATATTACAACTCTCCCCCCCTTTTAAGGATTTTCGTCCTCGAAAATCTTACCGGTAAACAGGTGTGGGTATTGGTTTCTCATAGTTTCTTCAGGTTTCCATGTAGTCTCTTCTACCCCAAGCTTTTTCCACAACACTTTCACAAGTGCAACACTTTTATTTCTTAGTTGTTTGACTTCTCGAGCTAAAATCTTAATCGGTTCTTCTTCATAAGTCATATCCGGTCGTAGTTCAACTTCTGTCGGTGAAATTATATGTGAAGGATCCGAACGATACTGACGTAACATAGATACGTGAAACACATCATGAATCTTCTCTAATTCAGGTGGTAGCGCTAGCCGATATGCTACCGGTCCAACTTTTTCAATTATTTCATACGGTCCAATAAAACGCGGACTTAACTTGCCATTTCGTCCAAATCTAAGGACTTTCTTCCATGGAGACACTTTCAAAAATACCTTATTACCAACTTGAAACTCCATTTCTTTTCGTTTCAAATCCGCATAAGATTTCTGTCTATCTGAAGCAGCTTTCAAACAATCTCGAATCACTTTCACCTTTTCTTTGGTTTCTTTTATTAAATCAACTCCATAAATCTGATTTTCCTTGAGTTCAGTCCAATACAATGGCGTCTGACATTTACGACCATATAATGCTTCATAAGGTGCCATCTTCAAACTCGTCTGATAACCATTATTAGAAGCAAATTCTACCAATGGTAAGTACCTTTCCCAACTATCTTGAAATTCCAATACGCAACATCTGAGCATGTCTTCAAGAATCTGAATTACTCTCTTTGATTGTCCATCAGTTTGTGGATGAAAGGTAGTGCTGAAATTTAACTTTGTACCTAATGCCTCTTGCAACTTTTGAAGCTGATTTGAAGACCCTAAAGAAGAAGGAAAAGGAAACAAATATCACGAGTATGTATAACAAGGGTCATTTGAAGCTGATTACAATAAACCAGCCAAGGACGGTAACTACCAGCCATCAGGTTTCCCCAAGGCAAGAGCTCAATTGAAGAACAAACTCAAAAAAACCCCAATTCACTCCCATCCCAATCACGTACGGGGAGTTGTACCATATTTTGTTCGACGCACATGTCGTATCCCCTTTTTACATAGAACCAATACAGCCTCCATACCCTAAATGGTACGATACAAGCGGCCAATGTGAATACCATGCGGAATCACAGGGCATTCCATCGAGAACTGTATCGCTTTTAAAAAGCTAATCAAAAGATTTATCAAATTGGGTATCATGAAATTCAATGATCCCTCTAGAGCAGAAAATCTGTTATCCAACCTTTCTGTTAAAGGGGTGGACATTATGAGTTCCATGATGGATAGGGAAATGAGATCCAATAGTACATCGAGCTCAGGACTCTAGTGCAAGACCTGGTATTGAGAAATCCAAACGTTAACGACATATCAGAAGAGGGAACCCGGGAATAAGATTTTTTCGAGCATATGCCCTTACATACTTGGGAATGTTTTGAACAATGGGACTATGGAAGAGATCCCTTTATTTTTTAGAGCTGATCTAGAGTAATATTCAAAACACGCTTGTTGCTTTAAGCCTAGAAGCAACGAGAATCCTTTTGTGAAATAGGCCGATGTCCTAAGTCTTTATTTCAATAAAATGCATATTTTTGAGAAAATATTCTTTTATTTCATATGGTACAAATAATTGTTCTTAGATTCTTTTGTTCTTTGGACTTGCTTTCAAGTATTCATTTATTCTTCTTTCATGATCGTACTATACAAATAATCATCCTTAAAATCATTTACTCTTTGACATCTGCCTTCGATAGGTCCCCAGATATCAACGACATGAGCGATGTTGCTACTGACCCAGAATCTCCTTTTGAGCAAGATATATGTCTTGAGGGATCTCAGGACTTGGAAGATGACAGAGATTGTAACATATTTCCTGATTTGTTAAGGATGGTAGAGTAAGATGAAAACAGATCATACCTTACAAAAAGTCAGTGGACAGTAAGCCTAGGACAAGAGAAAGAGGCAAACATCAAAGTCTGCATCACCACAAAGATGAAGCGAGACGTTATTGAGTCATTTCCAAGAATTTAAAGATTTTTTGCACGATCGTATCAAGATACGCCTGGCTACTAAGACGCGAGGATGTTGCAGGGTTTTTGAATGACATATGCTAATGACATATACGATGGCCGGGCTAATGATGAGATTTGGGTTTTGTTGGTCCACTGTAGAAAGGGATTGCATCAGTATGCCATAAATGCCAAATTTATGGAGAGAAAATTCATGTGCCCCTCCATTCTTTTGACTTTCTCTATATAGGGCATGGAGGTTATAGGCCGATCTCTTTGAAAGCTTCTAACCGATACTGATTCGTCTTTGGGGGTCATCGATTACTTCGTGAAAAGGGTGAAAGTTGTTTCATATCCCAATGTCACTAAGTCGACAGTCATCAAATTCAAAAAAAGGGTGCCAACAAAGAATGCCAGAAAAGATCATGTCTAACACAACTGCACAATGTCAAAAGTTTGCAGTCTGTTCAAAGATTAGGCACTATATTGCAAAGGTAAGGGAAAAGGCAAAGGCAAAGGCAAAGGCAAAAAAAAAAAGCCTAACAACAAACTAAAGATCATGGGGAAGATGACCGAGTCTTGTAAAGATTGGCTTGAGAAGTCACCATTTACCCTCTATGCTCATCGAACGTTGGCCAAGACCTTCGCCGAGGCAACATATTTCATTAGTTTATGGGATAAAAAACGATTTTGAAGAAAAGATTCCTTATCTCTGAGTCTTGTCAGAGCTAAAGTTGGATAAGGAAAAACGGATCCAATCCTGATATGATTAGTTGAATTTGAAGAAAGGAGGTTGAAAGCCATCTGTCATGGCCTAATGAATGATGTAAGCTTACGATGAAGAGGTTTATCCTAGAGAATTCCACGAGAGGAACTTGATGTTGAAAATATCATTCCTATACAAAAATACTTCAGAGAAAAGTAGATGCCAAACTGAGAAGGACATTATGTAATAAAGGAGGCCTGTTTTAGAGGGGCATTAATTTTGACCGAAATGGATAGCAAAGATTTGCCCAAGTCGGTGAATTCGGATTTCGTCAAGAAGAATTTCACCTAGTAAGTGAGAGGCCAAGGCGAAAACTCACAAAGGGCACTTTAAGACCTTCAAAAAAAAAGAAAGAAAAAAAAGAAAAGACAAAGGAGAGGCCAAGGCGAAAACCCGCAAAAGGCGCCTTGAGACCAAAGGGGATTCAAGTTGAAACCCGAAAAGGACAGCTCAAATTTGGATCAAAGTGGGGCATATAGCAGTTTTGCTATGGCAGAACAAACAATGAAGAAGTATGCTACGTCTTGGGGCATCGACAAAGTACTCCGGATCCCCTAAACACGTATTGAGCTTAGAAGGGTCCTCAAGAAGTCGGTACAGAGAAGCTCAAGCTACGATATTTGGGGCACCTAGTTTTCCATTTTACCCATTTTTGAATTTTTTATCTTTGATAACCTTAATCTTTTCAAGATATGTCCCAATAAATTTCCTTCTTATTGCATTACTATCTTTGATTAACTTATTTCATTTGAGGTAATTTCCTTCTTATTGCATTTGTAATCTTTGATTAATTTATTTCGAGCTACGCTCCTAATCAATTTCCTTCTTGTCCATTGTTTTGATCTTTTTCAAGCATTTTGCATTGAAATAACGATTAATGGACTAATAATACCTTCGCAAAAGAAGTTCTGCATATTACTATAGAAACTTTTAAATAGTATATGTAACGCCCCCACGCCAGAAACTGTCGCCGGAGTCGAGCTTGAGGGGTTACCGAACATAATTTATCAAATTAAGAACTTCAAATCATTTGTTTCTACATTCACAGTTTTCTAGCTACCCGTGTCACAGTTACAAAAAAATCATATCTCGAGTTACGAAACTCAAAATCAAGATCCGTAAATTTTTCATAAATCTAGACTCATATATCTATTTACTAATTTTTTTCTATAATTTTTGGTTGGGCAAATTAGTATATTTTATTAGTTAAAATCTCCCCTATTTCAGGGTTCGACTGCTCTGACCTCTGTGTATTACGAATCAGATATTTCTCTATAAAGAAATTAAATAACTATGAGGTTTGTTTATCTTAAAACTATACTCAATAAGGAATCTGTACATATAAAGAAAAACTTCTAATTATTTTTGTAAAATTTATTATGAATTTTTAAAGTCAGAATAGGGGATCCAGAAATCACTCTGGCCCTGTTTCACAAAAGTTTAAATATCTCATAAAATATAATTTATATGCCTGTTTTGTTCAATCCACATGAAAATAGACTCATTAATCTTAAATTTCATAACTTACTCATCATTTATTTCCATTTATACTATTTTTAGTGATTTTTCAAATTCATGTCATTGCTGCAGCAATATTCTGTTTTAAGGCAAGTTTCATCTTTCCATGAATTTTTATGAACTAGATAACCTATTAAACTTCCATAATATCAAACATGATCTAAATTAGCCATCACCATAACTTATCAATATCAAACATTTTCTCAACCAAACATGGCCATATCATAAAATTATTTACACAAAATAAGTATATTGCTATACATGCCATACTTAAGTTTTACAAGCCATTTACCCAGATGAAAGTCCTTTGGATAGTGTGATCGAACCTTCGACCCGTCCCAATTCCCGAGTTGGCTTGTTCAAAACTACAGTAAATAAAGAGGAGGGAGTAAGCATAGATGCTTAGTAAGTTCGTATGTAAATAACAAGTAACATAACAATACAAATATACCAAACAACTTTAGCATGGTATTACCAAAACATATATCACATTTCTAAACATCATTCATCATCTTACCACCTTATCGTTGTTGTATCTATTTTCAACCCGAGGGTTAAGAACATACCTGTCCAAAGTGTCCATTTCACAACACTTACCAAAACGTCGCTTGCATCTTAAGTGTTCTTCCATTTCACTAGATATTTCACCCGTTGAACACATCGGAATACAACTCGGATACACGGATAATTTGCACATAAGTGCCTCAATGTAATCAAGAAATCATGTAACCCGCCCCTAAGTGAACTCGGACTCAACTCAATGAGCTCGGGCGTTCGCATCCATAAGTGAACGCGGACTCAACTCAACGAGTTTGGATGCCTAGTTACATTTCACGAACTCGGACTCAACTCAACGAGTTCGGACATTCGCATCCATAAGTGAACTCGGACTCAACTCAACGAGTTCGGATGCTCAACCATCCTAGTGACATGTCACTTGTATCCTAATCTATTCCTAAAGTTCAAAAGGGATTTTCCTCGAACACATATCCTTGCCATCTTCCGTAAAATACCAAAACCAATACTCGGTAGTACTTTATATTTAACAATTAATACACATAATTTGCATTTTATTCGAAAATAACCACAAAGCATATAATTCATAATAAAAATCAACATATCATATAATTAACATCAATAACTTAAAAATAACAATTATGCTACATTATTTACTCATGAACTTACCTTGGTACCAAAATATAAAGATTTTGCAATTTAGTCCACAATCTTTTCTTTTCCTCGATCGCGACTCGAATCTTGTTTCTCTTGATCTATAATGCCAAATTAATCTTATTTAATACATACATTCATCAAAACAGCATTTAATACGAACTTTGGATAAATTACACTTTTGCCCCTAAACTTTTGCATAATTACACTTTTGCCCCTAGGCTCGGGAATTAAACTTTATTCCTTATTCTTATGTTTTATAACATGCTGGTCACTTTTCCATTCTATGGCAACATCAAATTCTCTCTCTAACATATACTTGTGACTATTAGGTATTTTTGCCGATTAAGCCCTTTTACTCGTTTTCACTCAAAACCGAGTAGCACAAGTTGTCTAACATAATTTAAAACCTCATATTCTATCACAAAACATCAAAATACACAAATTTCACCTATGGGTATTTTTCCAAATATGAACCCTAGGTTGAATTATTGCTAGCATAAGCTTAATCGAGCTACCGGGATTCCAAAAACGTAAAGAACATTAAAAACGGGGCTTGGAATCACTTACTATGGAGCCTGGAAGCTTTAAACAAACCCTAGCTATGGAGAACCCTTGAAATTTCGGCCTAATGAAGAAGATGGACAAAAATTGGCTTTTAATTTTGTTTTTAATTCATTTTAATAACTAAATGACTAAAATACCCTTACTACTAAACTTTCCAAAAATTCCTTCCATGTCCTAATTTTGTCCATGAACTTAAAATTGGTCAAATTTCTATTTAAGACCTCCTCATTAATATTCCAAAACAATTTCATACTAAAAACTTCTAGAATGCAAGTTTTGCAACTTATTCGATTTAGTCCCTACTTTCAATTTAAGCACTTTAGGCATAGAATTTCATCACGAAATTTTCACACAATCATGCAATCATATCATAATCATCAAAATAATTATAAAATAATTATTTCTATCTCAGATTTGTGGTCACAAAACCACTATTCCGATTAAGCCCTAATTCAGGATATTACAACTCTCCCCCTATTAAGGATTTTCGTCCTCGAAAATCTTACCGGTAAACAGGTGTGGATATTGGTTTCTCATAGTTTCTTCAGGTTCCCATGTAGTCTCTTCTACCCCATGCTTTTGCCACAACACTTTCACAAGTGCAACAGTTTTATTTCTTAGTTGTTTGACTTCTCGAGCTAAAATCTTAATCGGTTCTTCTTCATAAGTCATATTCGGTCGTAGTTTAACTTCTGTCGGTGAAATTATATGTGAAGGATCCGAATGATACCGATGTAACATAGATACGTGAAACACATCATGAATCTTCTCTAATTCAGGTGGTAGCGCTAGCCGATATGCTACCAGTCCAACTTCTTCAATTATTTCATACGGTCCAATAAAACGCGGACTTAACTTGCCCTTTTGTCCAAATCTAAGGACTTTCTTCCATGGAGACACTTTCAAAAATACCTTATCACCAACTTGAAACTCCATTTCTTTTCGTTTCAAATCTGCATAAGATTTCTATCTATCTGAAGCAGCTTTCAAACAATCTTGAATCACTTTCACCTTTTCTTCGGTTTCTTTTATTAAATCAACTCCATAAATCTGATTTTCCTTGAGTTCAGTCCAATACAATGGCGTCCGACATTTACGACCATATAATGCTTCATAAGGTGCCATCTTCAAACTCGTTTGATAACTATTATTATAAGCAAATTCTACCAATGGTAAGTACCTTTCCCAACTATCTTGAAATTCCAATACGCAACATCTGAGCATGTCTTCGAGAATCTGAATTACTCTCTTTGATTGTCCATCAGTTTGTGGATGAAAGGCAGTGCTGAAATTTAACTTTGTACCTAATGCCTCTTGCAACTTTTGCCAAAACCGTGAGGTAAACCTCGGATCTCTATCCGAAATGATTGACAAAGGTATCCCATGAAGTCTAACAATCTCTTGGATATACAATTCAGCCAACTTATTAAGAGAATAATCTGTACGTACCGGAATAAAATGAGCCGATTTAGTCAGTCTGTCAACTATTGCCCAGATGGCATTTTTCTTCCCTAGAGTTAACGGCAACCCTGATATAAAATCCATAGTAATCCGATCCCATTTCCATTCAGGAACCGTAATAGGCTGAAGTAATCCCGAAGGTACTTGGTGTTCAGCTTTCACTTGTTGACAAACTAAGCACTTTGATACAAACTCGGAAATATCTCTTTTCATTCCACTCCACCAGTACATTTTCTTTAAGTCATTATACATCTTCGTACTGCCCGGATGAACCGCCAAACAACCATTATGTGCTTCACGCAAAATATTTTGAATCAACTCATCATTTTTCGGTACACAAATCTGATTTTTAAACATCAAACAACCATCAGAACCGATTCTGAAATCTGATCCCGTATCAGCTTCACACTATTTTCTCTTGGCTAGCAAATCTTGATCATTTTTCTGAGCTTCAAAAATCTCTTGTAAAAACATCGGTCTTGCTCTTAACTCTGCTAGAATCAAACCGTCATCTGACATTTTCAACTGAGTGTTCATAACTCTCAAAGCAAACAACAACTTTCTACTTAAAGCATCAGCAACCACATTCGCTTTTCCCGGATGATAATCAATAACAAGCTCGTAATCTTTCAATAACTCTAACCATCTTCGCTATCTCAAATTCAAGTCTTTTTGTGACATCAAGTATTTAAGACTTTTGTGATCGGTATATACTCGGCACTTTTCACCATACAAATAATGTCGCCAAATCTTCAAAGCAAACACCACTGCAGCCAATTCCAAATCGTGAGTAGGATAATTCCTCTCATGAGGTTTTAATTGTCTCGAAGCATAAGCCACCACTTTTCCTTCTTGCATGAGGACACACCCCAAACCATTTAGAGAAGCATCACTATACACCACAAATTCTTTACCTGATTCGGGTTGTATCAACACTGGTGCTTCAGTTAATAACTTTTTCAATTCTTCGAAACTCTGTTGACATTCTTCTGTCCATTCAAATTTAACATCCTTTCGGAGTAGTCTAGTCATAAGAGCAGCAATTATAGAAAATCCATTTACAAACCGCCGATAATACCCAGCTAGCCCCAAGAAACTTCTAACTTTAGTTACATTTTTCGGTGGTTTCCAATCAACAATGGCTGAAATTTTACTAGGATCAACCCGTATACCATCACCTGAAACAATATGACCCAAAAATCCAACTTCCCGGAGCCAAAATTCACTTTTACTAAACTTAGCATACAGCTGCTTATCTCTCAAAGTTTGCAAAACTATCCTTAAATGCTCAGCATGCTCTGTCTCATCTTTTGAATAAATTAAAATATCATCTATAAACACCACAACGAATCTGTCCAGGTATGGCCGAAATATGCGATTCATTAAGTCCATAAACACAGTAGGAGCATTTGTCAACCCGAATGGCATAACTAAAAATTCATAATGACCATACCTTGTTCTAAATGCAGTTTTAGGCACATCTGACTCTTTCACTCGCAGCTGATAATACCCAGATCTCAAGTCAATCTTTAAAAACCATGTCGCTCCTTTTAGCTGATCAAACAAATCATCAATTCTCGGCAATGGATACTTGTTTTTGATTGTCACCTTGTTTAACTACCGATAATCAACACATAATCTCATAGAACCATCCTTCTTTTTCACAAATAACACGGGAGCACCCCAAGGTGAAAAACTTGGTCTCACAAAGCCTTTATCAGTCAACTCTTGCAACTGCGACTTTAATTCTTTCAACTCTGTTGGTGCCATTCTATATGGAGCAATCAAGATCGGAGCTGTTCCCGGTATCAAATCTATACCAAATTCTACTTCCCTGACTGGAGGCAAACCCTGCAATTCTTCTGGAAATACATCCGCAAATTCACACACAACCGGCACTGATTCAACTTTCTTTTCAACTTCTTTTGTATTAATTACATACGCCAAATAAGCTTCATAACCCTTTCTCAAATATCTCTGAGCTGACATCGAAGAAATCATACAAAATATTGCCTCTGATTTGTATGGTTCAACCTGCAAGATTTCACCACTTTCACATTTTAATTCTATAACCTTTTCTTTGCAATTTACTATAGCATCATGCAATGTCAACCAATCCATACCCAAAATAACATCAAATTCATCAAACGGCAACAACATCAAGTCGGCCGGAAAGTAATGACCCCGAATCATTAAAGGGCATTTCTTGCATACTTTATCAACTATCACACATTTGCCTAGTGGATTCGACACTCTAATCATAAATTATGTGTTCTCAACAGGTATATTCATACTAGACACCAGTTTCATGCATACATATGAATGAGTAGAACCGGGATCAATCAAAGCAATAACATTAGTATCATAAAGAGAAAATGACCGGTAATCACATCAGGTGAGGAAGCATCTTCACGTGCTTTAATAGCATAAGTTCTAGCCGGAGCTCTTCCTTCAGATCTAACTGTTGCATCTCTGGCTACATTCTTACTGCTTGTTTCACTTCCAGCTTTTATCGGATACCTTCCCCTCGAGTCTGCACCACTAGCTTTTACATTCTGAAATTTTTCTTTCTCAACTCTCTCTGGGCAGTCTCTAATAAAATGATCCGGAGAACCACATTGAAAACATTCATTTGCTCTGCACGGACCAAAATGATTTCTACCACGCCGCTGGCACTCGGGTTTAACAATCTCGTATTTCTGACACTAGCTGTAGAAGTAGTCTGAGATTTAGGACCCACATTTCGCTTCTTAAAATTTCCATATGATTGCCCAGCTGAAACTTGGGAACGAGGATTCATATTTCTTGACTTTCCGGTTTGCTGTGAGGGTGCATTACTCATTGGTCTTTTCTTCTAATTTCGTGTTTCAGATTCTACCTTTTTCTTTTCCTTCAGTAATTCTTCAGCCTTGCAAGCTCGATCGACAAGTACCACCATTTCTTTTAGTTCAAGGATCCTAACAAATACCTTAATGTCTTCGTTAAGCCCGTCTTCAAATCGTCAGCACATCTTGGCTTCTGTAGGAACATATTCCCTGGCATACTTACTCAATCGAACAAACTCTCTTTCATATTCTGAGACTGTCATATTACCTTGCTTCAGCTCAAGAAACTCTTTACATTTCTGATCAATAAATCTTTCACTAATATATTTCTTCTGAAACTCTTCTTAAAAGAATTCCCAGGTTACCCTCTCTTTCGGTACCACCGAAATCAAAGTCTTCCACCAATTATAGGCTAAATCTCTCAACAAAGATGTAGCACATTTCAAACATTCTTCAGGTGTACAAGATAATTCATCAAATACTCGGATAGAATTTTCAAGCCAGAACTCTGCTTTCTCTGCATCATCATCAATATTTGCTCTAAATTCTTCAGCCCCTTGTTTACGAATTCTATCAACGGGGGTTCTGTGAAATTTTATCATATCCACTCCCTGAGGCATCGGAGGCATAGGTTGAGGAATTGGGAGAGGTGGGGGAGGTCGTACATTTGGGTTCATACGAACGAACTCAGTGTACCATACACTCATCATTTGGAGAAAGGCTTCCCGATCCCTTTCTCCTCCTCTCTGACCAACAGTAGGGGGTGGGTTTTCAATCGGCACTGCCCTTTCAGCCGGAGCTGGCGCATTACTCTCTACTTCATCTGCCACAGCTGGATCGGGATCCATTTACTATATAAAAATCATTTAAAAAGGTCAGAAGTCGTCACACTATCACAATTCATACATATGGCATGTATAGCAAAATCTGTACATACAACACGTAGTTCGAGAACTAACTAAACCTAATCTGATACCACCAAATATAATGCCCCCATGCTCGAAACCGTCACCGGAGTTGAGCTTGAGGGGTTACCGAACATAATTTATCAAATTAAGAACTTCAAATTATTTGTTTCTACATTCACAGCTTTCTAGCTACCCGCATCACAGTTACAAGAAAAATCATATCTAGAGTTACGAAACTCAAAATCAAGATCTGTAAATTTTCCCTAAATCTAGACTCATATATATATTTACTAATTTTTTTCTAGTATTTTTGGTTGGGCAAATTAGTACAGTTTATTAGTTAAAGTCTCCCCTGTTTCAGGGTTTGACTACTCTGACCTCTGTGTATTACAAATCAGATATCTCTCTATACAGAATTTCAATGACTACAAGGTTTGTTTCTATTAAAACTAGACTCAACAAAGAATCTGTAAATATAAATAATTACTTCTAATTATTTGTTTACAATTTATTATGAATTTTTAAAATCAGAATAGAGGATCCAGAAATCACTCTGGCCCTGTTTCACAAGGTTTCAAATATCTCATAAAGTATAATTTATATGCCTATTTTTTTCAATCCATATGAAAATAGACTCATTAAGCTTAAATTTCATAACTTTCTCATCATTTATATCCATTTATACTATTTTTAGTGATTTTTCAAATTCATGTCATTGTTGTAGCAACATTCTATTTTATGGCAAATTTCATCTTTTCATGAGTTGTTATGAACTAGATAACCTATTAAACTTCCATGATATCAAACATGATCTAAATTTAACCATCACCATGACTTATCAATATCAAACATTTTCTCAACCAATCATGGCCATATCATAAAATTATTTACACAAAATAAGTATATTGCTATACATGCCATACTTAAGTTTTACAAGCCATTTACCCAGATGAAAGTCCTTTGGATCGTGTGATCGAACCTTCGACCCATACCGATTCCCGAGCTGGCTTGTTCAAAACTACAGTAAATAAAGAGGAGGGAGTAAGCATAAATGCTTAGTAAGTTCATATGTAAATAACAAGTAACATAACAATACAAATATACCAAACAACTTTAGCATGGTATCACCAAAACATATATCACATTTCTAAACATCATTCATCATCTTACCACCTTATCGCTGTTGTATCTATTTTCAACCCGAGGGTTAAGAACATACCTGTCCAAAGTGTCCATTTCACAACACTTACCAAAACATCACTTGCATCTTAAGTGTTCTTCCATTTCACTAGAAATTTCACCCGTTGAACACATCGGAATACAACTCGGATACACGGATAATTTGCACATAAGTGCCTCATATGTAATCAAGAAATCATGTAACCCGCCCCTAAGTGAACTCGGACTCAACTCAACTAGCTGGGGCGTTCGCATCCATAAGTGAACTCGGACTCAACTCAACGAGTTCGGATGCCTAGTTACATCTCAAGAACTCGGACTCAACTCAACGAGTTCGGATGCTCAACCATCCTAGTGACATGTCACTTGTATCCTAATCTATTCTTAAGGTTCAAACGGGATTTTTCCCTCGATCTCACATTTTCCGTCTTTCATGGAATATCGGAACCGATACTCAGTAGCAATTCATATTTATCAAGTAGTAAACATAATTTGCATATTACTCAATATTAACCACAAAGCATAATATTTCACGATTAAAAATCAGCATATCATATAATTAACATTAATAACTTAAAAATAACATTTATGCTACATTATTTACACATGAACTTACCTTGGTACCAAAATATAAAGATTTTGCAATTTAGTCCACAATCTTTTCTTTTCCTCGATCGCGACTTGAATCTCGTTTCTCTTGATCTATAATGCCAAATTAATCTTATTCAATACATACATTCATCAAAACAGCATTTAATACGAACTGTGGAAAAATTACACTTTTGCCCCTAAACTTTTGCATAATTACACTTTTGCCCCTAGGCTCGGGAATTAAACTTTATTCCTTATTCTTATGTTTTATAACATGCTGATCATTTTTCCCTTCGATGGCAACATCAAATTCTTACTCTAACATATACTTGTGACTATTAGGTATTTTTGCCAATTAAGCCCTTTTACTTGTTTTCACTCAAAAGAGTAGCACAAGTTGTCTAACATAATTTAAAACCCCATATTCTATCATAAAACATCAAAATACACAAATTTCACCTATGGGTATTTTTCCAAATATAAACCCTAGGTTGAATTATTGCTAACATAAGCTTAATCGAGCTACCGGGATTCCAAAAACGTAAAGAACATTAAAAACGGGGCTTGGAATCACTTACTATGGAGCTTGAAAGCTTGAAACAAACCCTAACTATGGAGAACCCTTGCAATTTCGGCCTAATGAAGAAGATGGACAAAAATTGGCTTTTAATTTTGTTTTTAATTCATTTTAATAACTAAATGACCAAAATGCCCTTACTACTAAACTTTCCAAAAATTCCATCCATGTCCAATTTTTGTCCATAGACTTAGAAATTGGTCAAATTGTTATTTAAGACCTCCTAATTAATATTTCAATGCAATTTCATACTAAAATCTTCTAGAATGCAAATTTTGCAACTTATTCAATTTAGTCCCTACTTTCAATTTAAGCACTTTAGGCATAGAATTTCATCACGAAATTTTCACACAATCATGCAATCATATCATATTCATCAAAATAATTATAAAATAACTATTTCTATCTCAAATTTGTGGTCACGAAACCACTATTCCGATTAAGCCCTAATTTAGGATATTACAACTAATACCGTTTATACAAAGCCATGTAACTATTTATGGTCGTGTTGGACCTAATTGTAAAACTTTGTAAATATTCACACGGTCATATCGTCGAGCCTTGTGAGAGACTGTAACCATGTGCATCATTTGTTACCCAAAACATACAGACCATACATCCATGCCATATGCCTGTGTATGGCACACGATCATATGTCAGACCATGTGTGCCTAAATGGCACCCTACAAGGCAAAATTACCACACCATACATCCAAATATACCATAAACATGCAATATACCATTTCTCAACCTATTAAAAGATATCAAAAGCAAGCGAAAACAATACTTATACCATTCATCCTAAGTGCCTAACGAATATGCCACAATTGACACCTCAATTCAATAATTCATATCTTACCATTCATCATCATTCATGCTCGATATTCATACTTAACATTCACATATTTTCACCAGTTCAAATGCTAAGATTTCATCAACAAAGTTCACCTTTTCTAAGTGTCAAAATTCATTAAGTAAAATACACAATATTGACCAAAACATATGTAACATCCTAAATTTTTCATTATTTATTTGTAGCATTGTTTCAAGAAAGAGTTGGCAGATCAATAGTTAAGAGAATAAGAAGAGAGTACAGTAGTCTTTATGACACGATTTTGAATCCTTTCCCTTGCAAGTTGACTAATTTTTTGCTATTTTTTCCTCTTATTTTTATGCTACCCCACTTAGTTAACTTAGGTTTAAAAGTCAAATTTTTACTTTTTGTTCAGCCTTTTTTCATCTTTTCTTTTTCTGTATCCGTCCAAAACTTTTTCCTCTATCAAACTTTGTCATTTTTCTTTCTTTTCCCTTTACTGTGTTGCCCTATCAACCCCTATTGAGGTACATTTTCTCTTCCTTATGTAAGTGTTGATTTCTCTCTTCTCTCTCTTATTTTTGCTATCAATTGTATGCTACTATTTCATTGAGTTTTCATGTTCTTTTTTCTGTTCAAATCATCCCCCTTGCGACCCCCAAACATCCTTTTAAACCACCCAAAATAGCCCCTAGAATCGTCGTCGCTGGGGGTGTTTGTCGCCCCTTAACCCCTATGTTGGCTACCATTTTGAGCCCTTTAATTACTATTTTGTGCTATTGTTTCTAACCTTCTTATATTTTATTTTCAAGCTTAAAAATAGTCCCTAAATAGCCTTTAAATCCCTTTTGGTGCCACACAAAAACAACCTTCTTTTTGTGCCAATAGTAGTGCTATGTCGTCTCTTTGATCACTATTAGTGGGTTGTTGTTTTTCTTTATTTTTTTTGCCCCTTTATAGCAATGTTATTATTTTCATTTCTCTATTCTAATCAGCCTTAATCTTTTCAATTATAGGTGTGTTTGATCCCATTTGTTCAGGAACTCAGATTTAGTTAAGTGGGAAACGTAAGTGTGAATTGTTACGAGTAACTGCGTTGTTTTCGTTAAGAGAGGATGTAATGGCTGATTGTTTTAGGGTCTTGAATTGATTTTCAGTTTCTATTTTCTAATAATATTTTAGTTTTATGTTCTGATTGGAACATCCCGGATCAGCAGTGAAGTTAGATTTCATTCGCATTCCCATTTACAACGAATCAGTGTAAGTTAGCTTGATGTTTTTAAATCTGAAAATTCGTGCTTGTAACATTGCTTTGGCAGAATCGTTAGTGGTGTTTCAAGGCTGATCATTAATCATATATTATCGTACTATGTGTTATTTTTACATCTAGGCTCATTTAATGTTTAAGGTGCGGAAGTGCGGAATTTTACGGCTTAGTGTTGCGAGTTGTGAGTTAAGGTGTGGGTCCTAACCTTGCATAATCTTTAGTAAATACTTAATATATTTTATAAATTTTTATAAAATTCTTGCTGGTTGGGCATGTAACACCCCTTACCCGTACCCAAGACTAGGACAAGGTACGGGGCATTACCATACGCAAACATGACATTTCCGAAATATCATAGGCTATAAAATTTTGTTCCAAATTAAAACCATTCAAACATATTCATAGTGTCCCTATTATGGGCCTACGAGACCCAAAACATGCATTAAGAATGGTCTACGACTAAACTGAGATCTTAAGAAAATCTTAGGAAAGTTTCTAAGTTTAACCTCACACGCCCGTGTGGAGGCAATGCACACGCCCGTGTCCCTTACCCGTATGGAATTAATTGAATTTATTTTCCATTTCGAACCAATAGAGGTTTTCACATGGCTGATCACACGCCCATGTCCTTGTCTAAAAACCTGAGCATTCTATTTTTGACATCATCATGCATTTAGGGGACACACGGCCAAGCATATGCCCGTGTGCTAGGTCGTGTACTCCACACAGTTGAGACACACGACCATTCTCTACCTATGTGTTTACTAGCGTGCATACTGACCTAAAAATTTTGGGTACAGGGGACATATGGCCGTACTACACGCCCATGTGTCTACCTGTGTGGACTTTTTTGGAGGCTACAATCCAAGCCAATGGTCACCCTTAACATCCACACACATCTGTGAACTTCTATGGTAATTAATAGGGCCTAAATATGCCTAATGACTACCTTCAATGATCTATTGCCTGTTAACCTCATCTCATTGGTTTTATACATGCTAGATTATCCTCTTTGTATTAAGGATTACCATATCACCAAACATATTTAGACTTGGCTCATTTTATAACTCATTGCCAATTATGACCTAGCCATCTCCAAGTTATTTGGCCACATTCCATATTTCTATTCATGATATACCACATTTAACCATCTCATGAACATTTAAACACCAACATGCACAATTAGTAAGTTACAACCTACATCAAAATAAGCCATGTCTTATGTCCATATACAAAATGAATAGGTATATCATTCAAGCCCTTACATTGGCTAACCAATGACACATATAACAAAATAACCAAAAACCCATACATGCCATTGAAATAAAGTAAAGGTATCTATATACCAAAGCAAGATAAGCTGATAGTGTTGACAATACTGCAATCGACTTCCAATCTTCACGAGTCCACGAGCTCTATAAAATAGAGAAAGGAAAAAGGGGGTAAGCATTAACATGCTTAGTAAGTTCGAATAACAAAAAGGTAAACTTACTGGTTATTTAGCATACAACCATAAAAGATATTCATGCCTAACATGCATAGTATAAATCCCCTATCACATACATTCAATCATCAAGTTAGTTTCCTCTCAAGCAATATAGCATTAATCTTAGGTTAGCTCATCAATTCAAACATTTCGATTCTCGTTTCTCATTATAATCCCGTTGAGTTTATCAGAGATCTCAATGGGTATCTCGATTACCATCAAGTCATGCTAGTGACCATTTTAAATATACACTCCCGTAAACCTCACTCTTACGGCGGGATTACCAATCCAGGTTAAATCCTTCATAACATAAATTCAAGGAGTATTGTTGGGATTACCATTCCAAGCTAAATCCCTTACAACGACAATTACTCCAATATGCTCAGATCTTAAATGCCAGTCCAGGCTAATTTCAGTCCTTAATCTTATTACCCATTAGGGTTAAATCCACAATGCACATATATTCATCAAGAGGTTCGATCACTTAAGGAACGCTCGTATGGGCTGGATCCTTACTATACTGAGATCATCGGATTACCCGTCCGGGCTAAATCCCTTTCTGTAACACATGCAGGATCTCATGTCATGTAAACAAGAATTTACCCATGGAATCTCCCTTTTTCATTCAACCAGGACAATTGTCATCTTTTTCATTTCACGCTACCATATTTCATGGATTTTCATGCAATCAATATCTAAATTAACATACATTTAAGAATATGCATTTTCAAATATATTTGAAGTTTACTTCGAGTTACACGAACTTACCTGGTAATTGCTTCAGTTTCATATTTCAATTATTCTGAAACTTTTCGTTTTCTACAGTCGACCTCTGAAATTGGTTCCTCGGGGTCTATATCAGTAAAAATAAATTATTAATACCTCATGCTATTCATTTCAGACCTAAGTTTTACCCTGGGCAAAATGACCATTTTGCCCCCAATATTTCACATTTTTACAAATTAGTCCCTAGGCTCGTATAATGGAATGCATGAAATTCCTTGGTTACCCATTCCTAGAAAAATGTATCCTAAGCTCGTACTAGCCCATATTTTCCTCAATTTCACATTTCTACAACATATTTTATATTTTTTACAAAATGGTCCTTTAAGCCATTTCCATGAAAACCTACCTAGTAAAAGTTGTTTACCATCCTTTAAACTCTCATATGCCTCCATAAATCATCAAAACACAAGCATCTCATGCATGGGAAAATTTCCAAACATGAAACCTAGCTTAAGATATGGGTAGAAATGGATAGAGCATGTTACAAGGATCTCAAAATTACAAAGAACATTAAAAGTGGGGCTAGGGAGCACTTACTATTGAGCTTGAAATGTTGAAAGCCCTAACTTATGGAGCTCTAGGAATTTCGGCAGCTATGGGGAAGAAGATGGCTGATTTTGGCTTTCTTTTTCCCTTTTTATTAAGTTTATTACCAAATGACCAAAAAACCCCTCCTTACAAAACTTCCAAATTTTTTTATGCATGGCCATTTTTGTCCAAAAACTTAGAAATTGGGAAAGTTTCTATTTAAGATCTTCTAATTTATAATTCAAATCAATTTCATGCAAATAGCTTCTAGAACCCAAGTTTTGCAATTTATTCAATTTGATCCCTAATTTCCAATTGGACACTTTATGCTTAGGGTCCGTTTGGAAGCCATGAAAACATTTTTTGAAAAATGTTTTCTTAGTTTTACGGTGTTTGGAAGCTTGAAAACATTTTCCAAAGGGAAAATGTTTTACTAGACACAGGTAAAATGACCTTCAATTTGGGGAAATTGTCTTACTGATTTCATTTCTGTAAGATATTTTCCATCTCCTCTTCATCAGGTAAGCCATCTTTTTCTTCCATTCTTCAACTTTTTCCATCTCATTCTTCATCCAGGTAAGTCTTCTTCTTCTCCCGTTCTTCAAATCTCTTCCCTTTTTCTATAGGCCGTCGCATATCTTCTCTTCTCAGGCAAATTTTACAAGCTGCTATTTCGTTTCCTATCTTCCCCTCTTTCTCAGGATCTCATTCCTCTTCCCAAGGTATGGCATCTTCTTTAATTCTACTTTTTCATTTTGTTTTGGTGATGGGTTTTGTGATGTGGGGTTGTGGTTTTTTTGGAGGAACTGATATCAGTCGACTGATATCACTGGTGTCAAGAATAAGAAGCAGGGCTTCCCTGGCCTTAGAGGTATGCATCAATACATGCCATTCATGAACCCTAAAATACTAAAAACTTCTTTGGCGTAATTATTTACTAAATTCAGAAGTGCAAATTGATTTGATTCTACTAATTTGTAATTGCTTGATTATATTTTTCCTAAGAAGTGGTTCCTTCACATGGTAATTGGAAATTAAACTTTGCAATATAAAAATGCAGTTAAGATGTTAGCATTTTGACGCCTACTGTATTTTTTAACCATTTGATCGTGCTGGTTTGAACTCACTTTTTAATATTTATTTTGTTCCTATGTGGTTTTAACAAGTCTTTACCTCTCTTTAAATGTTTTGGGATTTCTTCTAATAAAAATTCACTCTACAGTTAATTTTTTTTACCTCCAATACAATCACTCTTTGACATGGATATAGTTCCTTGCTTGTTTTCAACAAAGTGTTTCCCAACTACCTGCCTATCTGTCTCTTGTTTTGGCTAATTAGTATTTCTCAAATTTGAAATGTCGAACTGCTAAATAATGTTGTTTGATGCCATTTTCTTTGATATAGGATATTTATCGGTCTTTATTGAGTTGTATTAGTTCATTTCAACTCTAGTTTTATACCTCACTTGGTTAACAGTCGGGGGGTTGTAGATTATGTTTTATGCACCTCTCTTTGTTCATTTTTTCATCTAATGGGGTTTAATCCTTTCATTATGACATATATTCTGCTTCCTAATTTAAGGAGATATGATCGATTGACTTGACAAATTAATTTTGGATATCTCTAAATATCCTAGACTTTATGAGGATATTCTTGATGCTACTTTTGTTGCTACTTTGAGGGATTGTATTATGATTGATCTCAATGTTAGCAAGTCCAAAAAAGCTTTATATTCAAGACTTGCATAAGAATTATATATAGAGTGAGTTTCAGCATTTATTATATTCAAGACTTCTCTTCCTTGTTGGATGATTTCCGCAGTTTCACATTACTAATGAAAGTTGAAATTGATTTGATGTTTGATTGCAGGGGAAACCAGTCGAAATTTTACACACTGCTGTTTGGTTTCCTATCTTTCTCTCTTTCCCAGGATCTCATTCCTCTTCGCAAGGTATGACATCTTATTTAATGTAATCTAGTGCCACGTTTGGTTTACAAATATGCTTGATTCTTGTGCTTGTTGTTTTTGGAAATGTCTGCCCAAACCTTAACAAGTCAGGGTTTTGGTGTGGGTGCTATTTCATTGTTAGGAAATGGTTATCTCTATCTTCTTTGAAGTTACTTGTGCTTCATATCAATTTTGATACTTGAACACTATAAAGATAATATACAAGTATGTCAATTATAGCTTCTCTAATTGCAATATCATTTCAGATTTTTATTTTGGGTTTATGTTTGAGCCAAATTTCATGAAATACATGATAAGTTATTATCTTTTGTGGAGTTCAATACATTGTCATTTTTAGGTAAGTCTCTGCAAGTAGTAGAGAAAGGTTTTTTTCAGTCATTTTTAGATAGTTTTTTTCAAGGATAAATGGAAGACCAATACAAAATGTCGAAAACCATAGAAGCCAAATATAAAAAAATGTCTATAGGAAATAAAAAATAAGTTTAGATGATCAAATCAATCAAATGCCAAAGCTTCCTCAAACACTCGTGAAACACTTATGGATCCTCTTTTTTGTTTCTTATTCTTCTTCTTCTACCTATATAATATGTATTTTAGAACTAATAAATAAAAATGTATTGCATGTTCTGTTTCAAGCATTCCTTCATTCATACAACCTTGAGTATTAGTTTTATCGTTTTGCTGTTTCTATTTGGCTTTATAATTTTAGAACTAATGTTTATTTTATTTTATAATAAACATAAAAATTAAATTATCATTGCAGCCATAGTAGCAGATTTGGACTATAGTGTGGAGTTGGGTAAAACCTTTATTTTAAAAAATAATTAAGTAATACATATATACCTTGAGCCATTCACCTTGACTCATTCATTCTTTTTCATTATACAAATATGGTTACATCTGATTTTTTGGATTATATATATGCCATTGCCAACAAGTACATACTTTAACTTTGGTTATTTGAGTAGCTGGGAAAAGCTGGCTGAAGAGGTTACCTTCACCCTGAAAATTGTAGCAGTTTGCTTTCGGTAAAGAATTGTAAGAGGACATTGTTCCATGGATACCTGTTAGTTAATTTCTTACAATGTTTAGTTTAGTTAAGTCATCTGGATGCGGGCTTTGGGGGCCGAAAAATTCAATCACTTCTTCTCTTACTTGTAAATTATATATATGTCATGATATGCTTGTAAAAGTAATCCAAGAAAATCAGTACCATAGTTGTCTATTTCTCCAAGTTTCACTTTTTCTTCTCTTTTCTTGATGATGTCCATCACAGACTTATGTCTTAAATTATATATATGTCTTAACTGAACAGCAATTAGCAATAATTTGATATGATCTATATATATTTTTAAGCAATATAAAATCAAACTAACACTCCAAAGTGGATTTGTTGACACCGACTACCTTAAACTGTAATCCAACTTAATTTCAAACTAATAAAGTGCCTCAATTGATTTCTCAAATCTTTATACATTTCCAATTGTCATATAGAACCAAAGCACATGGGTCTTGCTTCAATCATTGTTACTTAAAACCCAAAATAGATATTCATTTTTATGTGTGGTGGCAACATGAGCACCAAAGTATTGGTTGAACGATAAAAAAATTTATGGGTCAATGCATTTGTAGCTTAATCTAGTTAGTTTGGTTACCCATTTCCTTCTCAACGTCTAGCATTAACATGTGACACAAGCTTGTTTATGTCATTGATTATTCAAGTCCCCACTTCACAAAAGATTAATTAATTAAAAAAATAATAATGGGTGCACAAACTTGTCAATGAATCTTATCAATAGTGGGTGTATAGTGTCGGTTGCCTTTGATTAACATATCGTCCTTTGTTGATTCCTGTGTCTTTCATGTCTTTGGTCATACTCCACAAAAGCTAGATCTTGCTTATCAACAAAACTTTATTCTATTCTCTTATCTTAATCTTATCACTATTTAATTAGTTGTATGTTTCCACTTTGATTCTTATTTACTTTGCACAATTATTTGTGCGAATTGAATGAGTGGAGAGGCATTGCACGTTTTGCAAGTCCCTATATAAAGTTTTATTTCCTTTTGGAAGAACCACAACAATTGTGTTCCAATACTTTTTCAATCATAATCTTAATCATTTTAGCAAATTCACTTTGTTTTCTCACATTTCCTTTTTTCTTATGATGAATATGTCTTAAATTATGCCCTTTTTGTTATTATTTAAGTTGGGGTTGGTTAGTTAACTCCATTCCCTTTAATCATGGTAAGTTTAGTTATAGTAACTTTATTCATTGCTTGAGAAACTTTCATATATGTATGTATGCACTTTAGTCATGGTAACTTTAGTCCTATATGTGATCTTATGAAAAGTTTGCATCTTTTTTGTAGTGATCAAATATCTGTGTGGCATTATTTTGTGTAGATGGATCATAATAAAGATCAAAATGTAATTTTTGGAGTTGTGGCTTCAGTTTTAGCTTTTGGGCCTCTCTGGATTAAAAAATTAAAAACTAGGAAGGAAATTGATTCTCACCCTCGGGTGAATCGAGATTATGAAAGAGAAAATTATATTAATAGTATTTTATATAGTGGTGACCAGCATTGTATTGATGTGATAAGGATGAGACCGATAGCCTTTTTTAATTTGTGTGAGATTCTTAGTAGGAATAATTTGTTACAATCAACTAAATCGGTGAATATTAGGAGCAAGTAGTTATATTTTACATACAATTGGTCATAATGTAATGTTTCAAGTGATTGGATCTAGATATTATAGATCAACTGACACAATTCACTGTTACTTTAGGGTAGTATTGAGAGCTATTTTGAAATTGTATAAGATAGTTATTAGATTACCTAATGAGTCAACTCCTAGTGAAATCAGAAACAATCCAAGGTTTTATCCTTATTTTAAAGATTGTATTGGAGCATTAGATGGAACTCATGTTCAGGCATCCGTTCCACTTAGCATTCAAGGAAGATTTCGTAGTCGTAAAGGGGGGACGACACAAAATGTATTGGCTGCCATTACATTTGATTTGAAATTTTCCTATGTTCTAGCTAGTTGGGAAGGTAGTGCACATGATTCTCGTATTTTAAGTGATACACTTTCACGTCTAAGAGGATTAAGAATTCCGCAAGGTAAGAATTAGAAAACATTAAATACCAAATAGTTCTAGTAAGCTCATAATTTATTAGTAATAATTATGTTTTGTCAAATTGTAGGTAAATATTATCTTGCTAATGCTGGATATGGCATCCGAAATGGATATATTACCCCATATCGTGGTGTTCGATATCATTTAAAAGAGTTTAGTGCTTAGGGGCCTGAAAATGCAAAGGAACTCTTTAATCTTAGTCATTCATCATTGTGAATCACTATTGAACGTGTTTTTGGGATTTTGAAGAAACAGTTTCGTGTATTAGATGCTGAACCATTTTGGAATTTCCAAACTCAAGTAAATATAGTTTTGGCTTGTTGCATCATTTATAATCATATTATGGGAGTTGATCCTAGTGATTTACTTAATCAAGGATTATATGAGGAGCCTGAGTCTAATTTGATAATATCAACTCTTACGGAGCAAGAAGAAAGAGAAGAAGCAAGAGAATGGTCTGCTAAGAGAAATGAAATTGCACAAACTATGTGGACTGATTAAATGGCTAGAAATATTAGGTAGGTTTAGGGCTTAAGGTTGCTTTTTTTATGTTATGTATGTTTTAGTATTAAAATTATTATTTTTTTGTTAATGTTGGTTGGATAATGATATTGAAATTTTAGTTTGTTGGATTCTGAAATTATTATGTCTTGAATTTGTTAGATATTGATTATGTTTCAAGCTTGTTAGATATTGAATTTATTATGTTTTAAGCTTGTTGGATATTGAAATGATTGACAATGAAAATTATTAATGTAGAATGGGTAAGGGCAACAAAGAAGGGGCCTCCAAGCAATTCAGGTGGGCAAAATCGATGGAAAATCTTTTTCTTGAAATTCTAGCAGAGGAGGCCCAGAAAAGAAATAAGCCTTCTAGTACTTTCAAAGCAGTTTCTATTAATCGAGTTGTTGAAGCTATTTCTGAAAAATTTCAAGTCCAATGTGATGCAAAACATGTGGAAATTCATTTGAGGACTGTAAAAAAAAAGTGGCAGATTATATGCACAATTTGGGATGAAAGTGGTTTTGGATGGGATGATAACATGAAAATGATCACATGTGATAAAGCGACATATGATGCAACAGTAATGGTAATATATGTATATATATGTTAAGTATATTTCAATTATTTTTTACTTGTTATTCAAATTGTGTATAATATCCAATAGGCACACAAGAAGTATGAACCATTTTTGAATAAAAGCATTGATCATTATGATGAAATGGCTTTGGTTGTTGGCAAAGATATGGCAACAGGGAGTTTTGCCAGAACATTTGCTTACATAGATTTGGATGATGATAACCAAGATTCAGTTCCTATAGACTGTGACAATGAAGAGACCGAAGAGGTAAGAACAAATATATTTTCATCTGGCAAATCCAAACGTAAAAAAAAAGGCTCAAGAAAGTGTCGTTGATGAAAAACTTAAATTTGTGGGTGAACAACTTGGCAAAATTGCTAATGCTTTGGAATAATTTACTGCGGATAGGACACCATATCTTTACGAAGAAGTGATGTCAATGGAGGTAGAAGGATTTGATGATGACTTCCTGTGTTCTGTGTTTGATTATCTAGTGAGTCATGAATCTAAGGCAAAAGCCTTTTTAGTTAAAAGTAAGAAGCATAGAAAAATTTGGCTTCAAAAATTTTCTCAAGGTTGAAGATATTGATACTTTTAATGTGGTGTAATATTAGTTATGCACTTGGACAATGTTGTTGTTATCATGTGGTATACTAGTAATTATGCATTTGGATAATATTATTAATTTCTAGTATTAATTGTGGTTTGGAAGCTATTTTATAATTATTCAATCCTTGTTTTTTATTTTTGTATAACACAGTTACAAATAATTTATTTGGCTTTGGTTGTTTTCAATTTATGACGGTTAATATTCTAGTTTAATAATTGAGAATTATTATATATTTAAAATGATTTATTTATTTATAAATAAATCATTGCAATATATGTAAAAACAATTTAAAATATAAATTTATTAATATATATATATATATAATAAACTCAATCAAACAATGAAAAGATAATAAATTCTTAAATATATAAATTTTTTAAAACAATTTTTCAGGAAAATATTTTCAGGAAATCTGCCAAACAACAAAAAATATTTTAGACAGATTCATCAAAACACCAGAAAAGTAAATTATTTCCAGAAAAGTAAATCATTTTCTGGAAAATATTTTACTGGCAAACAAACGGAGCCTTAGAATTTCTTCATGAAACTTTAACACATGCTTATTTTCATATCCTAGAACTCATAATAATCATAAAAAAATATTTTAATGTCGGATTTGTGGTCCCGAAACCACTATTCTGAGTAGGCCCTATTTCAAAATGTTACAGGGCATGGCAGGAGAAGTCATATAGGGAGACCTCTGATGGCTCCATCTGAGTCGTCTATGTTTCAAGAGCCTCCATTTAATACTAACCCTAATGAGACCGTTAATGCACTCACTATTAAGGGTGAGAATTTGGACAATCAATATTTTAATAATGAATATAATAGGGACGATGCGGTATCCTATGCCATGTTTATGGTACTACAAAAGGTCGTTAGGGCCCAGTCTGGTCATGGTAGTTGTGGGTTGGTTACTGAGAGGCTTTGTTCAAACGGAGTAGAATTATCCAGGAGTATTATTGGAACGACCCCTATAGTGGCCGAATATTAGATGGAGACCATTTGGCATATTTTGGAGGATATGGCTGCACTCGAGAGTAGAAACTTAAGGATTCATGTCCTTTTTGAGAGATGAGGCTTATAGATGGTGGCAGTCAGTGTTCAGGGGTACACTTCCTGAATGTATCACTTGGATGTATTTTTAGGATGCCTTTTAGAAAAAGTATGTAGGCACTCAATATGTTGAGGCCTGATGATTAGAGTTTATAGGTTGAGGCAAGGGAACGTGATAGTTTTCGAGTATGAAGTTGAGTTTTTAAGGTTGACCTGCTATACACCTAGTATGGTGGCGACAGAGTAAGATAAGTGTTTGTGCTTCGATGAAGGGTTGTGTTTTGACCTTATGATTTAGGTAGCCCCACATCAGGAGTGAATATTTAAGGGTTTGGTTGAGAAGACCAAAATTTTAAAGGAAGTTAAGCACTTGGAAAAGAAGGATAAATACAAAGTTCAGCCTAAGAGAGAGGTTGGCTCTGCTAGCACAAATTTGTGTCCTACTAAGAAGCCAGAAAGGTCAAACCGCAACAAAATATTGTAGCAGCAGGTCCTAGAGATGGACGGGTTCAGTTTTGTCAGTAACATGAAATGCGCCATCCGGGAAAATGTTGGAAGAGGTTAGGGGCCTATTTGGGTTGTGGTTCAATGGGACATATAGTTAAGGATTGTCCTTGTCTAGTCAGATACAAGCTCCAATTCAAAATCAAGGTCTGGTTAGGGAACAAAATCAAAGGCGTAATCAGTTTGCTCAAAGGGGTCGTAATTAGAATCAAAATGGTAACGATAATTATGGATAAAGAGTATCGGGTCAAGGTGCGAATCGGACTGAATCTAAGTAGCCTGCATTGGTATATGGGGCTAGATGCCGAGAGGATAGGGATACGACTAACATCATAGCATGTACCTTTACTATTCATTTCGTACCTTACTTTGCATTAATAGATATTGGATTTACCCATTCTTATACTACATGTGATATAGTTGTAAAACTGAGGATCGAGGTAGAGAAAACTGATAGCACTATTACCATAGTCAGCCCTTTAGGACAATCTGTACTTGTAGGTAAAATTTATAGGAGATGTCCATTGGAAATTCAAGGGAAAATTTTTCCTGCAGATTTATTAGAGATGTCATTTAGAGAGTTCGACCTGATTTTGAGGATATAGTGACATTGAAGACAGTGTCTGGAAAGAAATTTGTTATGATCAGTGGGTGCAGAAACTATCTGTTGATTGCCTCCGGACATACTAATGCCCAGAGTGTGAATACTACAACTAAAGATGTTGATTGATGCAGTGTCTACAAGTATACGTGTTAGGTTGTAATATAGTTACAACGAAGTAGGTGAGTACTCCAAGAATTGTACCCAAGGGAGGCAAGTACTAAATTAAAGTTAACCTAAATGCAAATAGAATTAATTAGTAAATTAAATAAATTATATTACGAGTAAACATAAATAAGAGATTTTTGTTTTTATAAATAAAAAAATAAAAATTGCATAAATAAAGTGAACTTCAAATAACTAAAATCTAAACTCAATAAAATCTAAATCTGGGTGATTAGCTTGTCTTGACGGTCATAACTAATTCCTATTTCAGGTTTCTATTCAATCAACTAGTCATTATCCTAGAAGGATCTCTTGATTTTCCATTAAAATAATGAGTCAACGAGAAATACTTATCTCTCGACCTTATAGTCCAGACCGATTTGGGGTTAAGGTGTTCATGGATAGACCAGACCGATTTTGGGTTAATTCCCACCTAAATGACTTCCTAGGTTATCAAGCTTAGGGTTTAAGTTTTTCTTCTCCAAACAATTGATCCGCTAGTAAAACCCTACATAACAATTAGTTAATCACACCTCCACTCAATAATCCCCTATAAGAGTATTAGTTCATCATGGAATCCATAAACATAAAAAACTTAATAATAAAGATATGCATGAAGAATATATCAAGAATAGAGTTTAGAGAATCCTATTTGTATTCGATTGATGAAATGCAATAATCCTAAAATGTTTAATCATGTATACAAAGTAAATCCTCCAAAGAACATTAACAGAAAAGAATTGAAAATAAGCCTAAACCCTAAAAGAAAGGAAAATTGAAACTAGAATTACTGAGAAAAACTTAGAATATTAAAAGTTGTCCTTAAACAAGTGATAATTCAGCTTATTTATAGATTTAGGGTAGCCGTCGTCCTCAAACCCAGGTTAGCTGACGTTTTTGTGTTTAATTTCCATTGTGTAGACCAAAATGCCCTTAGCTCATAATTAATCTCTTATAGGGACGGTGTCACGACACCCTAGTGTTGGTATTCCGACATCAAAGATAGTATGCTCTGGTTCAGAGGTGGCTTCAGAGGTGTGTCACGACATCTCATGGTTGTGTCGCGACACCAAAGGCAAAATGGAGATTCTTATATTCTACCCCTTATGTTTCAACATTAAACTTCCCATGTTGCAACATAACAACCATCCTTGAGTTCCAGCATTTGAAGAGTCTCCTACACACTCACTAAATACGTTAGCTCACCTCTAGGCCTTATTCGGCCCCTAAGGTAAATAAAAGACTCAAAATACACATTTATTGAATTTAAAGAAAAATACAAAAACCAAACTAAAACATAATAAAAAATACTCGTATTCAAGCTTCTAAAGTATGAAAACTAATTTAATTTGCTACTCTGAATTACGGCAGATCAAATTCCCTTGCACTTAAGTCATTGCTTGTCCTCAAGCAAAGCAAGATAGAAATAGAAAAATAAAAGATGACCCTTCAGCAAGTATAGTACAAAGATTAGTTTTGGAGTACATAACTAGGTATTTTTTATATTTACACATAATCCTGACATGATATATAAATGACTTACCACTTTCAATATCATATTCCTAAGTTTAGTATATTACAAAGTATACAAACATTAAAGTTGTCAAATATATGAATCCATCCATAAATCGTAAAAGTAGTTTAATTATCCTAGTAGGATACAAAGAGTTGTTCCCTATTCTCCCACCTTCGTAACCCTTGCCTGCTCACCACCTTATTTCTCCTTTCCTGTAACACCCCTTACCTGTACCCGACGCCAGGATAGGGTTCAAGGCATTACCAGGACTTTACATTTTGAAACGTACCAAATTGGGTCACCAAGCTTTACTCAAATTTTAAGCTTTTCATCCATGAACAACTCGTCCCTTATATAGGCCTTCGAGGCCTATAACATACCTAGAGGTAGTGCGGGACAAATTCAAGTACGTTCGATAAACCTTGGGCTCCTTAGGAAATTTTTCCTTTTCATAAAGTGTCACACACCCGTGTGACTTGGGGCACGCCTATACCCTTCAGCCATGGACAACACTGACTTATCAACATGGCCATGGCACACACCCCTGCTGCCTGCCCTTGGACAACATTGTCTTTTTAACACGGCCATGGTGCACACTCATGTGGCCTACCCGGGTACAACTTTGAGCTAAAATTTTAAGTGCAGGGGACACACGGCCATAGCACACGCCCATGGGAGGGAACCGTGTGTCACACACGGCCTAGACACACGCCCGTGTATATAACCATGTGGACCCTAATAGGCTATTTTCCAAGCCTTTAGTCACCCTTTTCTACTACTTGTGCTTAGTAGTTACCAAATTCAAAGTAAAATACAATTATACACTTGTAAATAATCTTGATTAAACTAGATGTATGGAAACCTCATATCATTGGTTTCACACATGATAGGTTATTTCCCATTTAGTGTTTATGGGTTCCCATGTCACTTTAATTTATCCGAAATTGGCTCGTTCATGTAACTCATTGCCAATTGGTAACGATCCATCACTTTTAAATAAAACCATGCATAATTTCGTAGGTCATAGCCTACTTCAATTAAGCCAATTTACGTGGCCATATACAAAGAGATAAACATATTCTTACATGCCTTCATTTGGTAAATCAAATGACACATATAACAAAATACTCAAAAATACTATACATGCCATTGAATAAAACAAACAAAGTCTTTATACCAAAGCTTGTCTAGTGGATAGTGTGTTGACTCTCTGATCATCTTCCAATCCTTTCGAGTCCTCGAGCTCTGTGAGACAGGGAAAAAGAGAGGGGTAAGCATTTACATGTTTAGTAAGCTCGAATAACAGGAAAGTAAACTTACCGAGTAATTAGCATACATCCATATTTAAATCATGAAATCATCAATTATGAAACGATTCCTTATCACATGCACTTAATCAATGAGTTAGTTACATAACAAAGCATCATGTAATTTATGTAAATGAGCTCATCATTCATCATCTTATTGACATAAATCATATTAATCCCATTGAGTTTCTAGGAAATCTCGATGGAATACCCATTATCCATCAATTCTTACGAATGATCATTTCACATATAAGCACTCCCGTGAACCTTACATCTTATGGCAGGATTACCAGTCCAGGCTAAATACCCCATATCATGAACTCATAAGGTGATGTCGGGATTACCAGTCCAGGCTAAATCCCTTATAACGAAAAACACCCTTAATGAGCTCGGATCTGAATTACCAGTCCAAGCAAAATCCAAACCCTAATCAGATTACCTATCCGGGCTAAATCCGTAAGGCACACATATTCTTCAGAAGGCTTGATTATTCAAGGAACACCCATCCGGGCTTGATCCTTTTCATACTTGAGATCACGGATTACTCGTGTAGGCTAAATCTTTACTGCAACACATGTAGGATCTCTTTACACATATCAATGAGGGTTTATCCATTGAATTCACTTTGTCAACCTCATCCGAGACATTTTTCACATGTTACAATCAAATATGCATTTCTATGATATTTCATGCTAATAATAAATGCAATCATCATGCATTCATAAATCATTCAATTATGCATATTAGGGGTTTACTTTAAGTTATTCGAACTTAGATGGTATTCTTTTCGGAGTTGTGTTTTGGTTATTCCAAAACCTTACGTTTACCTCGATTGACCTCCGAAATTTATTCCTCGGAGTCTATAACAACAAAATTTAACTCATTAATACAGTACATTATGCATTTCAAGTTTAATATCTACCCCGGTCCAAATGACCGTTTTGGCCCTAACCTTTCACATTTTTACGATTTAGTTCCTAGGCTCGTATAATGAAATACATACACTTTCTATCTTACCCAAGCCTAGCCGAACACTTTTCCTACTTATGGTAGCCCACATTTTCCATTATTTTCTCATTTCTACCACACATTTACATCTTTTGCAAAATAGTCCCTATAAGGGTTTTTCATGAAAATCACCTAGGAAAAGATGTTTAACACACATTCAACTTTCATATTCCTCCATAATCTATCAAAATAAAAGCAACTCATGCATGGGTAAATTTTTAAACATGAACCTTAGCATGAAATATGGGTAGAAATGGAGAGAGCAAACTACCGGGATTTCAAAAATACAAAGAGCATGAAAAACGGGGCTTGGGTGCACTTACTATTGAGCTTGAAATGTTTGATAGCCCTAGCTATGGTGACAAGAGAATTTCGGCAGCTATGAGGAAAAAGATGGCTGATTTTGGCTTGATTTTTCCCATTTTATTTCATTAAAAAGCCAAATGACCAAAATGCCCTCGTGCCCTTTCTTTAAAATTTCATCCATGCAAGCCCATTTTTGTCCAAAAACTTAGAATTTGGGAAAATTACTCTCCAAGACCTTTTAATTCATAACCCAAGGCAATTTCATATAAATTGCTTCTAGAATTCCAGTTTTGCAATTTATTCAATTTAGCCCCTAATTTCCAATTGAACACCTTACTCAAAGAATTTCTTCATGAAACTTTAACATATGCATATACTCATATTCTAAGCCTCATAATAATTATAAAGTAAATATTTTGATGTCAGATTTGTGGTCCCGAAACCACCACTCCGACTAGGCCCTATTTCAGGATGTTACATTCTCTCACTTCCTTTATTTCTCCACATAGGAAATCATAGCATAATATAGCAACTACGGCTAGGTCACAAGTTTTTGTGCACTAATCACTGAGTTTTTCTACTTTTGAGACTGTCATCTTTTGATCTTTTTCAACTCATCTCACTCACAATGCTTTTGATTTTCATGTACTTTTTCCAATCGTTTTGATTTTCTTTTTGAATTTTTCTTATCTTGCACATGTTGGCTAACTTATAATTAATCTATCACACAGCTTCTTCCTATTTCACTCTATTTTTACAAAATATGTCGTGATGTATCTACTTAACCCTCACTACATATGGCCAGACGTCCATATTTGTGCAATTCGAGACCAAAGAAAAAGGTTAAGTACAAATTAGTTTTTTGGCTCGGGTTTTTCATGAAGGTTCATCAAGAAGTGTTTTCTAGCTCAAAATAGGTACTAATGATTGATAAATATGGTTAGCTTTTTGGCTCTGTGTGTATACCAAACAATGCCTTAGGTCATCCTTAGGTATCTCAATGTTCACAAATTTAATCAATCAAACAATCACAAATTCAACTATTTATTATACGTACTAGCATGCTCATTTCCATGTATTCTCCATATCATTTGGTATATTCAATTACTCAATGCCTATTTACAGTATAATATATAGAACTTAGTAGTCTAATAATAAAAAATTTAAAATCATTCACTGTCATGCCAAATTTATAGTAAATACAATCAACCTATGTACATGCTCTTAACCAATCACTTGTGTTTCTACAAGCTCAAGCACACATTTGACAATAAAAATGAAAACAGAGCATGAAAACTTAAAAACAAATTCCTTATGTTACCCCCCACACTTTAGATAGCAAATTGTCCCTAATGTGCAGCCTTGAAAAGGTAAGGAAAGAAGTTACCCAATTGATTGTAACATTGCGATATTCTAATGGTGGGTGCTTTTCCCTTGATGAAAGCTCATAAATATCGTGCTCCTTTCGTGTGAGGTTTTTACATAGAAATTTGAAAAACACACAAGGTATATAATTCTAATATTTTTATAAATTTGTCTAAATTAATTTTCGCAGCTTGTATAAGCCTAAAATATGTTTGAATAACTCCAAATATTTATAAATAAGGTTTTTTTTAGAGAAAAAGAGTTAGAAGGAACTTCCTTATTCATCTCCCTCCTGTAGTCCCCATTTTCTTCTTTCTTCCTTTGAGTTCTGAAGTATTAAAAATTGTTTGTATAGTTCGTCTCCTAGTAGTTTCTTCGGAGGGTTCATCTGCTTGCCTAGTGGACCTATAGGTACTCCTGCCCTTCTGCATAATTCTATTATTAGATATAGGAAGAATATTCCTTTTAGTTGATCCTGTAGACATTCAATCATACTTTGATAAATCCAAGTACCTATGTATATTTGCTTCTTTTACAAAATCGCATATACTAGTATAGCCTATATCGGATTGATATTGGAGATGTCTACTATGGGCTAGATTCTTGAACATACGAATTTCATCCATATTTTTGCCTTTGGAGTCATTAATGCTTGATTGAATGTCGTTGGTTTCTTTGTACCTAGTTGATAAGTCCATTCTTCTTTTCCTTCAGTTAAAAATATCAAAAACTTCTTCCATGTCTAAATTTCTGAAACGTTTGAGATCTGTTCTAAACATGTAATCACGACAATAGTATGAAGCATTACAACATTGAAAAACATACTTCTTTTAGTTACCAATACGTTAAACCCTTTCACTTTGACATGTGTTCGTATCTCATAATATGGTTTTATTACTTCTCTTTCTTTCAATGCAAGATAAAATTCTTGCACAACAGGTATTATTGTCGATTTTTTAGGTGATAGGCAAAAGGTAGTCCTTTCATGTTCAGTTGAAATTTCCCATACTCCCTTATAGGTCCTCATTAAAAGGTCAAATCCCTATTGTTGAACGAATATATTGGGGTACAACTATTATAGGTATTTGTTTGTATCATTTACTAGAATTCAACAGATGTGTTCATGATTTCAAAAAATACTTTGTAATATTATTGAACCTGAATTTGACGTAACATCTTCTTCTGTAGTTGTTGAATTGGTTGAACGGTTACAGAAAAACCCTGCAATTTTCACAAATTCTAGAAAAGAAGAAGGTATTTTTGTGGCTTATTAACTTCTAATGAAAAGTAATGATTAAAATTAAGGGTTTAGGGTAAGTTAGGGATGCTATTTATAAAGAGGTACTAATCAATCAGTCCTATGTCTACTAAAACTCTATTACAAACACATCTTAGGTTAGTGAGTTCAAAACTACAGGTTACGTAGGGGTGTTGCGACATCCCCATTGGTTGTCATGACATTAAAGGTAGTTAACTTGTGTTGAATTTCATTTGGTGTTACGACATGTGATGCTGATATCGCGACATGGAGAGTAGTTTCTATTCTGGTTGATTATTGTCACTAGACCCCTGCTTGTTTCACTTTCTTCGTTTGTCTCCCCTTCTTTTTCTATAGTTTCTCCTCCTTTAGATTGATCCCATATCACCTTGCATTGTAACACGTGTTTCAATTACTTCTATAGTCGTCCCCCCAAAATAATGTTTTACTCTCTGACTATTGATGAGAAAAGTTTGCCCTATGTTTTTGATAAGTTTTTTTGCCTCGTGAGGTGTCACTTGGTTTATAGTGTATGGTCCTATCCATCTTGATTTTAATTTTCTGGGAAATAATTTCAATCTTGAATTGAACAAGAGTACCTTTTGTCCTGGTAAGAACTCCCATTTTCTTATTCTAGGATCAATCCAGAGTTTGTTTCTCTATTTATATAGTTTAGCATTTTCATAGGTCCATAAACCGAAATTCTTCTAATTTTCGCAACTAAAATAATAATATTTCTTTCTTGGCCAATTCAGGGTCTAAATTTAATTCTTTTATTGCCCAGTATACCTTCTTCTCCAGCTTAATTGGTAGATGTCAGTTTTTTCTGTAAACTAGTTTGTAAAGGGACATGCCTAAAGGGGTTTTGTATATTGTTCTATAATCCCATGTGCATCATCTAATCTCGATACCCAATCTTTCCAATTTGGGTTGACCGTTTTTCCAATATGTACTTAATCTCTCGATTAGACACCTCTACTTTCCCATTAGCTTGCAGATGGTATGTTGTGGTTATTCGGTGTCTCACGCTATATTTGGCTAAGGCTGTTTCAAACTGCTTGCTACAAAAGTGAGATCCTTCATCACTTTCCAAAGCATGGGGTGTTCCAAATCTAGAGAATATGTCTTTTTTTTTAAGAATTTGACTACTGATTTCGTATTATTTTTCAGTAGTGTTAACGCTTCAACCTATGTGGAAACGTAGTCAACATGTAACAACTCATTTTCAATGAAATCATAATAGTGGTTTCGGGACCACAAATCCGAGTTAGAAAGAAAATTTAACTTAAAATTATTACATGGTCTGCATCATGATAGGAAAGACGTATGAAAATTTTGATAAGAAAATTTTACCGATTTCATGTTTAATTATAGAAAAGACCAAATTGCATAAAATGTAAAAGTTAAGTTCTAGTAGCTATAAGTATCAAATAGCTATGGAATTCAAAACTTGAGGTCCTTATATGGTAATTAGACCATTAAATGGAGTTAGTAGAGATTTATTATACCACCCCTAACCCGTATTAGTCGTCAAAATAGGGTTTCGGAGCATTACCAGAACTTTCAGAACATTTTACAGATAATTTATGTAAATTATTATTCATTAATCGAGATCATTTGAAAATTCCCTTAATTGGACCCTCAAGGCCCAATACAAGCATTAGAAACGAGTCGGGACTTAATCGGGAACTCTAAGAATTTTTCGCAAATTTTCAAAAATTTTCTAAGTTACAGGGCTCATACTCCTGTGTGGTCCAAGGGACACATCCGTGTGACCTTGGGACACGCCCGTGCTACAGGTCGTGTTTTACCCTGTATAACTCTCTGACTTTTGCACACGGCCATGCCACACGCCTGTGTGCTAGGCCATGTGGTTAATTAATTCAATTCAAAATTAGGTTCAGGTTTCACATGGTCAAGACACACGCTCTTGTTCTAAGCCGTGTAGCACACACTGCTAAGACACACGCCCATGTTTCTGCCCGTGTGCTCAATTCTGAGCATTCTATTTCTCAAAATTAAGGTGCAGGGGACACATGGCCTAACCACACGCCCATGTACCAGGCCGTGTGTCATACATGGTCTAGACACACGTCTGTGTGTCTGCTCATGTGGACAAAATAAAGTAATTTCTAGCTTCATTTCTCTCCCAAAATCACACCAAAGGCCTGCACTTAAAACTCACATCCAATACCAACCATTTCAAGCATTTAAATTAAGCAAACTCCATCATTCAACAAGACATATCATTGGATGCATACATGTTTATAATCTTATCTTGGTTTAACTTAGGCATTAACATCATTTGAACACATATACTTGACATAACATATGTATATATATCACGATAACCTACTTAATCATACCAAAATAAATCATTACTAGCCATTCCAATGGCTAGGTTATGAAACATCAGTTTCAAGCCACTATTGGACAAGTTGTCCTATAAATGCCATTATACCAAGATGGTTCTACAATAAATACCCAAAATAACTAGTAGATAGTGTGATGATGCTCTAATGATCTCCAACCTTCGCAAGCTTCCGAGCATTGCAAAATAGAGGAAAACAAAATGGGGTAAGCATTACATGCTTAGTAAGTTCGTATAACGGAAACTAAACTTACCAATCTCGTTTATTAAATCTAAGCATACAATATCATGTTTTCCATCCATTAGCAAAATTGCCTAAACACATGCATTCAATCAAACATGTTAGTCACCCTCATATCAATCAAGTAAACATAAATGAGCTCATCATGCAATATTATTTCAAGTCATTATCATCTCATCTCATAATTCTTATACCATGTCAAGAGTTGTGTCCGTTGAATTATTGAAATTTCGATGGATGCTCAAGTAGTACACTCAAGGTGTACAATTCAATAATTCGTCAATTTCTTACTCAAGAGTACCCATTAGGGCACTTAGTTAAGGAATACACTCTTGAGCCACATATTGTATAACAGGATTACCAGTCCATGCTAAATTCTTTATATAACGTATGCTCAAAAGAGCTCAATTAGGATTACCAGTCCAGGCTAAACCCTAATCATAACGTATACTCGAGAGGTAATATATCAGGATTACCCATCTAGGCTAAATCCTTTCTATAATGAGGTCAATAGGTGTAATGACCTGAAATTCACGGGCACCGAAAAAGTGAGTTATAGGGCCTCCGTCTTAGTGAAATAAGTTCGAAAATAATTATTAAAAATATTTATGAGCCTAGTGGTGTGTCTAATTAGGATCTAATTAAGTGAATTTAGCTTAATTTAGAGTAAATAATAAAAAGGATTACATTGAATAAAGGGTAAAAGTTTAATTATAAAGCAATAGAAAATAAAAAGGATTACAATGGCAATTAAGCCATTGACTGCAAATGAGGTGGCATATTGGTGAAATAAAATCAAAGATTTTTTTTAGGTTTTATATATTATAATGATTATTATTATGGTTTTATATTAAATTGTTATGATTATTTAATTGATAATATATTATAAATAAATTAAATAGAAGATAATTGTGGTAATAAAATATACATGTGTAAGAATTGTATGGGTACATTTGTAATTTAAATATTTAATTACTTATAATTTAAGTATAAAAATATTTTATAATTATTAATTGTATTAATTAAATCATGAGATTTTTATTTAATAAGCAAATTAGATAATGACATTTGTAATAATATAAATATGTACACTTGTTATATAATTATTAATTTACTTAATATTAAAGTAAAAGATATTTTAATATATTATATTAATATTATATTATGTTAATAAAATAATAAAGTATAAAAGAATTAAAGAAATAAAGAAACAAAAGGAAATAGAAACAAAGTTGAAAACGGGAAGTAGGGGAGAAAAGAGAAAGAAAAAGGGAAAGAAAAATAAAAGAGAAAACTAAGGATTTGAAGCTTGGAGTTAATTTGGTAAGTCAATTAAGTCCTTTTTAGTTAATTTTGATGTTTTAGGAGCTTTGAAACAAGATTTTGATGAAATTAAGTTGATAGTTCAAGAGTTCATATGTTTCCAAGTAGGGTTCATGTTGGAAAAATTATGGAATTAGGGATTTAATTGAATGAATTCTAAGTTAGAATTGATTAAGGGATTAAATTGTAAACTAGGCTATAAGTTTTATGTTGTAGGGACTAAATTGAAGAAATTTCGAAATTAGGGAAATATGCTGGAAATTTTATAGTTAAATATAAGTTTAGACAAAATTTGAATAGAAAAAGAGAGTGAATTGGATTAAGAAAATAATTAAGTTTAGTTAGGATTAAATTGGGAATAAGGTAGGAGTTGTTTAGAAATTTAATTATTTATTATAATTAATGCTGTAAATAATAATGTAAATTACTATTATTTTTGTAGCCAACAAAGAACCGGAAGCATCAGCATCGAAATGAAAGGAGAAAGTCATCGAGGACTAAAACGGGAGAATTACGGTGTGTATTACTATAATTCAAATTTTAATTATTATTGATTGCTGAAATTTTAATTGTTATGTATGGTAAATAAGACTTGAGGTAAGTATGTGAAATCGATATGAATATTGAGTGAAAATGAAAGTGATATAAATTGAATCAAATTGAATTGAATAAGTGAATTATGGAATATGTGATTATTTGAAAAGTGTATTGATTGAAAATAAATAAATTGTGACAAATGTATGGTGTTGATGGTATACACTTGTGTGAAAATTAATTTGTATATGAATTAAGATAATAGATATTTGAATTGAATGAGTATTGAAAATTTTTGTCTAAATGAAATTGAAATTAGAAAAAGTAAAATAATACCCTATTAACTTGTCGGACTAGATTCGATACAAATGGCATGCCATTGGATTTGTGATGTGATGAGGAGATTGTAGTTCGGCCGAGAAGATGTTTCTGTTATTATATACTTCGGTTTATCCGAATAGGCATTTAATGCCTTATTGGTGTGTTTGGGAGGATATATTATACCAGTGTGTTATGGAGGATTTACAATATTCTGGGTGTGTTTGGGTTGGATATTCTGGTGTGTTTGGGTGGAATCCGCGTATCTGTCATAGTCCAGCTTTGTTAATAGGGTAAATAATTGAAATGAAATTTTGAAAATGAGATTATTTGTTTTAGCACTATTGAAAAGTACGAGAAAGAATGTATGAACTAAATTATGAATTGAGTTAGTATGAGAAAAATAAATTATGAATTTAAGATTTATGAAGTAAAATAATTTTATATAAAAGTAGTTTAAATAATTATAAAATTTATGGTTGATGTTTGTAATTTATTAATGTTAAATAGTCTTGATTTATAGTAATACCACTGAGTATGTCCATACTCAGCGTACGGTTGTTTCCGTGCGCAGGTTAGTAGAAGTCAAGTGTCCCGGCTCAGCATCCAGAACAATCCCGACTCCAACACAAACTTGGTGATGTATATTTTTCTTTTGGGTAAAGGTGGCATGTACATAGGTGTTATTTAGTCACTTGAATATGTATATTACTTTGGGTAGTGAAGGATGAATTATAAAATTTAGATGGTTAAATGAAATGGTAAGGAAAGTACATGATATTTTGATACATGAACATTAAGTTGTTAAATGAATGAAGTTTTTAATCAATTTTGAATGATGCTATGATAGTTATTAAATTAAAATTTTGTTAATAATATAAATATTAGTATATGAATGTGAAATATTGGTGTTGGTTGTTTTGGCTTGAATTTGCAGGAGGTTTAGGTAAAAATAAGCAGAAATGCTGCCGAAATTTTTATAAAAAAAATCGGAATACTCGAACAAGTCCCGTTCTACTTTTAATACGTGTTTGAACTTCGAGAGTTCAAGATAGGGACTTAATTATTATATTATACTATGAAAGTTATATTAATTGTAAATTTATTCGTAAGTTGTCTGATACGTCCGGTAATGCCTCATAACCTCGTTCCGGTAACGGTTTGGGGTTAGGGGGTGTTACAATAGGATTACTCATCCGAGCAAAATCTGTTAGAAACAAATGCAGGACCTCATCCATTTCGGGAAAGCACATATAATCATCAGAATTTAATATTCAATCGGAACTTAACCCTTTTTCCACCATTACAAGCACGTATTCAATTTTTCATTATAGCAATCAAATAATTCACATCCATATAAGTCACATTACATACAAACACAACATTCAATTAATCATATTTACATGTTCGATTAAGTTACACGATCTTACCTCGACACTTGTTCGCGTATAAAATTTACTAATCTGAAACCTTTTCGTTTCCTCGATCTAACCTAAACTATGAGTTGTCCAAATCTATATAAATAGCTTTAATCATCAATTTCTCATATTTCATACTCATTTGGATTCAATTTGCGTCCTAGGTAAAATTACCATTTTGCCCTTAACTTTTCCATAAATTCTAATTTCGTCCTATAAGGACCTCTAGTTTTGAATTCCATAGCTATTTAACCCTTATAGCTACTAGAATTCAACTTTCGTATTTCATGTTATTTAGTCCTCGTAATTAAACACTTAATCGATAAAATTTTCCGTATAAAAATTTTCACACAACATATCTATCATAATACGGACCATATAATAAAACCAAAATAAACATTATTTTCAAGTCGAATTTGTGGTCTCGAAACCACAGTTCCAATTTCATTGAAATATGGGTTGTTACATTTATGATGAATCATCCATGCAAAATTAGAAAAAGAAAATGACTAAATTGGAATTTAGAATAAATAAAAATGATAATAGCCTAATATCATCTTATTTCATCATCTTCCCCAAAGTAATCATGTCTCGTTTTTAGTAATTTTTATATTTTTGAGATCGGAATAACCTAATCTATCTATTTTGGGGATCAATTTTAAAAGATATTAAAGTATTGAAATTTTTCCATGGATGAATATGTTGAAAATTTGAAATTAATGGTAGAAAATGAAAGGTTGTTGATAGATAAACAACTTTTATAAAGTGAATTTTCATGAAATTGTGATTTAGGGACTAAATTGTAAACATGGAAAATTCATGGAAAATTTTTTATTTTTTTGAAATATATGTGCTGTAAATTTTATATGTAAAAATTGGTTAAGCTTGGAATAAGGATTAAATTGCATGAATTTCATTTTCCGAGCCTAGGGATAAAATCGTCATTTATGAAAAGTATAGGGACAAAATGGTAATTTTTCCTAGGATGTGAATTGAATTAAATTGAATATGAAATGGATTAAATTGATGTTAAATTCATTTATATAGATCCTGATAATTCAAATACGAAGTTAGATCGAGGAAAAGAAAAAGTATCAAATTAGTAGATTTCCATATACGAACAAGTGATGAGGTAAGTTCGTGTAACTAAATTGTGTATATTTATATGCTTGAATTGGATGTGTTTAAGTAAATTGTATAAATTTCATAAGTATATGAAATGATCACATATCCGACAATGCCCGAAAAATGTCAAATTCCATTTGAATATATGAAAGTCGATGGATACAGGATTTTTTTATTGGCTGTGGTCTTGCATATATTGCAGACACACCATAACTTGAAAGAGCATCCTGTTATAAGCCCTCTCGAGCTTCTCGTTACATGGTTCTTACGAGCATCCTGACCGGTAGTGATCCTGCATGTGTTGCGGGCTACCACAGCTCTTTGTGAGTGTCTTGTTATGCAATCGATTGTGATCCTACATATATTGCAGACACAAACGTAGCTATTTATCAGCGTACTGATATAGGCTCTTCTTGAGCTTCCTGATATGGCTCACTTGAACATCCTGTTATATGGCTATCCGGAGCTCCCTGATAATAGCTCTTCAGAGTTACCTGTTAAGCTCAATAAGCTTCTTGTTCTAAACTCTTATGAGTTTCCTGATTTAGCCCAAATAAGCTTCCTGTTACATGACTCACATGAGCATCCTATTCTATGGATCGAGAGAGTGCTTCATGATTATGTGCCCTAATTGGTTACCCCTGAATATGAGTTGACGGTTTACAGTTTTGTACACTTTGAGTGTACTACATGTGTATCCATCGATATTTCAAATAAATTCAACGGGAATAGTTTTAACATGGTTGAATTGAACTTAACATGATATGGAAATATGATATGAAAAGCAAATGTTTATGAAAGTTAATACATGATGAGCTCATCTTTGATTTTTTATGTTTACATGATATACATGACTAACAAGTTTTTTGAGATCATACGTGTTTACGCAAATGGCCATACCGATTTGGATGCATGTTTGTATACTTATTTTGAATGTACATGATTGGTAATTTAAGTTCTTGTTATACAAACTTACTAAGCATTTGAAATGCTTACTCAGTTTTTTTTCTCCGTTTTATAGTGCTCAGAAGCTCGTAAAGGTTGGAACTAGTTGGAGCATTATCACACTATCCTTCAGCAGGTTTTGGTATAAATAGCAAACTTATTTTGGTATAATAACATGTATAGGCTAACTTGGCCAATGTTGGCATATAAATGGTTGTTTGTAATCTATCCATTGGAATGGCTAGTAATGGTATATTTAGTGAATATATACTTGAGGTTATAATATGGTTAATATATGTGTGTTTGGCATGGTTAGATTGAATTATGGTTAACATATATGTCTTTCAAATGGTAAGTTTGAATACATGTGATGATATATCAATTATAATGTTAATGTTGGCTTGGTTTTAACATCTTGAATTGGTTGGTATATGTATGCAAGTATTAATGTAGGTACAAGGAAAAATTTGGATGAGAAATAAGGCTTGGAAATGGCCTTATTTTGTCCACACAGGTAGACACACGGGCATGTGTCTCAACCGTGTGTGACACATGGCCATACGCACGGGCGTGTGGTTTGGCCGTGTGTCCCCTACATCTTAAAAATTGAGAAACAAAATGCTTAGAATTGGTCACACGGGTAGAGACACGGGCGTGTGTCTCAGCCGTGTGAATCCTGCACCTATTTTTGAAAATTAAATTGTTCACACAGCCTAGCACATGGGTGTTTGGCTGACCATGTGACCCAAGTCAGTAGCTACTCTAATTTGAACACAAGCTGGGACACAGTCGTGTGCCTTACATTGACTGCCCACACGACCTAAGACACGAGCGTGTCACCTGGCCATGTGAGTCACACGGCCTGACACACGGGCGCGTGTCCCCTGCACCTAAGAAAAATTTTGAAATTTCACGAAAAATTCTCTGAGTTCCCAATTTAGTCCCGACCTGTTTTTAATGTATAAATAGGACCTCGAAGGTCCATTTAAAGGACAACATGATTGAATTATGATTTGTTTCGGATATGAATAGTAAAAGACATGAATTAAATTGTATTTGTTCTGTAAACTCCGGTAATGCTCTGTAACCCAATTCCGGCGACGGATATGGGTTAGGGGTGTTACACAACAGCTAGCAAGATATACTGATTTCCAAAAGAGCTTGGGAAGGGTCCCATAAAATCAATCCCTCAAACATAAAAAACCTTTACTTTAAGGATCCCCGTTTGTGGCATTTTATCTTTTCTTTTTATATACTTCTAGTCCTTTGACATCTAACGCATCCCTACACAAATTTGTAAGCACCTCTATTCACTGTTGACCAATAAAATCCCAATTGCAATATCTTCTGAACAATTATTTTTCCTCCAAAATGTCCACCTCATGGTGACGTATGACATCCTTATAAGATGTCATTTATTTCATCTTCAGGCATACATTTTCATACTAGTTGATATACACATTACCGAAATACATACGAATCTTCCCAAATATAATTTTTAGATTCATGCACAATTCTCTTCTTTTGTTTCCATAATGCTTTTATCGGAAAAACTCCTTTGATAATGTAATTCACATAATTTGCACACCATGGTGTCTTGTTATTCCTACCCCTACCTGATGAATGTCTACTCGATATAACTGCTCATCAATAAATGTTTCTTTAATTTCTTTAGAATTTTTCTTTTCCATTTCATTTTCTATTCTGGACAAGTGATCGGCAATTTGATTTTTCATTCCTTTTCTATCCATTATCCATAGATCAAATTCTTGAAGCAATAATATCCACCTCAATAGTTTAGCTTTTGTTCCTTTCTTTTTCATGACATATTTCAATTTAAAGTGATCAATGTAAATGTAAACTCTATTTGCCATTAAAAAGAAACGAAATTTTTCGCATGCAAATTCAACAACAAGCATTTCTTTTTCAGTAGTAGTGTAATTACACTATGTTGAGTTAAGTGTCTTACTTGCATAATGAATAGCACAAAAAATGTTGTTCCTTTTTTGTCCCAACACTACTCCTACAGCATAATCACTAGCATTGCACATTATAATAAAAGGTTCTAACCAGTCAAGAGTAATGATAATATGTGCAAAAATGAGTTTTTCTTTTTTTACCTCAAAAGCCTGAATGCAGTCCTGATCAAATAGAAAAGGTTTTTCTTTATGAAGGAGTTGATTCAATGATTTAGATATCTTAGAAAAGTTTTTTTTATAAAACATCTATAAAACCCAGCATGTCTTAAGAAATTTCTTACTCAGACTATTTTGGCGTTGGGAAGATTCTTGATGAGTTTAATTTTTGCTTTGTCCACTTCTAAACCCTTTATTGATATTTGATGTCCTAAAACCAACCCTTCTTTCACCATGAAATGTCATTTTTCCCAATTAAGTACCAGATTGGTTTCTTTGCATCTTTTCAATACCTTCTAAAAACATTCCAAAAAGGAATCCCCATATATTAAGAATCGTCCATAAAAATGTCAAGACCTTCTTCTAGCATGTCAGCAAAAATAACAGTCATACATCTCATAAATTTTGCTAAGGCATTACATAATTTGAATGGCATACATTTAAAAGCATTTGTGTCGAAAAGGCATGTGAATGTGGTTTTTTCTTGATCGTTTGGATGTATTGGAATCTGATGATATCTAAAGTATCCATCAATAAAACAATAATACTCTTTCCCATCCAATCTATCCAACATTTGATCGATAAAAGGGAGAGGAAAATGATCATCTTCCATTGCATCGTTTAATTTTCAGTAATCAATGCATACCCTCGAACCAATGACTGTCCTTGTTGGGATCAACTCATTTTTATCATTTTCAAAAATTGTTAACCCACATTTATTTGGAACAGATTGTGTAGGGCTAACACATTCACTATCAGAAGTTGCATAAACAATACCGACATCCAACCATTTGAGTAATTTCTTTTCACTACTTCTTTCATAGTTACATTTAACTGACGCTGTGCATCCACCATTGGTTTCTTCCCTTCTTCTAATCTAATCTTATGTTGACATAATGCAGAGTTGATTCTCTTAATATCAACGATAGTCCATCCAATTTATTTTTTATGTATCTTCAATACGCTCAGTAGTGCTCCTTCTTGCTCGGAAGTTAATCCTACGGCTATTATTACGGGTAAGGTATTTTGCTCTCCCAAATACCTATATTTCAAAAGTTTCAGTAATGGCTTCAATTCCTGTTCAGGTGGTTTAACAATAGAAGGAACCATTTTTGTTGCAGTAAGAATTACCTGCCGTGGTTGTTCTCTACTTTTGCGCCACCAATCAAATTGGAGGGCTATCTTTGTATTTTCTTGTTCAGCGTCATCCAAACCCTCTTCTTCTTATTCATCTTCATTATGTTTAACAAAGTCTACCATTGTTAATTCCAGGTTGTCTTATGTCTGTTCCCTAGGCTTAAGTTCTGCTAAATTTGCATATTCTGTTTCTCGGGGTATGCCCCATGTAAGTTCATTTTTGCTGACTTTTCTAATATAACCATGATTTCTCTTCTAGTTTTCGTCCAAATACTCCCCCCAGTTATAATATCAAATTGTCGCCTGTTTTAATCATCCAACCTATTATAGGAGTGTTGGACGTGGATTGTAAAATGCATGCCTCCTCCCAATATTGACCTAAAAATTGTTTAAACCTCTTTTGTGGTTGTCTTAACGTTCAGCGGCATTTTGTTTGAATTTAAATAGTTTTTCATATATGCTAATTACCTACGTCATCGGCAAGACTCAGCGAAGGAATAATTGCACAAATTCAATCCACGTGGTAATTGTGTCTAATGGAAGTACAACTAACGAGGCTTTCACCTGTCCCTATAAGGCGAATGAGATTCGTAATAGTTTGACGACCTCTGTTGAAACACCAGTATGTGTGATGGTAAGACACATAAGTTCGAACTACCGGAGAAAAGCTATGTGATCCTATTTTTTTTAATTGTCAAACCTAACATTTGAAGAAAACCATGCTAATAATGAATTATTCAATTCGAAATGAAAACTTTGGATAACGGGACAAGTAATATTATGTCATAACTAGTTCATATCAAAAGGAATTGTTCCTAGGACCTGCATCATTTTGTTAAAGGTTAATTAAAATATCACATAAATCAAATGTTATTCCATAAACTTCCCTTGCGAGTCATACACTGAAACCAAAGAGAAAAATAAAAATGTCAGTAAAAATAAATAAATAAAAATCATTTCTATAATTTAGGTATTTCTTAATTACTCTATTAAACGCAAAAATTAAAATTAACTTAGTACCATTGCCTCCCTGGCAATGGTGCCAACAACTTGACCGCCTTCGGACGTACTAACGTCCAAAGTGTGAATACTACAACTAAAGATGTGGAATTGAGTCGGTGTTCGCAATTATGTGTCATGTTTTAATATAGTTACAATAAAGTAGGTAAGTGCTTTAAGGATCGTACCAAATGGAGGTGAGTACTTTGAGGATCGTACCCAAGGGATGCGAGTACTAAATAAATTATATTAAAACCTTGACTAATTAGTAAAGTAATTAGTAAATTAAATAAATTATATTACGAGTAAACATAAATAAGAGAATTTTGGTTTTTATAAATAAAGAATAAAACTTGCATAAATAAAGTGAACTTCAAATAACTAAAATCTAAACTCAATCAAATCTAAATATGGGTGATTAGCTTGTTTCGACAATCATAACTAATTCCTATATCAGGTTTCTATCCAATCACTAGTCGTTACCCTAGTAGGATATCTCGATTTTCCACTAAACTAATGAGTCAGCAAGAACTACTTATCTCTCGACCTCACAGTCCAAACCGGTTTGAGACTAAGGTGTTCATGGATAGACCACACCAATTTTGGGTTAATTCCCACCTGAATGACTTCCTAGGGTTGTCAAGCCTGAGATTTAAATTCTTTCTCTCCTAAACAGTTGATCTACTAAGAAAAACCTACATAACAATTAGTTAATCACACCTCTACTCACTGGTCCCCCATAAGAGTATTAGTTCCTCATGGAATCCATAAACATAATAAACTTGATAATAAAGATATGAATGAAGAATAGATCAAGAATAGAGTTTGGAGAATCCTGTTTGTATTCAATTAATGAACTGCAATAATCCTCGAATGTTTAATCACATTTACAAAGCATCTCCTTTGAAGAACACAAATAGAAATGAAATGAAAATAAACCTAAAGCCTAAAAGAAAGGAAAACTAAAACTTAAATTGCAGAAAATAAACTAAGAATATCAAAAGTTGTCCTTAAGCGAGGGCTAATTGAGCCTATTTATAGATTTAGGGTAGCCGTCGACCTTAACTCTAGGTTAGTTGACGTTTTCATGTTTAATTTCCATTGTGCAGACCAAAATGCCATTGACTCGTAATTAATCCTTTATAGGGACAGTGTCACGACACCCTAGTGCCTCTGTCGTGACATCGAAGGTAAAATGCTTTGGCTCAGGAGTGGTTTTAAGAGTGTGTCACGACATCCCATGGTTGTGTCATGACACTAAAGGCAAACTTAAGATTCTTGTATTATGCCCCCTATGTTGCAGCATTAAACTTCCATGTTGCAACACAACGACCAACCTTGAGTTCATATGCCTTTGAATGGTCTTCTACACACTAACTAAGTACGTTAGCTCACCTTTAGGCCTCATTCGGTCCTTAAGGTTAATAAAAGACTTAAAATATGCTTTTTTTTATTGAATTTAAAGCAAAATACAAAAACTAAACTAATACATAATAAAAATGCTCATATTCAAGCTCCTAAAGTTGAAAACTAGTTTAATGTACTACATCGAATTACGGCAGATCATCTATCCAATGTGATCTCTACTATTGTAACGGAGAAAATGGTCTGAAAAGTGTGTGAGTCATTTCTGGCCTATGTTTGAGATGCGAGTTTTATTTATTCCTTCGTGGATAGTATTTGCACAGTAAGGGAATTCTCATATGTCTTTCCCGAGGAATTACCAAAGTTACCTCTGAATTGGGAAATGGAATTTGGTATTGAGTTGCTATGGGGTAAGACCCTGGTGTCCATTTCTTTTTACTTATGGCACCTAAAGAGTTGAATGAGTTAAAAGTCCAACTTCAGGAACATTTGGATCAGGGATTTATAAGACCCAGTGTTTCGTTTTTGGGCACACCGGTATTGTTTTCTAAGAAGAAGAATGAGACACTCCGATTATGTATTGATTATAGACAGTTGAATAAACTGATCGTAAAGAATAAGTATCCTCCGCCAAGGATCGAAGATATGTTTGATCAGGGGTGCGACCATCTTCTCTAAGATTAACTTGAGATCCGGTAATTACCAGCTTAAGCTGAAAGAATCCAATGTACCCAAGACTACATTCAGGACTCGTTATAGTCATTATGAGTTCCTATTGATGTCATTCGGATTGACTAATGCACCGGCTACATTTATGAATCTCATAAATCGTGTCGTTCAACCTTTCATTGACCAATTCATTGTCATGTTCATTGACGACATATTAGTATATTCTAAGTCAAAATTTGAGCATGGTGAACATCTAACGGTGGTTCTGTAGATTCTCCATGAAAAGAAGTTTTTTCCTAAGCTTACTAAGTGCGAGTTCTGGTTGAAGGAAGTTATGTTTTTTGGGCATGTGTGTCTGCTGAAGGTATCTGTGTAGATTTGAAAAAGGTTGAAGCTATCTTGGGTTAGAAGCAAATGAAGAATGTATTCGAGATTTAGAGCTTTCTTGGTCTGGTTGATTATTATCAGAGATTTGTTGAGGGATTTTCCTTGATTGCAACCCACTTGACTAAGTTGTTAATGAACACTCCTGTTGAGTGTTTAGCGATCAGCAAGCCAATTCCGAAAGGTTAAAATTCGTATTGCTTGAGGATTCTGTTTTGATTCAGCTAGAAGATGGTAAAGGTTATGTCGTATACAATGATGCTTCGTATGTCGGGCTTGGGTGTATTCTAATGTAGGATGGTAAAGTGATAGCTTATGTGTCGAGACAGCTTAAGTTACATAAGTGCAATTATCCAACTCATGATTTGGAGTTGACAGTTTTTATTTTCACTCTTAAGATTTTAAGACATTACTTATATGGTGAGAAGTGCATTATTTACATGGATCATAAGATTCTAAAATATCTCATCACCTAAAAAAAGCTTAATTTAAGACAACACAGATAGATTGAATTGCTAAAAGATTATGATTGCATAATTGGGCATCATTCTAGGAAGGCTAATGAAGTGGCCAATGCCTTGAGAAGACGAGCAATATCTGAGTTGAGAGCTTTGTTCGCCTATTTGAGTCTATTTGATGATGGGGGTATTTTAGCTAAGTTGTAATTCAAGCTTGTTTGGGTCCAGGAAATCAGGGATAAGCAGTGGCTAGATGGTTCTTTAGCACATCGATTTAAGCAGGTTGAGGACGGTTCGACTGAAGACTTCAAGATTAATTCTGATGGTATCTTGTGTTTTAGAGGTAGATATTGTGTACCGGGTGGTTAGCATTTGAGATAGTCTATACTTAAGGAAGCGTATAGTAGTCGTTATGCTATGCATCCTAGATGTAAGAAGATGTAACTTGACTTAAGGGAGATGTATTGGTGGTCGCATCTTAAGCGTGAGGTAATGAATTATGTAATCAAAGTGTTTGAGTTGTCAGTAGATTAAGATCGAGCATCAATTTCCATTTGGGTTATTACAACAGATCAGAATTTCGTAGTGGAAATGGAAGAGGATGACCATGGATTTTGTTAGTGGGTTACCTTTAACACCTACTAAGAAAAATTAAGTTTAGGTCATTGTGGATAGATTGACCAAGTCTCCCCATTTCATACCGATCCACATTGATTATTCTCTTCGGAAGCTGGCTAAACTCTACATTTTTTATTTAGTGAGACTGTATGGGATACCAATGTCAATTATTTCAGATAGGGATCCCCGTTTTTGTAAAAAGTTGCATGAGGCTTTGGGTACACGTTTGGACTTCAGTACAACATTCCATCCAAAATTTGATAGGGTAATTTAGATTTTAGAGGATATGCTGAGGAGCTGTGTGATTGATTTTCAGGGTAGTTGGGAGGAGCATCTGTCATTGGCTGGTTTTGCCTATAATAACAGCTTCCAGTCCAGTATTCAGATGACACCGTACGAGGCTCTTTAAGGTTGTAAATGTTGCTCACCCTTATGTTGGACTGGTTTAGGTAAGAAAAAGATTTTGGGTTTGGATTTGGTTCTAGAGACTGAGGATAAGGTCTATTTGATTCAGGAAAGATTAAAGGTGATTTCGGATATATAAAAGTCCTATGCCAACTTAAAATGGAAGGACATCAAGTTTAGTGTGGGTGATTAGGTCTTCCTTAAGGTTTCCCAATGGAAAAAAGTTTTGAAGTTTGGCCAAAAGGGCAAGTTGAGCCTTAGGTTTATTGGACCCTATTGTATTCATAAGAGGATTGGTCTAATGGCATATCAACTTGAGTTGCCTCCAGAGTTGGACCGCATTCATGATGTTTTCCATGTCTTAATGTTGAGACGATATCGGTCCAACCCTTCTCACATTGTTCCAATTGAGAAGATTGAGGTTAGACCGGATCTATCTTTTGAGAAGGAGCTTGTCTAGATTTTAGATCGTGGGATTAGGGTTTTAAGGAAGAAGCATATTCCTTTTGTTAAGTTTCTTTGGTGAAACCATGAAACTGAAAAGACTACTTGGGAGCCAGAAGACTCGATTCGGATTCAATATCCTTATCTTTTCGAATCAGGTAAATTTAAAGGCCGAAATTTCTTTAAGAGGAGGAGAGTTGTAACATCCCAAATTTTTAATTATTGATTTGTAGCATTGTTTCAAGAATGAGCTAGTGGCTCAATGGTTAATAGAAAATAAGAAGAGAGTGCAATAGTCTTTAATACCCAAGTTCGAATCCTTCCTCTTGCAAGTTGACTAACTTTTTGCTATTTTTTTCCTCATATTTTTTTGCTGCTCCATCTAGTTTTGTTGTTCAACCTTTGTTCATCTTTTTTTTTATAACTATCCAACCCTTTTTCCTCTCTCAAACTCTCTCATTTTTCTTCCTTTTTCCTTCACTGTGCCGCCCATTCTTTTCCTTGTGTAAGTTCTAATTTCCCTTTTCTTTCTCTTATTTTTTGCTGCTGACTGTATCGTATTATTTTGTTGAGTTTTCATGTTCCTTTTATTGTTCAAATAAACCTCTTTCCTGTTCAAATAGGAGAGGAGGAATAAAAGTTCTATTATGACTAAAGAATTGAAGAGGAAAAGAAAAATGGAGAAGACCAGTGACTAATGATGGTGGTGGTGTGGCAACTTGACAACGACGATGGAGGTTAGATGGTGGTGCAATGATGCTTTGGTCAACTACGGGTGGTGAAAAGTGAGAGAATTATGGAGAAAAAAATGTGGTTTAAAAGCTTAAAATGAAAGGAAAAGGATGAGAAAGGGAGGAGCAATGGGAGGAATGGCCAAAAGGAGAGGAGGAGAAAACAAAAATTAAAAGAAAAGTGAATGGTGGCTACCTTAGGTGGGATGGACAGTTCAAGGTAGGAAATTGAGACAAAAAGGAAGCTTTGGGGGACAAAGGCTTGAAAAGTGAATCATAGGGAACACATCGAGTGAAAAAGGGGCTAAAAATGGTAAGTTGACTGGTTAAAGGAGGAAAGAAATCCTTGCCTATAGGGCAATTTTTGTGGACGGTAATAGGGGTGTTGACCATGGTTTTATGAGACAAAAATTAAATAAAAATAATGAGGATATGGGAATGGAACCTAGGGCTATAAGGAAATTATTTAAGCTCTGCTACTTTACTTACTTGTGCATGAACTTACAAAATTAAAATAAATTATGGGGAGTGATAGACTCTATATGATTTGGGAGCAAGTAGAAATCTAAAGCCCATGTTTGTATTCTAGCGATTAGGTTTTGGTGAGGTTAGGCCAACAACTATTACACTTCAATTAGTAGACCGATCGATAACACAACTAAAGGGAAAGATTGAAGATGTTCTGGTACGTGTTGACAAATTTATTTTTCCTGCTAGTTTTCTTATTTTGGATTTTCAAGAAGATAAAAATGTCCCTATTATTTTGGGAAGGCCATTTTTGGAAACTGGGAGAACATTGACATATGTCCAAAAAGGGGAACTTTCCATGCGAGTACAAGATGATTAGGTAACCTTTAATGTATTCAAATAAATGAAATATGCTGATGCAGGTGAGGAATGTTCATCAACATCCAGGATAGAATTGTTGATCCCTATAAGTGAGGGACTTAACTCAGTAGACGATCCATTAGAGCGTATCTTGGCATTTGATCCACCAAATAACAATGGCAAGAATAATGATCTAACTTTTTTGGAAATAAATATGAAGGAATTCTTTCCAAAACCCTGGGTTGAACCAGGGAGATTAACGTTTCCACTTTTGATTGAAATCCAGGAAGTAGGGTTGCCTGTGATCTCGAGAAAGCACAAGAAAGACATTGGATAACATGTTGCAAATATTCCAAATATCAGTTCTTCTTGGTATACACATGGAAGATTGCCTGAAGCTGGTAAAGATGGGTCCAGTAAAAGTCAAAGAAGATGGACCCAAACACGAGTATTTGATCTAGGGGAACTCAAGTCTCGATAGTTAGGATCATTTACTGCTACTAGCATTATTTCAACTAATAAGGGTTCGTGGAGATGGACCCAATCTCGAATATTCAATCCAGGTAAAATTTTAAATCTTGTAGGCCAAAAACATCCACTGACAACCAAGGTACGATTAAGGTTAAGCAATCAATGGACGAATATTATTGGACCAATGAATTTGAGCCGGAAAATATTTCACTCATTTTAATCGATCTGTAATAATCTTTATGTTGGAGGCTACTAATTTTTAATGAAAATTTTTATTTGCAGCTAGTAAATAAATAAAAATAATTATTATATTCACTTGGTGGGGATTGTTGACATTATTTTTATTCTGTTATTTTATTCTATATTTATTTTTTTACAAAATAAAATACGGTGGCACTCATAAATTGGTTCTAATGAAATTTCCTTTTTGAGATTTTTCTCTTATTTTCCTTTGATGAATATTTTCGAACAATAAGGACATTATTCCTCTTAAGTTTGGAGGGAATCGTGCCTCAATTTTTTTGTAGAAGATGATTCTTGAATGGAGGCAGGTAAGCGAAAAGATGCTCAACATCAATCGATTTTGTATGTTATGTTAGTCCGGATTTAGGTATGATGTTCTAATTACTTCAAGTATTTTATGTTAAGTAAATCATGAAATGAATATTAATTTTAGTGAGCATGTATAGATTCACCGTAAAATTTTCAATCTTCCTTAGAAAAATTAAGCATGTATGAGGGTTTAGTCTTTAAAATTGGTTCGGTAATTTCCTTAAGGTGAAATCTTAGGAAGCATAACGATTTAAAAATGATTTAGGCTGAATTTCTTTGGATTGATTGAGTCTTTCAAGCCTACCTTATTCATCGTTATCCCTTGGGAATCCAATTGAGTTGTATGGCCTATATTTTTTTTATTTAAACCTATGAACTAAGTAGCTCTTCGTAAATTTTTTTTTCGACCTCTTGTACCACCAGATCTTAACCTTGCCTACTTTGGAAGTGTTTGGAAATTAAGTTTGGGGGAGTTTAAGATGGATATTGGGTGTGCAGTACAAGGCACTCAATGATGAATTACATTAAGTGGTGTGCTCGGAAAGGTATCTATATATATATATTTTTAAAAAGTATCAATGAGCACATGCTTTTGAGTTGAAAAAAAAAAGAAGCAAAATAGTTTGTTGTTTAGTGGACAATTGCATTTTTCACAGTCAAGGTAAACAAATTTTAAGGTTACTGAACCTAAAATGTCAATTCCTTTTTCCCATACCTTAAACCTAGCCTCGTTACAACCTAAAAAGACCTATTGATTTAGACTGTTAAGTTGACTACATTAGTGGAAAGGAAGTATTGAACTCAACATATGAATACATATATTAAACTCGAGGAATGATGCTAGTTGATTAGGGAAGTTAAAATCTTTTGTGGAGGTGAATCAACTAAACTCATAAAATTAATTGTGCAACATTTTGTTAGCATTTAGGTACTTAAAGAAATATTGGATAATAAACTTGTAGAATTGATTTGAGGGCATAATTTTTGCTTTTACATGACCACTTGGATGAATTAAACTCTACATTCTACAACATGTTTTTAACATTAATCGGGACGAGTAAAGATTTAAGTTTGGGGGTGTGTAGATTCTAATATATATAAATGTATATATTTTCAACACTCTTTAATATATAATTTATGCAAATTTCAAGTAAATAAATAACACTTTATGTAGTCTTATTCTTAATTTTGTAATATTTTGCAATTCTTATGGAAATGTTTTAAGCTCTGTTTGTTTTACTGAAAATGACTTCCAGAAAATGATTGTTGGAAAATGATTTACTTTTTTGGAAAAGTTAATATTTTTTGGTGTTTGGATGAATCTGTGTAAAATATTTTCTATTATTTGATAGATTTCTTTAAAATATTTTATAAAAGTTGTTTTAAATTAAACAAACATACATTCGAAATTTTCTTATTTTTTTCGTTGTTTAATTGAATTTATTTTTATCTATAATTTTATATTTTATATTGTTTTTTCATATATTAAAAATATTATGTTAAATTCAGATTCATTGCAACGTCATTTTTTAATTACATGACTACTAAATGAGTATTTTTTTTTATTTAAAAATGTGACATCAACAAAATTGATAAAAAAAACTTAACGATGTCAACAATTGGACTTGATTTTCAAATTTGAAAAGTAAAGGGACTAAATTCTTGAAAATAAAAATACAAAGACTAAATTACAAATTTGTGAAGTGTACATAGACTTATAACATATTTTAACCTTTATACTACAAAATATTTATTATTAATATATTTATATTTGTAATAAATATTTATTATTAAAATATTAATATTGAATATTTTTAATAATATGTGAATAATATTATTTAAAATTATTATCTTTAAAATTTATTATTAAGATAAAATTTAAATATTAAATAATTTATTAAAATAATAAATTATATTTATTATATTAATAATTTATTATATGACTAAATATAAATAATTAAATATGTATGTTTAATAATATTGAAAAATATAATATTTTAAATATTTTTAAAAATAAAAATAATTTTTATTATCAATATAGTAATATTAAGCTTGATTTAAGTTAATTTTTATATAAAAATAAAATTATCTATAGATGAGCTCTTTTCCGGAAAATGACTTACGCTTTTCAAAAGGATAAGTCATTTTACAAGGAAAATGGTTTATTTTACCTTGACCTGTAAGTTATTTTCTGTTGACCAAACTATTTTCTATGAAACAAACACAGAAAAATACAGAAAACATTTTTAGTAAAACATTTTACATTTAAACAAACAGACCCTTAATTTAATGAGATTAATGTTAAATGCATGATTTTTTGGGGGGGGGGGAATAATTGGGCAAAGGGAAAATATAACAAAAATTTTGGTTGTTTTAGGGCTCAAACAGGTATAGGTTGGAGGATCCAGATCTAGCCACATTGGGCTTCAAAGCAACCTCGTCCCAGACCCAACTATATGGAGGCCCAGAATTGTCCAGATGGAGGCCCAAAGTGTAACACCCCGTGCCCGAGACCGTTGCCGGAGTCGAACACGAGGTGCTAACCGACTTAATTCATTTACTTGCACAGTTCATTTTAAAAATTTCCAAACAGCTAGCTAACTGTGTCACTGTCACCTTAAAAATCATATCTTGAGTTCCACAACTCGAAAATCAGTTTCGTGATTTTTCCCTGAAACTAGACTCATATATGCATCTACAAATTTTTTCTATAATTTTTGGTCGGGCCAATTAGTACAGTTTATTAGTTAAAGTCTCCCATGTTACAGGGATCGACTACATTGACCTTTGCGCATTACGACTTGGATATCTCCATGTACAGGGCTTCAATACTGATTCCGTTTGTTTCTATAGAAACTAGACTCAAAAATGAATCTATGAATATATGGCATGACTCCTAATTATCTCTGGTTAATTTATAATGAATTTCCAAAGTCGGAATAGGGAATCCAGAAACCGTTCTGGCCCTGTTTCACGAAAACCTAAATATCTCTTAACATACAACTCATATGACCGTTTCGTTTATTCCATATGAAAGTAGATTCATCAAGGTTCATTTACATAATTTATTAACTATTTAATTCGATTCCTACCATTTTTAGTGATTTTTCACATCCACATCGCTGCTGCTGTCAGCATCTGCCTTTAAGGTAGACTTTACCTATTTCATAGTTTCCATGATTCAATTAGCCCTTTTTTTGCATACATAGCGCAAAGTATAATCATGATTAACCATTCCAATGGCTAATCGTTTCCAAACATTTCCATACCTCTTAGTGATCAACATACAAAACGATTATAGTACTATGCTAAAAACGTATATAAGCCATTTTCGCATGGCTATCCAAATTTACACAAAATCCATGGGTACATGACCAACAACAAGAAGGGTAGTCCTATACATGCCATTTCAAAGTTCAACCAAAATTGTACCAAAAGGGGGCTTTGATAGTGTGGGAGACTTCGACTTCCAAAAATCCCGAGTCCGATAGCTGACGAGCCAAAATCTATAAAACAGAGAAACAAAGAAACGGAGTAAGCAATTTATGCTTAGTAAGTTTTGAGCAAGGGATTCCAGCACAACAAAAGTATAGCATTCATATAGCTAAACGGATAATTTCATATACACAAATTCTCAATATCATACTTACTTCACATTACCAACCCTTATGTTCATACACAAAAGATCAACTTAGCCAAAGGCCGGTAGCTCATTTATCGACTGAGCGAATACAGATTTGTAAGGGATCAACTAATTCAAAGCACACACGAAACATACCTCATCGCTGGGATTTTACGAGCGTATTAATTTAAATTTTTACAGCAAGATCGCTCATTCCCAAATCAAGCATCTTCGGGGTTTAGCCGGATATAACCACTCGCACAAGGCCTTCGGGTCTTAACCCGGATATGGTCACTAGCATAAATGCCTTCGGGACTTAGCCCGGATATAGTCGCTAGCACAAATGCCTTCGGATCTTAGTCCGGATGTAGTCGCTTAGCACAAAAGCCTTCGGGGCTTAGCCCGGATATCATTCGAGTAACCATGCACATATATCAATAAATCATGACACATTCATATTTCATTTTCATTACCAAAGCTCAAACACAAGACACTTATCACATTTACAATTTCGGCTCAATAGCCACATACAAGAGCATGATTTTGATTTACTTAAGACATAATCTAATCGAATCATAATTTAAGTCCCATTACTCGAAAACTTACCTCGGATGTTGTCGAACGATTCCGATGGCTATTCGACCACTTTTTCCTTCCCTTTATCGGATTTAGTTCCCCTTTGCTCTTGAGCTTAATTTAACAAATAAATTGATTTAATCATTTGAGCATCGAAAAGAGGAACTCAAGGTACTTGGCCCACATATATTCATTAGACATTAAAGTCACATATGTACGGAATCATGAATCAAACTCAACACATTAGTTAATACTCTCCTTAGCCGAATTTTCTAAGTCAAGATAAAGCCTTCAATATGCTTACCTATGGCCGAACAACACATCAACCTATGTACTCATTCATGTGGCCGATTATGCATGTCTATGTTGAGGCCAATTATATACTCAATACCACACACAAATGGCATACCTTTTACTAACTAATGCATTACATATTATAACTCAATACGCATCCATCATGTACTCCATAAGAACACCATCATATGTAAATATATACCTTGAGATATTGTATATGTCATACCAATACGTCATGTGCAAACATATATATATGTGCAAGAGCCGAATCTCAAAGTTGATTATAACTAAACATGAACATAAATCCAAAACACAAATCTTACCTACCATGCAATAAGCATAAATCATACTTATGGATATACCATGGCCGAATACATCACAACACCATACCATTTCAATTTTGGTCATGGTTAAACAAAGAACTTAATGTCTCACTCAAAAATGCTAAAAAGAAAATCCAATAGTCATCAATCCACCATCACATGTATCATTAACAAGCTTCATATTTAGCATGCAATGGCATTAACACAAAATCCACCTAGGCCGAATATCATCCCCATGACATAGCAAAGATTTGAACCATGGGCTAATTAGAACTCAAGCTAGCAACTAAAAACATGCATGAATCTCATGGCACAACCTCAAACATACCTTAATCTAGATACAAGTATGGCCAAACCTCCTCCTAATCCTCTTCCAAACCAAACATGAAGCAAGAACTCATTCCTTCTTCCTTAGAATTTTCGGCCAAAAGAAATGAAAAAGGATGAACAATTTTTTTTCTTTTCTTCAACTCACGGCAATGGGGGGGGAACACTCACACACATTCTTTCTTTTTTTTCCATTTCTTTATTACCCATACTCCTTATTTTATTTTTCCTAACATACCTCACTAACATAACATGTTTGTGACATGTTTCCACTCATAGCATGGCCGGCCACTACTAATTAGGGGGGAAATTTGACATGTAAGTCCTCCCTTTTTATTACATGCACTATTAGATCCTTATAGATTAGCCTATCACATTTCAAAAGTGTCACACAAGTCCTACTAACTGAATTCACATGCAATCGACTAAATCGAAGCTTGAAATTTTCACACATTCATAATTACATATTCTAGACAATAAATATCACATTCAAACATTTCGGTGACTCGGTTTAGCGGTCCCGAAACCACTTCCTGACTAGGGTCAATTTTGGGCTGTCACACAAAGTTATCTACCTTGTAACACCCCTTAACCCTAAACCGTCGCCGGAACAGGGTTACGAGACATTACCGAATAATCAAATAATTTACGATTAATATTCAAATAAATATCAAACATATTATAATATAATCATAAGTTCATATAAAACTTTTGCTAATTGATTCTTTTTTTTTCCTTTTTTTTAGAAAAAAATTCAATATAACCTATTTATAAATATTTAACCTTCCCTACAAATTCAAATCGCAACCAATTCAAAATCAATATCACAATCCATACAATTTCATATTTAAATACACCTAAACATAGTTCAACATCAACCCAGTAATTTACTAAGCAAACATTCGCATATATTGTTTAATTAAATAAACTTCATTCATTCTATTTCAACTTGTTCCCAACTATACCAAATATGTTATGATAATTCTATTTCCATTTCATTAACCCAAGTATCAAAAGATCATGTTAGTATTAATTATACCAAATATATCATATAAATTTTCATACTATTTCACTAGTTTAAATACCAAAATACCAAATACTATTCTTTACAACAAAAATTATATAGCATTTTAAAGTGACCAAATTAACACCTATGTACATGCCACTTTTGCCAAAAGAAGAATACATCACCGAGTTTTGCGCTGGATGTTAAACCATGACTCTGAATACCTATTAACCTACACACGGAAACAACCGTATACTGAGTATTTTATACTCAGTGGTACTACCATAATTCAAATTATAAATATAATAATCATGTAAATTAAATCATCTAACTTTAATATTTACTAAACCAATTCAAAAATAAATTTTTCATTCTCAATATATTCATACAATTGAATTTAGCTATTCGTCAATTGAAATCATAAACATTCATGTTGAGCCATTGTCTATTCCATGAACCATTAATTCATGCTTTCCATTCTTATACTCACATTCAAATTACATTTTCAATTCATGTTCTATTTTTTTTTTACATTTCTTACAGTGGCTCAACCGATTCATTTTATTCAACTTAACTATTCTTTTAATTACTCCTATTAACAGATTCGGACTTTGGCGGATACACGGATCCAACCAAACACACCAATTTGGCACCCGGTGCCTCATCGGATAGTTCGAAGCAAAGTTGGCACCCAGTGTCTCATCGGCCTAGCCGAAGTAAAGTGCTACCCAGTACCTCATGGAATCTACCCGAAGTAAAATAGTGACACCTAATGTCTCATCGACTCGAGGTCGAAGCATCCCTAAATACTTCCAATCCTATGGCATGCCAACTATATCCGACTCAGCCCGACTAGTTAATAGGGTTTCCGGATCACATATAAATCTCAAATAAATTCAGTCACAATTTCTCACATTTTCAATTCAATCATTTTCCACTTTTCAATCAATTTTCAATTCACATATTCATAATTTAATACACTTTCTCAATTCAATATGCATTTCAATTATTCACATATAATCAAAATTCAATTTAATTTCATACAATTTAATACTAATACTTACCATGCATATTAATTTAAAATTCAACAATTAATAATAATTAATTTCGAATTATAGTAATACCAACACGTATTTCTCATTCAATTCAATTTTCTAAATTCAATTCAATAAAATAAATTACCTCAATATTTATTTATTATAAAATAAATAAATTTAAAATTAATACTTAAAAATAAATAACTTGAATTATAGTAATATAAACCCAGATTTTGCGATTACTCCTCGATAACTTTCTCCTTTCCTTTTCGTGTCAATGCTTCAGGTTCTTTGTTAGCTACGAAAATAATAATAATTTACACTATTAATTACAGCATTAATTAAAAATAATAATAACTGAATTTCTATCCAATTTCCAATTTAATCCTAATTAACTCATCTACTTTTGTAACACAATTCATACTTTATTTCTATTCAATTTCCTTCCATATTCTACTTAACTATCTAATGTTCATAATAAAACTCTAATTTAAAACTTCTTTCAATTTATTCCCTAGAACACAAAACTTATAGCCTAATTTACAATTTAATCCTTTAATTAATTCTAACTTAAAATTCATTCAATTAAATTCCTAATTCATTATTTTTTTCAACAAGAACTATGTTCAAAAACCTAAGAACTTTCAAAACTTCAACTTAATTTCAACAAAACTCTGTTCTAAAGCTTTTAAAACATCAAAATTAAGAGAAAAGAACTTAATTGACTCACCTTTTAAAGCTTCAAACCTTAAAACCCAATTTTTCCTTTTTCTTTTCTTTTCTTTCCTTCCTTCCTTTCCCCTGTTTCAAAATAGCTTCTCTGTTTCTTTTCTGTTTCTTTTACTTTGTTTCTTTTTATTTTACTTTTGTTTATTATTTTATTATATTAACTTAATGAATATTATTATTTCTTAAATAATAAGTAAATAAATAAATATATTATACTTGTATGTATATGATTTATTACACTTGTATTTTACTAACACCTTACATTTGTCAGTTTATTAATTTATTCATTAATGTAATAATATAGTATTAATTAATTAAATAATAATAAATATAATAAATATCTATTTAATACACAAATACATATATTACAAATATACACTTATAAATATTTTTACATTTATATATTATCATGACCATCCATTTGTCTTTCTTTTATTTATTTATTATACAAAAATCTTATAATATAATTAATATATATTATAATTTATTTTAATAACAAATATCAATACCATACAATTGTCATATTTACAATTTATTTACTAATAAAAAATCTCCTAATATAATTATTTAATTAGTAATTATCTTTTACTTAAATTTTCAAGTAAATAAATAAATATAATACAAATGTATATATTCACATTATTACAAATGTCACTATCTAATTTGTTCATTACTCAAAAAATCTCACAATTTAACTATTTTATCTAATAAATATCTTTTACTAATTAAATAAAATATCACACACTTGTATTTAATCACTACCATACAATTGTCTTTATTTAACTTATTTCATAATATAATAATAAAAATAATAATAATAATTATTATTATTATTATTATTTATTATTATTATTATTAAACCTTAATAATTTTTAATAATTCAATCAACTTATGCCGCCTCATATTTAAGAATTGGCTTAATTGCCATTTAGGCCCTTTATACTTTCTTTTAATCTATAATTCAATTTTTACTCCTTATTTAATTTAGTCATTTTTACTAATTACTCTAAATTAAGCTAAATTCACCTAATTAAAACCTAATTAGACACACCACTAGGCTCATAAATATTTTTAATAATTATTTTCGAACTTATTTCACTAAGACGAAGGCCTTATAACTCACTTTTCTAGTGCCCGTGAATTTTGGGTCATTACACACCTACCATCCATAAGACCCTGTCCATCAACCTCCCTTGATTATAGCTAAAATTTTCCCTAATTCAAGCACAAAATTCCCCACCTTCTATGAATCAGGGACAGCATAACCATGAGAGAATCAATGAGATCTTCTTTCCTTGATTCAAGCAAACATCTCTCCAAATAACCATCACCTATCCATTTCCATACTAACACTCAAAGTTCGACCATTCCACTCCCAAAAATAGAAAAATTCTACCTCTATTCTCCCTTAGTCAAGGACGACAAATCCTTCCCTTGATTTAAGCCACAACTGCCCACACCTTTGCTAAAAATAGTAGTCAATGGCCACCCACTATCCACTTAGTAAGGGTCGACCATACAAAGGAGGAAATCAAGCATGTCCCCTCTTAGAATCAAGCAACCACTCACCTTCTTTCCACAAATGAAGGTACAACACACTCATAGAGATTATGGGGGAATCATATGCTATTTTTAGCATGGGAAGTTGGGGACCTTCAAGTATAAATGAGCATCAAGCATCATGAATCATCATCAATTTTTCAGAGAAAAAGCTTAAAGTGTCATTTTTTCCTTATGGCTTGCTAAGAATTTGCATGCCACAAAATAAGGCAAAACTATTGTCGAGAATGAGAGCATTTAGGTGATTTGACATGAAAAATAGGAGGAGAGCCACTATGTGAAGCCGCAATGAGCAGTCGCAAATAACCCCTTGCAATCCAACTGTTTTCTCTTCTTATTGTGAATGGCTTTGGATAACCCCCTCGGCTATTCTTTTTCATTTTCTCTTTATTGTTAATTTTTTTTTCTATGTTGACAAACATGTTTGCATATCATCTTTATGTTTTCAATTTAATAAAGCATAACTTAATATTTTTTTTCAGAATGAGTATGAATCATGATTTGAGTTAATTGGTTTTTATAATATGAATGTTATGTGCAAATGATTATTTCATTCATTTAGGTTTAATTCATGTTAATACTTATGAATGTAAGACCAACATTTGTAGGTGAATTAATTAGCTATTTAATCTAAGAAGAGGTAATAATTAATAGACAAAAGACTTAAATGGTGCATACTATGTCGATATTGAAAAATGATTGTTTTATGCATAAACTACATGAAATGCCCGAAAGGGTGATCTCTAGGTTAGTTTGATATAGACATATGTGAGGTGACTTAGAGACATAATAGGACTTCGAGAGAAGCCTATGCTTAAAACGGAATTGGGTTTAATGAATTTTCATGTTGCCACGATCTTTCGTGATGTTCTTATTATAATTGTCAATAAACTCTTGTTAAGTGAAATATTTATTCTAGTCTATTCATGTTATGTTTATTAAATCTTGTGTTTAATCTTTTCGTTGTTATTATTCTTCTACATTATGTGTTGTTTTATTTGTGGATATTTTAAATATGATTTAATTCATATAATAATTTTTGTCTCTCAACAACACTATTATTTTTTACTTGCTTTCTTCCAAATTGTTTTAAATACGATAAATCTTTACTTACTACTTACTACTTGTAACGACTGTGTATACTTGCATGTAACCCTAATACAGTGATATATCTAATGTTGAACTTGTCTAAAGAATAATGTGTTTATATATTATAGGATGCTCATTTACTTATTGCTTTATGTTCTTATTTCAAATAATATTAGTACCACTGAGTGTTCAATACTCAACATACGGTTATGTTTATTTACATATGCAGGTATTGTGCAGATTTTTACTAGCCCGAAGTCACCAACATCCAAGGCCAGTATCTAAACTCAGCTCAGATCAATTTTATACTCCTTTCGTATATAAATTAATAATTAAAGGCATGTACCTAGATTGAGTCTTATGGTTGGAGATGTGTTTGATTTATTTTGGTAATTTTTGGACTTATAATGTTTTAAGAGATGAATTTCAATTTTTTTGGTGTTGTATTGAATGCAATGTTTGAAAGGTGTTTGAATATGTTTTTATGTTTGAATTTGATGTATTTGAGTTTGGTGTAAAGTTTAGGTAAGTTAGACAAGTTTTGATTAAGGTTTGAATGAAATTGAAATGTTCAATTTAGGCCATTTTACCTTAGAGTCTCGAGACCTCAGGAACAATTTTTACCATTTGGTACATTTTAGTGGATTAGGTCTCGAGACTAACCAAGCCAGCTTCGAGACAAAATGGATTAAGTCTCGAGACAATGTGACCGTTGTCTTAAGAAAAAGGTATATCGAAACTAAAATAAATTTGTCTTGTTCCAAGTCCTGAGACAAACTCTCTTTTTCTCGAGACATCCAAACGTCAAAGTTAAGTTAGGAAAACAAGAAAAGTGCGTCTTGAGACCACTCTCGAGACATGAAGGGCCTAGTCTCAAGACTTGTACCCTAATGTCTCGAGACATATCACCATCAAAGCAAAAATGTTAATTGAAGGGGGATCCGTCTCAAGACATAGTCTTGTTGTATTGAGACACGCTCTTGGATTTTAAATAATGAGTTTGGATCCAAATCCTAACTCCAAATTCGACCTCGTATATTCTCTTGACTTGTTAATTAATAATCTTTGACATTATCAATGTATGTATATAGATATGAATGATGATTGAATTAATATAAGTGATGATTATGCAATAAATTTAATAAAAATAATTGATGATTACATAACGTAATATGACATCACACATTCGGATCCAGTGACCAAATATGGTCTAGGTGTTACAATGTTGGCATGCAAAAGAATCATTTGTTGCAAAAGCATGGGCATGCACCAGGGCCTCATTTTGCTATTGATTTGGGTTTCAAGAGGTTTATACTTGAAGGAGATAGCTTGAGGGTCATTCGAAAAATTCAAAGGCATACAATTAATAGATCGTTTATGGGACCTTTGATCCAATAAGGGAAAGCTCTACTCCGGTAGTTCAAAAACTTTAAGAGTTACCCACATATTTAGAGAAAGAAACATGGTGGCTCATGAACTAGCTAGTGAGAGATTGGATGAATTCACAGTAAATATTGGATTGTAGACTCACCTTCCATGGTGGCTTCACATATTCAACACGAGATAAGTTTAATTGAGGTTGAAGAATGAGAAAGTGGGGGAAATTAGTCCTTTGCTCTTTTGGTTTACAATTGACAGAAGTGAGATGAAAGAGAAAAAGTAAAAGATTCAATTACTTTTGGCTTTTACCAGGAAATGAGTTAACACCAAATGGTTTACAACACCTGATTTTAGATAGGTTTTGCGTTTTGTTATCTATTTTCTGTCATTGGAACGTGTAAACAAAGCTTAATTTATTGATGAGATCTAGTTTTCCTTTTTTTTTAAAATAATAATAATAATAATAATAATAATAATAAAAGATTATTGAAGTTTGGTATTCAGGCGAGCAAAATTTAATTTGATTCGAAAAATCGAAAACAAAAATTAAATTTTAAGTTAACCGAATTGAGTAGATTGAGTTTTAAATCAATTGACATCAACATTGTTATCAGTGCAAAAGGATATGGGTTCGAGTGCATTGAAGCACATTATCTTTTTATTTAAAGGTTGAGAAGAAACTATGAGAGCAGATATGATAATAACTTATAATGCATTACTCAACCCAAAATATAAAATAAATAAAAAATTAATCGAATTGAATTATTTGATTTTTTTCAAGTCAACTTGAATAAGTAATTTGAATTTCGAGTTCGAGTTGAGTTGAATTTGACAATTCGAATAATTCGAATAAAAGATCGGTGTAAATACTCTTTTGGTCCCTGTCAATTTTGAAAATAAACAAATTGGTCCCTCTCAACAAAAATTACAAAATAATTCAAAATAATTATTAAAAATTCAAAATACTTTTTAAAATTTAAAAAAATATTAAAATTCCAAATTTTATTTTTTAAAAATTATAAGAATTTAAAATTTTAAAAATATATATAAAGAAAGTTAAAATTTCAAAAATTTTCTAAAATAATAATTTTGTTACCTAAATAAGTTGATTAATGACTCAAGTTTATCATACTAAAGTTTTTTTTTCTTATTTTGTTTTGAAAAAGTTTTCAAATATATACGATTTCAAATTCATGTGCTTTAACATGAAATTAGTTATACTATAATAAGATTTAAATTTGACATATTTAATTTTTTTAATTTAACTCAAATAATTTCACTTAATCAGTTTGACTTGAATTTTTTTTCACTCGACTCGATTCGAAAAAATTTCAAATCAAGTTAGGATGATAAAATAAGACCCGTCAACTCAATTAATTCAATTTTTTTGATTCAATTCGATTCTACTTGATTTGATCGAATACTCACCCTTATTATTGCTTAAGGACATCGAGGTTAAAATATTAGCACCTGCAAATTATGATTTGTGGGTCTTTAGTTTTAATATGCTTATGTAATAGATGATTTTTGTTCAAATCTTTGTCCATGGTATTTTACATTGTATTTGTAATAGAATTATTCAATGGGTTAGGCTACTCACTTACGCTCGAAGGCCTGATCAAAAATTGAGAGGTATTAGATAAAATTATTAAACTTGAAAAATAGATTTGGGTAAAAAAATTAAACTCATTTAAAATATGAGTTGAGCTCAGGCTTAAATAGTCGAAGATTCGAGCCTGACTTAACCCGTTTTTTAAGTTTGTAATGTTTTATATTTGTTATTTTTATATATTATATAATTTATAATACATAAAAAGTTTAATTTATAATAATATATAATACAAGTATAATATAAACATTAAAAAATGTTAAAAGCTGGGTATATATAAAATTTTAATATATAAAAATTATAAAATTATAAAGAGAAATTAAAATGAATGCTGGGCTAAATGCCGAAACAAAACAAAACAGTTTATTAGTGCTCACTCTGAACACCGGAAGGTTGAAAAAGTTGAAACAGAAACGAGACAGAGAATAGAGAGAATGGCTTGGATATGGTTGGAAGCTGCACTTCCTCTTGGAATCATAGCTGGAATGCTCTGCGTTATGGGCAACGCTCAGTATTTCATTCACAAAGCCTATCATGGCCGGGTCGGTTTTCCTTTTTTTTTTTCTTCCTAAAATTAAAAATTAAAAGTTAAAAATTATGGATCCGTTTCTTCATTGGTTTTGATTGAAATCCTCTGATGAAACTGAAATTGAAACAGCCAAAGCACATCGGGAACGATATGTGGGACGTCGCCATGGAAAGAAGGGATAAGAAGCTCTTCGAGAACCTCTCATCCTCTGATTGATCCCTTTTTAGTTTATTACTAGTAATTTCTTTTCTTTCTAATTTAATTTCGCCTTTTTATTGATGTTTTTCATTCCTTGTCCTTGATTTCATCGAGTTCAACATTTTAGGGTTTTCAGTTCAATTTCGCTTTCTTTCCTTTTTACTCATTTGTGATTTCAATTCGTTTTCTTTTTCTTTTTTTTTTTTCCAATCTACTGGATTATGTCCATTTTACTTCCATTGACTCCTGCACTTTGGTTAGAAATTTATCATAGTTTGCCAATTTTCTAATGCCGAACACATATAATCTTAACATTCCTTAATCAATAGAGTAAAGATCTGGAAATTGAAGTTATAATTAGAAAAGTTGTAAACGCATGGTTGAATTTATTAATAGATTAATGTTATTGAACTTTCTCCGGCCAGCCCTAACTACCCTCTGGTCTTTAAGGACGGTATCTTCAATCCTGTAATGATTCATTTCATGACATGATTTTGATTTGTTTGTCCATTTCAAATGTGTTGACATGGTGGTTTTATCTCACTAGCTGACTATCGAATATACACAATATTGAATACATATATATAGGAAATCTTGCTGTCTACCCAGAGGGTCAGTCGTTGGCTTCAGATGTTACAACAGCATTTATGTTTATGTCCTATGTGAATACACAATATTGAATGCACATTATTTTCCATATTTACTAAATGGTCTGAGTACTCTTCAAAATACTTCTACATAAAAGTTTTAATGATAGTTGCAAATTTGTCAATCCCTCTGAAGATTACTTTTGGTGCTGCATTTGTTTGTTACTTTGCATATCCTTCAACAGGAAGGAGACTACCAGTGGCACAAATCTATGCTTATTGTCCTCTTTTTGTTTCACATGTATTTAGTTCATGTGTGCATGCACTTAAACACATCTTAAGTGACGGGTTTCCCGGCAGTCTTGATTTTGCAAAACCTTATATTGATTATAATGGCTAACACCCATTTGCTTTCTCTCTACGTCTCTCTTGATAAAGGATCCTGCCTTGTTTGCATATATCTGCCCACTTTGCCTTCCTTTGATCCTCACATAGAAGCTCATGTCATTTCAGGTTAAATGTAGGAAACTTGGCCAATGGAGCAATGGAGAAGAAATAAAAGTGCTTTATGATGTTTTGTCCTGCTGAAAGAAGACTAAAGAGCAGATGAACTTAAGTATTTTCTTTTTTGTAATGTGAAGCATGAATTCCGAAAATATTGCACTTTTCAACAGGTGCTAAATGTTTACATTTCTTGTAACACCCCCACGCCCGAAACCGTCACCGGAGTCAAGCTTGAGGTGTTATTAAACTTATCTTACCTTTTAAACAACTCTAAATCACTTATTTTAATTTTCGGAATAAACTGTTTTTCTGCATCATGGTTGCTAAAAAATTCATTTCTCGAGTTTCAAAATTCGAAATTAAGATCCTTAAATTTTTCCTGAAACTAGACTCATATATCTATCTACTAATTTTTTTCTAGAATTTTTTACTTAGCCAATTAGTACAGTTTATTAATTAAAGTTTCCCCTGTTTCAGAATTCGACTGCACTAGCCTCTACTTACTACGAATCACTTTTCTCTCTGTACAAAAATCATATGACTATATTGTTTGTTTCTATTAAAACTATATTCAATAAGGATTCTAACCATATAAAGTACACCACCTAATTATTTTTGTAAAATTTATGGTGAATTTCTAAAGTTGGAACAGGGGATCCAGAAATTGCTCTGCCTCTATTTTACCAAAACTCAGATATCTTATAAAATACAAAACCTTTACCTGTTTTGCTTATTCTATATGAAAATAGACACAATGAGCTTTAATTTTATATATTATTCACCATCAACCCATGTCTCTACAATTTCTTGTGATTTTTCAAAATTACGTTATTTCTGATACTTGAATCTGTTTTTATGTTACTTTCACATTTTTCTTAGTTTTCATGTGATAGTTACTACTTAATCATACATACTATTAAACATGTATATCATCAACCATTCTATTAGTTAATCACTAGCAAGTATTTATACATCATTCATTGATCATATCATATCAAAAGAAACCAAGTTCCTATACATGCCATACACAAAACGAAATGTCTAACTATACCAATGTGATTTCTTCGATAGTGTGATCGGTTTCCGACGTTTCTTTCAATCCCCGAGTGGTTTGATAAAAACTATAAGAAAAAGAAAATAAAGAGAGTAAGCATTAGGCTTAGTAAGCTTACAAGCAAATAAATTACAGCATTCAACATAATGAATAATTATACATAATGTCACCTAGCCTCATAAACTTTCTTTACTTCTCATTTTCTACATTCTTCTTTACTCACCTTTTTTCTTACCTGACCTTTCACTATTCATAAATATAATCTACCTTCCCTTTTGCTGATAATTTACTGTAATTTAACGTGTACAATGACCCGTTGAACCACTCGAAATACTAAGGATACTAGGGTCGTTCCTGTCTATCAATATCCTGTCAATGCCATGTCTTCGACATGGACTTACATGAATTATTCCTGTCTTCAATGCCATATATATATCTAATATGGGCTTACATGGCTCATTCCTGTCTCCAAAGCCATATATCTGATATGGACTTACATGGTTCATTTCTGTCATGTCCTGTCCTGTCAACCCCAATATCCTAATATTCCTGAGGTTCAAACGGGGCTTCCTAATGCTTTTTCTCTGTCACTTCGCCTTTAATTCGACTTTAAATATTCTAAAAAAAATAAGTATATAAATGCTGGAAATTGACAATAATAATGTAAAATAAAAGAATATTGCATTTATTTACTGTAACTTACTTCGATACAAAATGTGACTAAACTTTACAATTTAGTCATTTACTTTTTCTTTTCCCTGATCTACTCCCGAATTTCGCTCTTCTTGATCTATAATAGCAAATTTAACATATTTAATATTCACATTTATCAAAACAGTCATTGACCCAAACTTTGACAAAATTACATTTTTGCCCCTAAACTTTCACATATTTGTACTTTTGCCCTTAGGCTCGGGAATTAAACTTTATCCCTTATTCTTATATTTTATGACATGCTGATCATTTTCCCTTCTATGGAAGCATCAAATTCACACTCTAACATGCACTTATGACTATTAGGTATTTTTACCGATTAAGCCCTTTTACTCGTTTTTACCTAAAACCGAGTAGCACAAGTTGTCTAACATAATCTAAGACCTTATATTCTATCATAAAACATCAAAATAAACACTTTTCACCTATGGGTATTTTTTCAAATATGAACCCTAACTTAAATTATTGCTAGCATAAGCTTTATCGAACTACCGGGACTCCGAAAATGTAAAGAACATTAAAAACGGGGCTTGGAATCACTTACTATGGAGCTTGAAAATTGAAGAAACCCTAGCTATGGAGAGAGCAAAAATTCGGCAGCAACTAAAGAAGATGATAACAAATTTTGTGTTATTTTTCCCTTTTTAATTCATTTAATATCCAAATGACCAAATTGCCCCTCCTTACTAAACTTTAAAAAAATTCCTTCCATGTCCTAATTTTTGTCCATGAACTTAAAATTGGTCAAATTGTTATTTAAACCCTCTTAATTAATATTCCAAGGCAATTTCATACTAAAAACTTCTAGAATGCAAGTTTTGTAAATTATTCGATTTAGTCCCTAACCTCAACGTAAGCGCTTTATGCATAGAATTTCATCACGAAATTTTCACACAATCATGCAATCATATCATGAGCTTCAAAATAATAATAAAATAAATTTTTCTACCTCGAATTTGTGGTTTCGCAACCACTGTTCCGTTTAGGCCTTATTTCGGGATGTTACATTTCTCCCCCCCCTTTAGGGATTTTCGTCCCCGAAAATTTTACCTGTGAAGAGATTTGAGTACTGTTTTCGCATAGCCTCTTCAGGTTCCCATGTAGCCTCGTCTACCCCATGTCTATTCCATAGTACTTTCACAAGTGCAATACTTTTGTTCCTTAATTGCTTTATCTACTGATACATGCTTGCCTAATGGATTCGATACTTTAAGCACAAATTCTATAGATTCTATAGGCATACTTGAACTATACATCAATTTCTTGCAAACATATGAATGAGTTGAACCCGGATCAATCAAAGCAATGACATTAATATCATGTAGAGAAAATGTACTCGTAATCACATCAGAGAAGGATGCCTCTTTGCATGCACGAATAATATAAGTCCTTGCAGGGGCTCTAACATCTGGTCTCACAGCCGAATCTCTTGAGGTACCTCTGTTACTTGCTCCTACTCCCTGTTGCCTCAGTGATCTGCCTCTAGTAGGAGCATTTCTAGATCTAGCACTCTGTGTTATCTCTCGATTAGCCACCTCTGGACATTCTCATACAAAATGATCTGGAGCACCGCATTTATAACAAACATTTTCGCCTGCCCGACAAGGACCATAATGAAGTCTACCACACCGTGAACACCCTGATCTACCCTGTCCAACATTACCTACACTCGCAGTCGAGGTGTTCTGAGCCTTCGAATCATTAAATCTGCTACCTCTATTCTGACTAGAATACCCGGCTGAGAAACTAGATCTGGTAGAAAACTCCTTTGGTCTTTTGGATGTAGCCTGGAATGACCAGCTCATCTGTCTCTTCTTTGTATCTTGTGTCTCTGTCTCAACTTTGCCTTTTGTTTTTAACAGCTCCTCTGCCTTACAGGCTCTCTCAACTAAAATAACGAACTCTTTTATTTCTAGGACACCCACTGACAGTCGAATATTATCATTTAACCCATCCTCAAACCTTTTACACATAATAGCCTCTGTGGACACACATTCTCGAACATATTTACTAAGCCTGACAAATTCGCGCTCATAATCGGTCACTGTCATATTACCTTGTTTCAATTCCAGGAATTCCTTTCTCTTCTGATCAATAAACCTCTGACTGATGTACTTTTTACGAAATTCCTCCTGAAAGAAATCCCAAGTGACCCTCTCCTTTGGTACAACTGATACAAGTGTCTTCCACCAGTAGTAGGCTGAGTCTCTAAGAAGTGATACTACACATTTCATACATTCCTCGGGTGTACAAGATAATTCGTCAAAGACTCTGATAGTATTTTCTAACCAAAATTCTACTCTTTCTGCATCATCATCTTTTGTTGCTCGGAACTCATAATGACCAAATTGCCCCTCCTTACTAAACTTTAAAAAAATTCTTTCCATGTCCTAATTTTTGTCCATGAACTTAAAATTGGTCAAATTGTTATTTAAACCTTCCTAATTAATATTCCAAAGCAATTTCATACTAAAAACTTCTAGAATGCAAGTTTTATAAATTATTCGATTTAGTCCCTAACCTCAACTTAAGCACTTTATGCATAGAATTTCATCACAAAATTTTCACACAATCATGCAATCATATCATGAGCTTCAAAATAATAATAAAATAAATTTTTCTAACTCGAATTTGTGGTTTCACAACCACTGTTCCGTTTAGGCCCTATTTCGGGATGTTACATTTCTCGAGTGGTGTATTTGAGATTTGTTACTTTCAAATTCTTTGTGACCTATTTGCTTAGTGTGTCCAGATCATGGAGAGTCTAAATTATTTTGAGTTTGAGTTTGACATGGGGTTTGGTAACCAAGTGAAAATGCTCCTTCCCTCCCTTCACCACCATGCTATTCATAATCCTTCCATCTTTAAACAAACTCTCCATCACTGCTAGAAGATGCCCATCCTCAAATATACTGCTTATGCTATTTTAGCATCAGGATTCTGACCTTGCTTAAGGTGTATCAGTTGGCAACTTGTACAGGATCTGCATCTTTGAGCTCCCCTTTCCTACATTTGATGTTTAGAGTTTCAAAAACGAAACCAGTTGGATACAGGATCTCCTCCATCAGTTGCCCGGATAAAAAGGCACTTGCTTTTCCTGTCTGACGATAGTGGCAGAGATACCAAATTATTGGATTATAAGCAGCACTAGCTTCCTTGTCCAATGAATTTTTATGGACTCAAGACAATTTCCTTGTAAATCAACTCTTTAAATAACCTCAATTTGCATCTCAATACCCTTTCTTTACGATGGAAATAGTGGGGTCATTGCCAATATCAAGAAGGTATTTGTGTTGATTATTGATGTTATGATTAAGAGATGACATCATTCATTAGACCACTTGAGAGTGGGTATTGGTAATGTTCATGGTAGTAGAAGAGGAGACGCTTTCCAAAATGGACAGCACAGCACAGCACAGACGTCTTCAATTAATTATGTTGTTTCTAAGACTTAGAGAAACATACAGACAAACAGAGTTGTATCCCATCTATGCGATCTAGCTCTTTATGTGTGGTGCACCCAACACAACAGTTCATTGATCTCTATATTTAAATAAGACATCAATCACATTGTGGGCTTTGTGTGTTGGATTGGTGGCGGCCGAACCATTACTATAACTTCGTTTCACTTTAATAAAACTGAATAATTAATACTCCGTCTCCGCTTGGCTCCCCTGCCTATGCCTATGTCTATGTCATTGCCAGCTTTTAAGTTTGGTGGGAAAGATACACAAAGGCAACACTTCAACCACCAACCAAACTAATCAAGTTATAGCATAGCAGAAAAGGCTTCTTTTCTTTGGCTTTAGCAGCATCATAAAGCAGCAAAGGCAAGTCCAATAGGTTTCTGACATGGAATAAATGTTTGTTTTATGCTCCTGTGAAAAGGCTTTTGACCATTCTGTAGATGACCCCATATTAACACAGCACTCAAAGAATTATGATTTCATTATTTCAGCTAGATAAGAGCTAAACAACTCCACCTTCCTCTCTGCCCTCCGCCTTGGAACAGCATCAGTAAATTCCCAAATTTTAAGCCGAGAAGTCTAGCTAATAGCAGCACTAAAGGTGGAAGATAAAAGAAGATTGGCTTAATTGCTATTTGTCACACGACATGTTCTGTAAATGCATAATTGATTGTGGCAGTTCTACAAATCAATGCCCAACCACATGCATAGCCTTACAGGATCACTTCGGTTGAACCGAAAAGTATATACCATTCCAGTAATTCTGCTCTTGTTTCTTTCAAGTACCTATGGTAGCTACAAAGATGATATCTGGGGTGATATTGTGCCAATAACTGTTAGATAATTCTTCTTGGAAGATATACAGCAAAGATACATAACAAAGTCGAAATGCAAATATACTTGCCCTTATAGCCTCTCTCTCTCTATATATATATATACTTACCCACGCTATCCAAAATGCAATTTTAAGTAGACAGTATAGAGAACAAGAATCTTCATTACAAAAAGGCAATGCTGAAACAGTAGAAGGTGAAGGTTTTTAACATGAGGTTTAAGAATACACACCATGTAGATGATGAAGACAATGACCAATGCAACACTGAAACAATTTCTATCAATGTCGTAAAACAAATATTGTGGTAAGGCAACTATTTGCAGCACAAAAGGTAGAAAACAAGATTGGTATCATATTGCTATTCTTCACAGTCCACTATAAAACAATGACAACTTTGGTATTGCATACTGGACTGTTACAGTTTTATGAAAGCAGTATCATAAGCTGCTATAGTCTACAAAGCAAAGCCTATCACATGCACAGCCTTACAAGATCACTTGGGTTGAAAAAGAAAAACACCATTCCAGTGGCTATAAAAATGATCATTTCGATTCCTATAGTAGCTATAAAATTAATAACTGGTGTAATATCAAGCCTACGACTATTAGAAAATTTCTTCTAGGTAAGCCATGGTTATATGGCACAGATAAATACCAAAAAGGGAAGCAGATACTATTTTCTTTCTAGAAACAACATGAACTAGTCTTGTCTAGCAAAAAGGGAAAAAAGTAGCCATAAAGAAGCCTATGTCTCCGGAAGAACTCAAGAAATACATCATGGAAAAGGCCAAGTTTACTGAACCCGCAAAGACATGCTTAACCACACTACCAAATGCAATTTTAAGTAGAAAGTAAAGAGAGGATGGCTGTTGATGCCTTGAATATAATGATGTACATCTTAAATTATACGCCTGCTAAAGTAAATTGGATTTGAGAGGAATTATTCAAGATGCAAATGTTTCAGCATATTACATGTTGCTTAATGGCTGGACAGCAAGTTTAACATCCACTATTCTATACAAGATAGTTATCCATTCAAAGATACTCTCTTTTGTCTTCCAAGAACTTGTCTCTTCTTCATCAAGACTCAAGAGATGTATTGGACCTACATTCTGATGAGCAGAGATGTGACAAAGTAGTTACCTATTTGAAGATTCTCTCTTCTGTCTTCCAAGTACTTCCATCTCTTCTTCATCAAGACTCAAGAGATGTAAGTAGTATTGGACTTGCATTCTGGTGAGCAGGACCTTTTTTTATGTGACAAAACTAGAGTCAAGGTGGAAAATAGAGTTTAGTGGCCAAGGTTGAGGGCAAATGTAAGATGCATTGTTCAACAATTAACTACCCTTCCAACTTGATAAAGTCCATCAGAAAATTATATTTAGCAATGAAGTCTACAAACAAAATTGGCATTCAAGATAAGCAGATTTCAGGGAAGAGAAATGTTCATCATTTATATCAGACCAGAAGGATTTCCTACAAGCACTTTCAAGAGGGGAGTAGGACCTTAGAAAAGTAAAAAGGAACCAATGTTTTGCCGTTACCAAAATATTTAGAGATCAGTATAATTTTTAATGTAGACTTACTACATACCACATACATCATGTCACAAAAGATGCAAAAGGGGCTTCACAATTGCTACACTTCAAGAAGCAAGCAAAAATAACGGAAGATGTTGAAGATGGCCAAATTGCATCAACCAAAGAAGATGGGTTCCAAAAGTGCCTAATCCCTGCTGTGGTTAAAATTTAAAGGGAAAAGTCTCGGAGTCTGCTCCACCTCCTCTATGTCATATATACCTTACTTTCTTACTGATAGAACATTTTTTTAGAACTTCTTTTTACAGAATAACTTTCCTTGTAGATCATTAACCTTTTTAAGACTACCATTATAGAAAGAACAAACATTTGTTTCTAGCTCAGCTACCTTAAGCAAGAAAAAAGATAACAGAATGCACAAGGATTACCAAAATTGGCTACAAGCGAAGAAGTTGGAATAAAGTTCTCTGTAGCACAGCTAACCAAAAATTGTAGACAGAGTAAAACATAAAATTATAACTCAGAGCCACACATGTCCAAGCCTAACATTTGCCTCAAACCAACGGTAGTTGGAGTCAAGCTTTAACATCAGCTTTGCTTTGATTACAAAGCAACCTTCATCCTACATTCGACAGAAACAGACAAAAGTGAATCCAAAAACACAAGGCACCCCAGGAAGAAAAAAAAGGTTTTATTCCATACGAATGAGACAACTATAATTCATGACATATAGAATAAAATCATTTCGGCTAAATGCACACCACAATGAATCATAGAATTATGAAAAGATTTTTGAGCAATAATAACAGACCTACACAAAAAAGAATCCTATATTACCCACACTACAACCGAGAGGTTACCAAGAACAAACCGCCAGAAAGAAAAAGAATGGGTGTGAGGCTGTGAACAGAAGAATTACTGAAAACAGGAAAATGCTCGTATATCACAGAGGGAGGGTTAGGGCACATATTCGTTCTCAAGAGTTGGTTGAGTCCGAGTGACCGTTGCCGACGGAGCTTTTGTATCCCCAACGGAGGTCATATGTAGTGCTTCTCCCACTTCAGCAGCCTTTTCCATCTCTTGCATTTTCTTTCTCCGCTTGCATTTGCGTGCCCAGAGTACAAGGAATCCCAAGAATGCCAGCAATGCCACTCCACCCACAACAGAAGCAACAATTATCCATGTTCTTCTATTACTCTCCTTTCCTTCACTTCTGGTTGGTGGGCTTGGTGGAGCAATTGACTCAGTAACGATAGAAAAATGCCCCTGTTGGATAGTTGAACACTCGTTGGCTGATGTCAAGTTACTTAATTTAACCAAACCATGTAAATCAAACCAAACACACTTGGGCAGTGACCCATTGGGAGCCGGTCGAACATCTGAAAACTTGATTTTTATAGGATCCCCAGATGCTCTTAAATCCAATTCCGGCAAATCGGTAGCCGATAAGTTAGAAGCATCATAAGCAAGAAGACCCAGAAGAGGAGCGAGATAGGTGTAGTTGGGAAGCGAATAATACCGCAGGGACCAATTGCCCAAGTTCTGGTAAACCAAAACAAGCCTTTCCACATAAGGTTGCTCCACAACTCCAATGGGGATCTCGAACTCCTTGTACATCCTCACACCCCTGGTCCGCAAGCTACCACTCCTCAGCCTCATTGCTGTAATACTAATCCCAGTGAAATTAGAAGGAACACGGGCATCGTAGGGCACTCCAGTCCTAGGGCGTACAAAGGCCCTGTAAGCATAGTCTTGAAGGAGCGCATCCAGGGCTCTGGCGGCGCTTGTCGAAGAGGCATTAGCATCAAAAGATTGAACCAGTAGAGGCGAGACTAACAACAAGCAGATAAACACAAGGAGCATCGCGAGACTCGGAAGCAGCGGGACGGAAGCACGAGTGTGGAAATTCATTTATAATGCAAGCGGGTCAGCAATGTGACGGGGACAAACAGTAAACGGCATTGAAGCAATTGCATGAGCTTTCAAGGAAAACAGTGAAAAAAAACAACTGTCAAATAAGCAGATCCATAGTTTAAAAAAAAAAGGTAAACTTAGGATTCTATTTGAACATCAACTTGTAGAATAAGCTGAGAGGCGAAGAGAGTAAAGCGAGAGGGAGCAGAAAAGGAAAGGAAAAAGGAAGGAAACAAAAAATAAAAAAAATAAAATACTGCTAACGGTAGTAGAATGAGTCGCAATCCTTGGAATTGATTAGCAAAATCAAAACCATAAACGATGAAAATGAGCTAGATTTGGGCAATTTGGGGGATGCCCAATATTCACACTCATTTACCACAAAAATTTTCAAAAAGAAAAAATGGAGAAACGCGCTACTGCATGTTTATATAAATGCAACGGACATACATACATACAGAGAGAGAAAGAGCGAGGAGAGAAAAGAGAAAGGGAAGAGAAAAGAAGAGAAGAGAAAGGGGTTTTTTCCTATTATTATTTTTAATTTTTATTTACAGGTTGTACGAAGTAGTAGTTGCATAAGCTGTAGTAAAAAATAAAATAAAATAAAATAAAAAATCTCTTAAACCCCACTGTCCACATGCTTGCTTTGCTTTTATTTTTTAGGTTTTTTGTTTGTATGGGGTTTTTTGTTTTTTTGTTTTTTCTCTCTCTCCATACTTAGTGCTACCACATTATTTGCTTTCTTCAGCTCCTAAGGCGAACGTGTCCCTCTCTAACTTTTGTCTTTCTTTCTTTTCTTTATTTTTTTTCCCTTAGCTTGAATTAGCTTTAGGTTGATGTGAACATATGAATTATATAGCAAACAATGGAAGAAAGAAACTACACAATTGAAATTTGTTTCTTGAGTCTCAATCTCAGTGGGGATGGTTGTTGACAACAAAGTGGAAAGTCTAAATTGTAAACTCATGTGTCAAGGAAATCGTCTTTCACTCTCAATCAATCACTTAATCCCCCCATTTACTTATTTATTTCATAGTAATTCGTATATATATACATAGTTTCATAATTCGTATATTACCAACAACTGGTTTCCTCGGGATTTTAGTCACGATAGCATTAGGGGTAACATCAAGTTATATATATTAGATGGAGTTGGAGGCTATGGCCTAAGCTAAAGTCAATTTACGAAAAATAGTGACCGGAAGTCAAAACACCGACAAACTTGGCTCAAAAAACAAACCCAAGAAACGAAAATAGTGGCTGGTTGGAAGATTACATACAAAGGGGATGTTTCACAATGATACAATGATTCCTACCTTTACAATAGTATGGAGATTGACAATTACACCACAATCTCTAAAGAGAAAAAAAAAAAAGATTGATGGATGGAAGACCTTAGAGTTTCGATAACCATATCCTTCTACTACATAATTACTATGTTGATTTCTGGCCTATAGATTATAATTTTAACAAAACAAGTTTTTGGATCACCATACATGGGCTTTTTATATGGTAATGGAAGTGGTAGTGAAAATGAGATTTGCTGTTACTATTGAGACTTCCGTTATTGTTGATGTTTTAATTCATGTTCAAATAATTTCTTGAACTGCTTTTTCATTCACATGCTTAAATAGATTTCGAGATCTATCTTTGGACAACATTCTGGACATGACTTCAAGACAACTCAAGTGAAGTTAGATGTTGCCATTTTGACTTTTCATCTCTATATTTACTTTTTCTATAAGCAAATGATTCTCCTAACTTAATTTATCTCATTCAAAACTATAATGATCAAATTTTTCTGATTGACGAAACATGAAGATCGACATGTCTTATCTAATAAAACTTATTATTATTCTTTAAGAATTTATCTTGTGGATTAAATTGATGAATTAGTTAGCTCATAAGGCTTTATCTTTGAATAAATATTGGAGGTAAATATCTTGGATTATTATTCAATTAAAATGATTAATTTATCTACAAAAAATTCGCTAAGGGAAGCAATCGTATTGTGCATATAAATAGGTCGTTTATTCACATATAGAGATGCATATTTTTGGATAGTGTTTGTGTTGGTATTGCTTGTCTCTTTGCTATTGTATTTTGCACTCATTTTCTAGGCAATATTAAAGAGACTTGAAACTATTGTAAACGAGGTGTTTGAGTGAGTGATTGTAATAAATTGAAGTTAATTATTAAGGTTGCAATTACTTGTGCAGGGATAGATTGGGATTTAATTGATAGACTACTGAACTAATGTTTGAATAAACTATTTTGAGTAAGGCTCGTAGAGCAGGATTATTTCTGAATCGTGCTAATAAATATCGTGTGCTTATATCTTTCTTTACGATAACTGTTTATTATATTTGTTCATTAAACTTGTGCTTAGACATTAGAGTAGACATTAATTTGAACAAGGAGTAAATTAATTATTTTTTAAATTAGAAAAATTGATGATTGGGAATGGAGAATTAAAGATGTCACAACTTCAAATACAATGATAAGTAAAAAAAACTATTAAAAACAAGGAAAGAATTTCCCCAAAGGCACAATTTTATTAACAGAAAAATCTGAATATTGACGAGGAAACATGCTTTTGATAGAGAAAGTTACAAGGGCATTTATTAAAGCATTAAACAAGGCTTAAGTCGGAAATGGTGGATGGCATGAGGATTGTTCTAGCAATCATAATGACGGTAACAATGGGTTCTGCCTATTTATATATTCCTGTCATTTTTGTGTTTTCTTTTTTTATATCTTTGTCTTATTTTATTTATTTTTCAATATAGTGTATGTTTCTTGTAATAATGTCATATTTAAAGTTGTCAAATCTAAGTGATATGGTATGAAAGAGCTAATTTAGTTTAACAAACTTTGTTCATGATTTTTTCTTTTCAAAGTTGAATGATTCATCTTGTTATTGTTATTGTCTCCATTATTGAGGTTTCTAGGTACACAATTTTTTAGGATTGTGGTAAGGAATGGTTTATTTATCGTTATTATTATAAGAAGCTGATTAAAGATGATGTGAGGCAAAACTAGCTAATTACCATTATTTCTAGTTACAAGTTTATTAAAGGTGATGTAAAATAAGCTTTCTCTTTGTTTTTATATAAAAAAACATTTTTTATCAATTTAATAAACTTGGAGATTTAGGGTTTAGAGCATTGTATTCTACCAATTTAATATCAGAGCTTAGCTCAACTACTCCACTTTTAATAAAGAGCTATATACCTTGGTAAGGGCATTTGAGGTTTAGCAACTTTACCTTACGTGATCATAAGTCACTTAAAATTTTAAAGGAATAAGGTAAATTCAATAAGAAACTTGCAAGGTAATTTCAACAAGAGACGTTTTACCTCATAGATATTATTTGATTATTACTTTCAATACTTGGCTTCTAGGATTTGAACATATTAAAGAACTTTATGCTAATGACTCTGACTTTGCTAGCATTTGTGATGAAAATTGGTGCTATTAATCAATTTTACAAACAATGAGTTTTTGTTTGGAAATGATAAACTTTACATGTAACACCCCTTACCCACTCCAATCGTTGAACTCGAGCTATAGGATGCTATAATAGTTAACAAAGCATAATACATACAAATTCGGCTCTAAACATTCAATTAAGTAACAAAACATTCCATAATTTGAGCATAACATGATTTATAAACAAATTCAAGTCTTAAACAATCTTATGAAAGATCTTAAATCAACTCGGGAACAATTAGGGAGTTAATTAAAAACTTAACAAAAAAAAGTATGGAAATTTTAGCAAAAATGGGTCACACGGCCGTGTACCCGGGCCGTGTAATAAACTGCATCTGTGTGGAAAATGAGTCACATGGTCGTGCGGCCATGCTATGTAATTTGTTGAAACTGTGTGGACCTAAATGCATAAATTCACCAAAAAATTACATAGTTGTGTAACTAGACTTGTAACCTACTGAAACCGTGTGAAAATTAGATAACTAAATCAACAGTGCTCACTTGTGCGTGTGGCTAGCCCATGTGACATTCAGGAACTGTATGTACACATGCTTCCTAATTTTTAAATAGCACACGATCGTTTCACTAACCCGTGTTTGACACACGGCTATGTGTCCAACCGTGTAGTGCAACAAATTGCTAAATTCATAGCACATCTCAACCATTACAAGGGAACCTAAAATGTGCATTTTCTGTCACACTCGATTTCCACCAAGTCCAAAAATTTAGAAATAATTAAGGGGTTAAATTGAAAGAAGCCATAAACTAACGGCATCTACTAAAAACCTAGGAAAACTTAATGACTGAATTGGACATTGTTGAGATCCAATTCTGGTTCAGTTGGATTAAAATCAGCTAGTCTATTTGTGGGAGACAAAACAATTATCAATGGATGGTTTCTATACATTTGAAGACTATGCGTGAAGGGCTATAAATAGTTGAGAAGTGAATTCTCAAGTGGATTCCTCTCAATTCTATTTCATTCTCTCCTCTTATTCATCTTCCTTGGTTACTCTGAAGTAGAGATAATTATGGAAGCTCTGTATAGAGCAGTGATCACAAATGTTGAGTCGGATAAGTAGAGAATCTAATAAGCTGGTAAGGTTCTAAGTCCTTCGGTGTAGTAAGATTTAGAAAACAAAGCTAAGGGGTTTCAAAACCATTATAGGGGTTCTACTTTTTTTCGGAAAACTAAGTTCTAAGCTGAGAATACTAAGTCTAATTCATAATTTTGGTTGTTATGCTTAATTGCTAAGAGAAGAGAAGCTCTAATGATTGGAAAAGCTAAGTTGATAAGGCGAAGAGGTATCAAGTAAGTTTCTTCTTAACATATTGAGAATGTTGAGTGGTTTTTATGACTCAGAGTTAAGTTTTAGAATGATTAATGATCTTTGTTCATTGTGTATGCTATGCATGGGTAGAATTTTATGCTATATAGATGTCCACCAAAGTAGTTCAATGTGCATGAAATAGTTATAATTTCATGTTTTAATAGATGGCGTACCTCATGATAGTATGTAAGTAAGATGCAAGCATAATTATAATTATGAAGCATGGAAGAGAATTATCGACGGGTTCGATGGAGTTAGGTTGGGAAAGGGTGATTTTGTTAGATACTGTTGTACGGTGTTACTGTGTGCAAACCGTGATGTGTGAAGCCTCAGGCCTTGCAGAGGGGATACTGTGGTGTTCAAGCATCAAGATTTCGAATGGTCAAATAGAGGAAAGGGTGGAGGAATAGGATAAAATTGAATTTCTATTAGATACCATCATTCGGGATTACTAGGAGCAAATCGTGATGTGTGAAGCTTCGAGCCTTACGGGGGGACACTTCAGTGTTCGATCATCAAGGTAAAATGTGAAAGGAAATGATATCGACTAGTTCTTCGGAGCGACACCTCCAAGAGTTTTAAGGTGTAAGTCCATAGCTCGACTATGACGACCAATAAAGTCTGTTATGATATTAAACAAGGGTTATATGGTGTAAGACCATAGCTCGGCTATGGAAACCAGTATAATCCGTCAGGACAGTAAACATGGGATAGTCTGTTGGGATAGAAAATATAGGGTAGTCCACCAAGACATTAAAGATGGAGTTAAGTCGTGAAAGATTGCAGCTTGGCTATGGAAGAGTATTGTAGTCTACCAAGATAGTAAACACAGGGCGGATAGTCAAGAAAGAAATGGTGGGAGAGACACAGAATCCTGGGAAAAGAGGTTGAGGGAAGAGTGTAAGTGTAAGTGATGATGAAACAATAGTTAGTCAGCGAATCAGTGTTGAATCCGTCGAATAAAGAAATTGAAAAGAAACAATTAGCCAAAACAGTAATAGTGGGAATAGTAATGCATATGGGTGGTAAATCGGCGAAAATCAGTCATGAGAATTGACGATTCAACAGTGCTCAGTGTTTAGGCAAACAAAATAGTGTTTACCTGAGGATCGTAGATAAGGATCCGTTATTAAGAACTGTCAGAGAGTGCTCAAAAAATCCTTGCACACTAGAAATTGGTCATAAGTCCACTAGTTAATCTATAAAGAAAAAAGGGGTTAGTCAAAACCCAATGATTGATAGAGTTACATTAAGGGACATACCGAGTGACAGGTATGTCTATCCAGACTATTCCTCTTTAAAAAGGAAACTATTGAGGAAGTATCAGCCAAATAGCTTGTTCCATATGGAACCAACATGTAAGAGAAATCGTGAACTCTGATGGTTATTCAGATGATAGTTTTCTAAGTACAGTAGGCCAAATTGGTCCATAGCATACGAACATGTTAAGTTCAAAGCCAGGTAACACGAACAAGATGGGTTACAAGGGTGTAATCTGATTTCTACTTAACCCAAGTAGGATCTAGTTTGCTAGAGAGACATAGGTCCTCGTTATATAACCTAGCAGATGAAATGTCAGCAAGTCTTTAAGAACTATGGTAAGAAAATCAGTTTGCCAAGGGTTAACCAAATCTGGAATATTTGTTAAGGTGAACATAACCAGAGGAGCCATTAAAAGGGTAGGCCGAAGGACTACCTTGTAAGTGTAGGATGGAAACAAGAATACACACTAAGATAAAGGACATTGCGGTGTTTGAGCATCAAAGTTAGGAATGGCGAAATAGATGAATGGGTAGAAGAATAGGAGAAAATTGAATTCCTATTAGATATCACCATTCGAGATTACTAGGAGTAAATCATGATGTACATAGCTCCGGGCCTTGCAAGGGGGACACTTTGGTGTTCGAGCATCAATATAAAATGTGAAAGGAAATGATATCATCCGGTTTTTCGGGGCGACACCTCCAAGAGGTTTAAGGTGTAAGGCCATAGCTAGTTTATGGCGATTAATGAAGTTCGTCAATACATTAAACATGTGGCTATATTGTGTAAGACCACAGCTCAGCTCTGGCAACCAGTATAGTTATCGGGATAGTAAATCCATTATATTCTGCTAGGACAACACGGGTAGTTTGTCGAGATAGCAAACATGGGGTAGTCCACCAGGACATTAAACATGTGGTTAAGTCGCAAAAGATTGTAGCTTGGCTATGGCAGAGTATGGATGTTCACCGTGATAGTAAACATGGGGAGAATAGTCAAAATAGAAATTGTGGGAGAGACACAGAATCTTGTGTGAATGAGGCTGAGGGAAGGGTGCAAGTGTAAGTGATGACGAAATGATAGTTAGTCAGTGAATCAATGTTGAATCCATAAAATAAAGAAAATGAAAAGAAACAATCAGCCAAAACAGTAATCGTGGAAGCCAATAAGGCATATAGGTGGTAACCAGTCATGGGAACTGACGAACTAGTAGTGCTCAGTATTTAGGCAAACAAAGTAAGTTCCTAAATAAATTTAACACAACTTACTTGTCTTTCCCTAATTCTAAAATTGAACATAAACACACAATCGTTAGTATTTCATCAAATATAAACATGACATGCATTTAAATAGACATAATATTCATAATCAATTCATGAATAACATTAATGACATGAGTTCTTTTGATTTCATTACACGATTTGTTATTACCTAGAGAACTATAGCAAATTAACATCGGATAGTTGGGAATAAAATTGCTCACACAAGCTATAGATATCCTTGCTCACACAGCTGCAAATAGATTCATTAACCTTTACTCGATGCTGCTCACACGAGCTTGGAGATTCTAGAACAAATGTGGGATCTCAACCATTGGTAAGGTATCCAACATAGGTACATAGTACCTGATACAATATAAACACCGATACAAAGTACCTGCTATAACATAAACATCGATACATAGTAGTTACTACTTTAAACCCTAACAACTTGTCATTTGTATCCTAATCATTCACTAAGTCCACTCAGGCCTTAATTCCAATTTTAATTTATGTCAATCCTTTAACATAATCATATACATAGAATACAACCATTTTGCATACATATTACTTTTATTTATCAATTAAACCTCAAATTTACAATTTAATCCTTCAATACCAAATTCATTAGTTTTGGTAATTCCGTAAAAAAATAACATACACATATAAACACAATACAAACATATCAAATATTAAACGGAATAAGTAGTATACAAACTTACCTAACAAAAAATGGCAACAAATACGATACTAAGGACTATTTTGTAATTTTTCCTCTTCCGCGTTTATCAATCGATTGATCAGTTTCTTGATCTATATAATAATTTATTCAGTTATCAACTCCAAATACCTTATTAATGTATAAACATATGCATATGACCCTTTGATAAAATTTTACTATATTCCCTAAACTTTGACCTTTTATTCAATTTAGTCCCTAAAACTGAAACTAACATATAATTTACATTAAAGCTTCATTTCTCATTCCATTTTCAATTCTATCCTCTTACAAACCTTTAGAACCAAAAATTACAAAAACTTCATGTTAATTTCAACATAATTGTTATTTTGTCCCTAAACTCAAAACTAACAAAATCCACTTTACAAATTAATCTTACTTAACATCTAAACTTTACATGCAACCATTTATGACCAATAACCTCAAAAATCATCAATGATAATATTTCAAAACTTTAACATTTTAGTGAAATAGTCCCTGGGCTAGCTAAATCAAGCTCCTGTGATTCCGAAAACATTAAAAATACAAGAAACAAATTAAAAAGGACTTACCAATTGAAACTCAAAGCTTGGATGAAAGATTTAGCTTTCTCTTCAATGGTGAAATGGTGGTAAAGGGAGGAAAGAGATGAATGAATGGCCATTACTTTTTATTTTATGTTTTAATCTATTATAACTTAATTTTAATAATAAAAATAACATAATTTTTTAATTAATCATGCATTTAGCCATCCACTATACTTAAATAGTGGTTAATTTCCACTTGGACAATTACTATTTAAGCTTTTTAACTAATAAAAAATTCAATAGTGATTAAGTTTTATAGTTTTTACAATTTAGACCCTATACTCTAATTAATCACTCAATCAACCAATTTACCAGACCAAAATTTAATATAATTCTATAATAGACTCGCAAATATTAATAATTAATATTTACTAACTCGATCATCGGAAAATTGGGCTCTAAAATCACTATTTTTGGTACCACTAGAAATAGGCTATTACATTACATGTCTAATTATTCTATGTGAGAATTGCTTGTTAGAAAGACTTTTGTTCATGGTTTAACTTTGGTGTTGCTAAGGCTTTAAATCTTTTGCATGAACATTTCTCTTAGCAACATACAAAACATGATGTTGAGAAAAATTATGTTAAGTTTGTTGCATACAAATAAGCTAAATTTAAGGTTTTACCACATGGTTTAGATACACTCTTGCTAGTTCCTAACACTTTTTGGACTGACATTTTTAAGGAATTGGTTTTAGAATTGTTAAGAACTAAAAAGGGGGAAGATAATATTTTTGTTGCTATCAAAAAGTAAAAAACATGAGTCACATTAGATCGTAAAAACCAATGATGCAACACATGTAGTTGGTTTGTTCTTTAAAAAAGTAGAGCGACTACGTAGTGTAATGACTCGATTTCTACTTGTGTTAGAAAATACAATTTCAGAACTCTATTTCTATAAATTGAGTCCATAAATATTAAATAGGGATATTTACAAAATTAGTGTATAGATGAATTGAAATTCAATTAAGTAGTTTAGACGAAATTATGGTTAATTAGGGCCTAGAGACTAAATTGTATAATCTTAATTGCTATAGATTTTTAATTAGAAAAATGTTGGGAACTTAGATAAAAATTATCCAAAGGGCCAAAATGGTTAATAAATCATTTTTAAATAAGTGTTAGTGTATGGTAATGATGTATGCCATTAAACTTAAGTAATTAAAGATTAATTAACTAAAACATGATCAAATTGATTAATTATGATTAATTAAATATAAACATAGTATAAATAGCAACTAAAGTGGGAAGAAAGATGAAAAATCATCATATTTCTCCCCAAACCATCAAAGCAAAGAAAGAAAATAAAAGGAGAAGTTTTAGGCATTTTAACATTCTGTAACACCCTCTACCCATATCCATTGTCGAAATAGGTACGAGGTATTACCGGAGTTTACTGAATATTTTCAGATAATTCTGAGTCATTTATTATTCATATTTTGAAAATAATCATAATGTCTCTCTATTGGGCCCTCGAAGCCCCAAACATACATTAAAAACCAACCGGAATTAAATCGGGATCATAAAAAAAATTCACAAAATCTTAAATTTTATTTTCATCTAAGTAATTACCATTTCAATACTTCTTATAATTAAACATGTTACCATTCAATCAATAGCTTGACACTTGTCTAAGCGCCAAACAACATCATTGTTAGTATACTTGCATATATTTCATATAAATTCAACGTTTATAAATTTATTTTCTCGACATGTCACACTTGAGTTTAATAATTGTCTTTACTTACATAATTTCCTTGTATCAACATATCAAAGATAATCATATATGTACATGTCATGAAACATATCATTCTCTTACCGTTTCTTCATAAGTATATATCAATCATTTCATTATATCAATATTTCATGCTCCATCATTTCCATATATTTTATGTATATTTATTCCGGTAAAGTTTATATCAAACTTAACATAAATTATATTCCATGTACTTATTCTTATTTCGTTTATCTATCTTCATAATTATTTCATACAACTATTTTGTATATATATTTTCATATGACCAGTTCTTGTAAACATTTCACACAACCATTTCATATAACCATTCGTCATCTGATTCATATTACCTGAATATCAATTGTTCAATAGATGTCATTGCGTCTCCCATCCACGGTCTTATTTATCTTTGACATGATGCCATAGTGTCTTTCAACTATGGTCTTACTCATTTTCTGTTATGTTGCCATGGTATCTTTCAACCATGGTCTTATTCATTTCATGTCACGCTGCCATGGTATCTTTCAACCATGGTCTTACACATTTCATATCAGGTTGCCATGGTATTTTTCAACCATGGTCTTACACATTTCATATCAGAGAGTACACTCCCGCGAACCTCATCCTTACAGTGAGATTACCAGTCCAAGCTAAATCCCCTGTAATATAAACTCATAGAGTATTGTTGGGATTACCAGTCCAGGCTAAATCCCCTGCAACGACAATTACTCTAATGAGCTTAGATCTGAATTACCAGTCCAGGCTAAATTCAGACCCTAATTCGGATTACCCGTCCGGCCTAAATCCATTTACACGTATTCTTCGGAAGGGCTATATCAGGATAGGATCACCCGTTCGGGCTAGATCCTTTTTACCGTCAATTCCTTTTCAGAGATCCATCGAAATTTCCTTTCATTCGACCGGGATTTCTTCCCCTTTTTATCAAATGTATCAATGTTTCATAAATTTTCATACAATGAACATTCAAATTATTTTCACATCAATAACATACATTTCAAGCATTTAAGAATATAATTCAAGTTACATGAACTTACCTTGCGAAATTGTAGAAATGTCAAGATTCAGGGACATTTTGGTAATTTACCATTTTCCCAATTTTCACCCGATCTTAAATTGACAATTTCATTCAATTTATTAATTTAGATAATAAAACAATTCATTCCCTTCAATTTGGTCATTTTGACATTTTTACAAAATTGTCCCCTGAAGTTTTACTTTTATTCAATTTAGTCCTTAAGCCTAAAACATGCAAATCAGTCATGCTAGCTGAATATTCACATATATTTTCCTCCTCCTCCTCTCCATTCCACATCCTTAATGTATATAACACACTTGTAAGTAACATTATCTATAATATTTATTATTTACTTTTATGAATATTCAAGTTGTCCATCTGTGTCATAGTCACTAAATTATTTATATCTAGAGCTATAGAACTAAAAATTAAGATATGATAATTTTTCCTGAAACTAGACTCATATATATTCTTACCATAAAATTTTTAGAATTTTTGGTTTAGTCAATATGTACAGTTTATTCTTTAAAGTTACCCCTATTCTGCTGTCTAACAGTTGTGACCTTTCTTCACTAAAAATTAATTATCTCCTCGTACAGAATTCAAATGATGTTCCTGTTTATTTCTCTTGAAACTAGAATCATTCAAGATTATAAAAATATAAATTTAAGCCCATAATTATTTTTATCCAATTTTTTATGATTTTTCAAGTTCAGAATAGGGGAACCCGAAATCATTCTGACCTTGTCTCACAAAATTTATTATATCTCATGATTTACAATTTCATTGCTTACATAATTTCTTCTATAAGAAACCAGACTCAATAAGCTTTAATTTAATATTTTATTAATCCTATAATTCAATTTCTACAATTTTTAGTGATTTTTCAAAGTTAGACTACTGCTGATATCCAGAACTGTTTTAGTACAAGATATTAATTACCATGTTTATAACACCCTTATTTGCTTTTTCTACACTATTTCTCATCATTTCTCTTATTTCCTCTTCATAACATGACAAGAACATAAGACCATATATAATAAAACTCTAAATCAACATCAATTCCATGCTTTTTCAAAATATTAAACTTAAAAATATATTGAAATCTTGATGTTCTTACATTTTCATATTGACTTCAATCTTTAACTTGATTTTTCTCTCTCCTCCAGCTTCTATTTCTTGAATCCAACTTGATATTCTTGTTCCCCATCATCTCCTTGCTATCTTTCTCTCTTGATGGCTATGGAAATTCTTTCAATTTTTAGGTGAAAATAATGAATTTTTGGTGGAAGGACTAAATTGTAAAGAAAGAAAACTTCTTTTCTTCTTCTTCTCTTACGTTGGTTTGCATGGGAAAGGAAATGTGATGATAATTCTTCATCTTTCCTTCCTTTTATACTAAATAAATAATAATATAATAATAATAAACATATCATAAAAATATTAATAAAATAATACTTATCTAATTAATTAATTTAAAATATTATCAACATAATCATTACATTTTAGAATTCTCTCTCTTACTAATTGACCATTTTGCCCTTCATGATCTTTTAGAATTTCATCCTTAAGTCATCACTTACTTTGATAAAATTACAATTTAGTTCCTCATAATTTTTCACTTATTCAATTTGGTCCTAATTCATCAATTTTTCTTGGTTTCTAGATCATTCCACCCTTAAAATATTTGCACCATTAGTCCTTCAAATTTTTTATATTTACACTTCAACCCCTTTAATTTTGAGTATTTACTCTTGTGCAACAAGACTTTTCTCATCTTTGCAATTTAGTCATTTCTTAAATTAATATATCATAATATACTTCCTAATATTGACATAACTCAAAAATTCCCTTTTTGTCACTTTATTTCCTTATTTTACTATATCACGGATAATATTTTTTTGTAAAAAATTTTCGGGGTATTACATATTCGACCACCAAATTTCAAGTAAGTCCTTAGCTATTTTTCTTTAATTTTTAGGGAAATTGAATCATGGGAGTTTGATTTAGTTAGCCCATGTATTAATTTTTGAAAGTGTTCAAGTTTTAGAAAGTTTTCGTTGTTGATTTCTTGAAGAATTATGTGAGAAATTGATAGAAAATAAGCTTAGTTTATGAAAAAGGACTAAATTATAAAGCTTAAGTTTTAGTTTCGTACATTAGGGACCAAACTGAATAAAATAAAAATTTGTTATGAAATTTTGGTAGGAAAAGAAAGCAAAAGGTCCTTAATGAGTATATGTGAAATCAGATTTTTAATCCGAAGCTCTAGATTAAAAGTTATACTTATCCTGAGTTTATGGACTAAATTGAATAAATTACAAAATAAGTTTGACTTTTTAGATGTGAATTGAATGGACTATGATATTTTATATTTATTGACTTATTATTCGTAGTAAAAGATAACATCGGGCTGTCAAGATGGAAAGGAAATGCGAAAGTCGACGACGAGTGACATGTGAACTCGGTTTGTATTTCTATAATTCAGGATCAATTTTCTTACTGCATATTTGTGATATTTTGCATAATGTGGCACTGAGGTGAGTTTACAATAGTTATATGAGTTGAATTGTTAAAATCGAGATTGAATATCAAGATAAAGGACTAAATTGAATAGAATTAAAAATAGTGTGACTTAATGGATATATGATATTGGTTTGGAACTGAGTTGAAACATGCTATGTTATATGATGAATTGATAGTGAATTGAGAATAATGTAATGTGAATTGTACTATATGATGAAAATAGATAATTGGTTACGCTATTAACTGCTCAGGTACAGTCGGATATAGTTGACATGTTGTCGGATTGATAGAGTTCGAGTTACTTTGACTATATGTTGATGAGCGCTAGGCATATTTTCCTTTGGATGTTCTGATGAGTGCTGGGCATAACCTTTACTTCAATTTTATTGATGTTGGGCCTAGTTTATGTACTTCTGACGTTCCGATGAGGCACTAGGTGCCAAATTGGTTTGTTGGTTGGGGTTTGTGTATTTGCGAGTTTGAGTCATGTTAATAAGGGATATAAACTATGAATTGGTTAAATGATACTCGAAAATATTTAAGGTTATGAAATTGTACTACACGTACATATATATGATATATGATTATTAATAGCATATGAAAGACCATGCGAACCAGTTAAACAAGCCTGAGGGTCATTTGAAAAGTTAGCGAATGAATTTGTTCAATTTGAAAATGAAAAATGGATATGATTGAATGTGTTATATTTAAAGGAAATATAAACATTAATGACATTGGTATGATATTTTTATATAGTTTCTTATTTGAGGCAATGTATAATTGATCCATTTGACATAGTTGGTACACTTTATGGCATATATATGTTGATATATGATTAAGGATTAGCATGAATTGTATATGAATTGATTAATTGTAACACCCCTAACCTGTATCTATCACCGAAATAGGGTTACGAGGCATTACTGAAAATTACACACAATTCACATTCATTCATACATTCATAATCAAAATCTATTCATATCAATCATATTGTCCCTTCTAAGGTCCCACGAGACCTTAAAGCATGCTTAGAAGAGGTTCGGGACTAAACCGATAACATTTGTAAACTTTGAGGTACTTAGAAAATTTTCAAACATATAAGGGTCACACGCCCGTGTGAACAGGCCGTGTGCCTCACACGGCTACCAGACACGCCCGTGTAACAAGCAGTGTGAAAACAGGGCATACATACTAACTTGCACCACAAGTCTGAGGACACGCTTGTGTGCCAGGCAGTGTGAAATCTAAGAGGGTTACTGACTTGAGTCACACAGCCTACCGCACACCCATGTGCCAGCCCGTGCACCCCACACGGCCAATAGACATGCCTGTATGTATAGTCCGTGTCAAAACTGTAGGGTATATTGCCTTATTTCCAAAGGGTACCCCAGGGGACATACGGTCGTGTAACATGACCGTGTGTCTCACACGGCTGAGACACACGCCTGTGTCTTTTCCTGTATGGACAAAAATAGGCCATTTGCAAAGCCAATTTTCCACCCTATCCACAAGCATACAAGTCAACCAAAATAGTATCATTTCCAAAGACTTATAAGCAGACAAATATGTCCATTCATACACAAATCATATCATCCATACATTACCATTTCAACCATTCACATCCACAACCAAAACATACCATTTCAACAGTAAAAAATCATCAAGTTTGCTTAATTCTCAAATGCATATTATCAACATCATATTACCTATATCATGCAATAAAACTTACCATTTCAACTTCCCATTTTCAAGCCAATATATAAGACTTTATATGCATCACATATATCACTTACCAAGCACATAACTTAAGCCAACTTATGTGGCTAAAATCAGACCAACATTTACATCATTAACAAGCCAAATCACATGACAAGAAATACACATAACACATATCATAATATCACTAGCCTATACATGCCATACATTAATATTTGCAACTTTAAAAGTACTAAAATATCGATTGATAGTGTGATAATGATTCTTGACGATCCCCGAGCACACAGTAGCTTCGATAATCTATAAAACAATTGAAAAACACACAAAGTAAGCTTTCTAAAGCTTAGTACGCCATATACAAATAAACTTATCATATAACAATTATAGACCAATTCATACATATGAATCATGGCAAAACGTAATTGCAAGATCATATTTCTCATATAGCTTAATTGTTCATAATCACTTGCTTATAAACATATCACATTTTCATATAATTCACATCTCAAATGATCATATTCATTCTTACTTCTTATTGCCAAATGTTATATACCTTTCGTACGTACCTGAATCGGATACACATTCACTTGATCATTTATTTCTCAATAATGCCCGTTGAACCGTTCAGAAGAAATAAGGATACTCGGATAGCTCGGAAAGCTCGTATAATGCCAAAGTCCCAGATGTGGTCTTACATGTACTCAAATATCAATGCCATTGTTCTAGACAGGGTCTTACATTAAATCATATACAATGCCGATATCCCAGACATGGTCTTACACATAAATCTCAAGTCAATGCCAACATCCCAGACGTGGTCTTACACGATCTCACTCCTCGAAATCCTATGTCATGACATATGTATCCTATACTATTCCTATGGTTCGTACGGAGCTTTCAGATGTCGTAATTTTGTCGACACTTTCTTGGATTCAATTATTTAGCTCTCATAGCAATTCAATACATTTCCACAACAATCAAACATATATTATTCAATTGAAATACGTTTATTTGCATATGAACTTACCTCGGAAGTGAGTATGGCTAAACGAGTCGATTATTCTACAACCTTCGACTTTTCCCAATCTAATTCTAATTTCTTTCTTTCTTGATCTATATAAATTCAGATTTCACTAATTTAATCACACATTTATACATTTCAATCCACAAACACATAATTAGGACATTTTACACTTTAGCCCTTGAAATTTCACATTTTGACATTTTAGTTCCTATTTCATAAAATCACAAAATACACATAATTTCACATTTCTCATGCTTAGCCAAACTTTCATAAAGTCTCTAGTAGTCCATAAATTTCACTTATTTCACATTTTAACCCTTCAATTTCTCATTTTCACAAATTAGCCCATAATAATTAAATTCATCAAAAATCCCAATACAAAATGTATTAACCCAACACATATCTTTCATTTCTCATCAATTAACAACACAAAACTCATGGATTCATCCATGGAATATCTCAAAATCATCATCAAATTAAAAAATTCAAGCATGGGCTAGCTAGAGTACTAAGCAACAATCACAAAAACGTAGAAATTATCAAAAATAGAACAAAAATGAACTTACAATTAAGCTTAGTTGTAGCCGAACCCTAAAACACCATGGATGATCACTTTCCTTCTCAATTTTCGACAAAAAAAAAAGATGAACATTACTAATATTTTGTTTTGTTTTATTTTATTATCATTAATAATCCTTTTACAAATTTAACCTTTAATAAACCATTATAAAATCACTTAATGGATGATCATTTTTGTCCACTAACCTTATCAATGGCATAATAGCAACATAAGGACTTTTTCTTTAATAAGCCATGGCAATTAAACACCTTTATAATATAGAATGCAACTTTTATATTTTTTGCGATTAGGTCCTTTTATCAAATTGAGCACACAAACGGTGAAATTAAATCACAAAATTTTTACACATACTTATTCGCATGCTTTAAACACATAAAATAATATTAAAATAATTTTACAACTTCGGATTTATGGTTTCGTAACCACTGTTCCGACTAGGGTCTAAACCGAGTTGTTACATTAATATTATAATTTGAGATTGAATGTATGCAATTGATTGAATTCGTATTATATTGACTTGAATAATGGAAATACCACTAAGAATTATCCAACAACGTATAATTTGTTTTCCCATGTACAAGTTTAAGTTCATCTTGAGGTCTCAAGTGATTCTAGCATCTAGGAGGCAACCCCCAACTCAACAATTTTTTATAGTCTCTTTTTGTTTGTATATGCCATATACCTAGGTTAAGTCAGTTTTTGCATATTATTTGATTATGTCATATTAGAACTTAGATTAATAAATTTGAAATGGTCAAATGGTTGGATTTTGTAGATGAATTTGGCAATTAAATGCTTTATATTAGAATATGAACTATTTATGATCATACTCAAATGTATATGTCCATTTGGTAATGTTTTGAAGTTGCATAAGTGTCAAACATGGTATGTATAAATATGAATATGTGAATGATGAAATATGTTGGAAATCTATATTAGAAATGGCATTTTGGTTGAAATCGAAATTCGTGTTGATGGAAATGAATTACTACGAGATGCAGGTTGATGCCATTTTGGCCATTTTCAAAACAGAGAGTCACACTACGACGATATACTCTCAACATCACGACAAGACCTAGTTAGTGAGTTACGTCACGACGAGGAACCTCCAAAGTTTGAGACGTTAACCCGACATTTTAAATTCTTTACAATTTTGTCCTAATTCGACCTTAAGTTAGCAACAAAGCTTTCATAAGCTAGTATAAGAACAAAAATGATTAGATATTGTATTATACAAGTGTTTTACTCATATTTGGATGTTTAATGGTTCTAAATTGAGAAAAAGGATCAAAGGTAATACACAATGAGTTAACAAGGGGAGCAAGCAAGTATTGTTTGAGCCTTAATATTAGGTTTAGGTGCATATGTTAAAAGAGAGGTTTCCTTTGAAGATTAATCCAAGTTGATGTTAGAGGAGATAGTCTTGTCCAAGTTTTGGAGAAGATGAATGATAAGATTTACTTATCAGGTGAGTATGGAGTTAGTGTTACTTTTAATGTTTTTACTTATCTCCTTTTGACATGGATGCAAATTCAAAGACAAATTTTTAGTATCCTTAACTTTTTCATCCATTAACATCCAATACGTTGTTTAATCACAATTCCCAAATTGTTTTCAAATTTAATAGATGGGTCCTACAAATTTGAATGGTGATGATCATTGTATTGGATATTAATGGATTAAAAAGCAGTGGAGTGAATCTTAATCTTAGGGGGATAGTTTGAAATGCAACAACACTAAATTTTTCCAAGTGATCCAGTTACAAGGTCTAAAACAAAGCAATTGAAGATGAATTTATAAAGTTTCGTGTAAGATTTGTCTCAAAACAACTTGGTAAAGCTTGTGGAAATTTAAAGGACATCAACAATGTTTGTTGGATCAACTTTGGAAACTTGGACAAGTCCTAATTGAAGTATAACTTTTTTATTTCTCGAGTTTGGAGTTTGTTTGAGTTAGGAAACATGTAAAATTGAGTTGGCATGAATATAACATGCGCATAAACCGAAGTTAGAATAGTTTTAGTTTAAGTAAAGCTTTGATGTAATTAGGACTCCTTTTTGTCTTGGCCGGTAAGAAATGTTAATTTCTAGAAGCGTCCAAGTTGTACCAGGATTCTTAAAAAAGGTGACCAAAATTCTTTTAATAAATTATTTAATTGCACGGTTAGGGGTTTTTAGAACATCTTTAGGGTTAGAAAAGCCTTTGAATTTTAAATGGAATATGATTAGCAAGACTAAAATCTGGATGGCTCATTAGATGTTTCATTTCGAGTAGGATTCTAGAGATTTCTTGGACTATTTACCAAGGTTTGGAGAGAATCTTTGCGTGTTTACTTATCAACTGTCATTTGAAGTTGTCGTGCCCTTAGTTCTTCATTCCCATTCATCCAAGAAAATTAAGGGTTTCGTTAGGAGATCATCCAATTATTAGTGTTTTTTACTCAGGGTTCAACACCACAAATTGCATTATTTATTTTTCTTTTCCTTTATTTGAATTTATTTTTAAACTAGTTTGTATTTTCATGCATTGTGTATATATAATTTTTTATTTAAAATTTAATGTAATTTGTGTAAATAAAATATATTAAATTTAAAGTGAAAATGAATATATTCGAATTTTTAAATTTATTAAATTTTGAATATTTTATAAGTCATTAAATACAAGTACAAATTGTATCATTTATTTATTTATTTATTTATTTTTATTTGATTTAGTTATTGAATTTTTTAATTTTAATAATTCTTTGTTTATTTTTAGAATTCAAATCCCTAAATTAGGGTTTTAAATTGGGGATTCAAATCCACAAATTCCTTTGGCTAATTTCTTTAATGCTCTAAATCTTTTCCTATTTTATTTGTTTGAGACATAAGTTTAACTTCAATGTTAAAATTAGTATTTATAGTTTTTTATTTAAATTTGTACTCAAATCGCACATTTTAATTTATTTTTATAATTCGATTAAAATTGAAAACTAATCAAATTTAGACACGTGGCTTGCATGCCATATTATCAATTAATGTACTTTTGTGTATAATAATTTGATTGGTCAACATTATTCAATTTAACAAAGTTAAAAAATAAATTAAAATGCACGATAAAAATCAAATTCGAATACTATATTTTTTAAAAAATACTAATTTAAACAATAAAATCAATGTTAAGTAGCATCTTATTTTCATTTTAGCTTTAATTCTTATCGTTTCTCGCTTGATTTGGAATCTCAATTCGATCTGTAAGTAGTACAACAAATTACTAATAGAGCTAAAGAGTACAAAGTTGGAATGATATCATATTGAGGTAGAGAGGTATTTGTCAAATCAATATTGCAATAATTAATTGCTTGGTATTCCCGAGATCCCTGTGTGATGAGAAATCTATGCCATTCTTCACTCTTTATACCACATATGATCATGGGAATGCTTTCACTAGCTGTTCAACAAGTCTAGGAAGAAAGAATCTTGGACTTCCCAGAATCATTGGGAAAGGAAAGAAGAAGGGGTTCAAGGGAATTGCAATTGCAAATAGGGTATATGCAAGAACACAAGATTGGAGTAAAAAACTCCTACTTGCTTCAATCAAGGCTATTTTACAGTCACTAACTATAGAATTAGAAGGAAAGGTGGGTGGTCAAACAAATAATGAGGTAAGAGGCATAACTGGTTTAATATTGGAGTCATGAGTGCAAGGCAGAGAGCATGGGTGGTCTTGCATTTCAACACCCAAGGCTGAGGTTGTTTCAAATTGCTGATTCTGTGTGCGCACAATGGAATTTTTAACGCCCTTAAATAATTTTTGAACGACTAAAAAAAACTTGAATTAAAGTGCAGAACTAAATCTCAAATTTAATAATAGTTTAGAGACTAAAATTGTAATTTCACCTAAGTATTATGCTTGATTAACTTCACGTCATATTGATTCACAATATACACGGAAGAAAAAAAAAAGTTTTTACGCATTGAAAAAAAATGGTGGACATTTCTAATGTTGGTAAATGTGTGGTAATAAAAATTGGCAGTTCATGAATGTGACTCATTCATGAAATAATTCGTGTTGGCCCACCACATGCTAAAATGCGCCCTGTGCACATGCCATAACCCTAATGGCCTTATTTTCCCACCTACGTTTATGTTCCTTAATTATTACTTCAGAAATTACAAATGCATTATTAGTCCAAAAACAGAATAGCAACGCATTACATTAACCATGCAGTACTTTATTTTCTTCTTTCCGAAAATTGCCGGCCAGCCACATTATATCGGTGCTTAATCTTTATTTTAGCCCCTATATTATACACAAATTCCTAATTTGATACCTTCAGAGTTTTTTTTATTACTTTGACCCTATACTTTCTTCCCATTAGTTGAGTTGACATTTTTGCTAAAAAATACTTAGTCAACGACGCCATGTGGCAAAAAAGCTAATTTTTAAAAATTTTTAAAAATAAAAATATATAAAAAAGCTATAAAAGAATCATTAAAATTTCTAAAATTACATAAAATTCCAAAAAAAAACTAAAAAGTAAATGTTATTAAAATTAAAATTTTAAAATGAGGAAATAAGTATAAAATTATTAAAATGCATGAATCCGGACAAATTCACATCAATGTTCATCCTATCAAAATAAAAAAAAATCTAAAATTATGAATTTATTTTGAAATTATAAAAATACATAAAATTATTAAAATCTATGTCCAGGACATCTGTGTTTTTGGATTCAGTTGAACTTGGGGATAATTTTTCTAGATTCATTCTAAAGCTACATTTTTAGTAATTAACTCATAAAAATTTTAAAACTACATAAAATTACAAAAAAAATTAAGAATTTTTAATTTATTTTCTAAAATTTAAAAACGTATAAAATTATTAAAAATGCTTGTTTAGAATGAAAGTAGACAAATACACATTTAGATTCATTCCATCAAAATTCAAAATAATCTAAAATTGAGAATTTATTTTGACTTTTTTGAGATTATAAAAATATAAAAATATTAAAAAATTCATGTCCAAATCAACTAAACCTAGAGAAAAGTTTTTCGTAGTTCATTCTGAACCTATATTTTTAGTAATTAACCCATAAAAATCTTAAATATACATAAAGATCCAAAAATATAAAAAGGGGATTTTATAAATTATTATTTTTTTAAATTATAAAAATATATAATTATAAGTAATCATGTCTAGAATGAATCTACAACTGGTCATCTAGATGCAGCTTAATCTAGGCATCTATTTGTTTAGGTTCATACTGGATCTGCATTTTTAATAGTTTTATATATTTTTCTACTTTCAAATTTTTTTATAGAAAAAACTAATCTGGGTATTTTTAGGATAATTTTTTTAGAATTTTTTTCAATTTTTTTGTATTTTTTATATTTATAGATTTTTTTGGCATTTTTTTTAAAATTTTTAATATTTTCATGAAATTTCACTTTTTTTAGCTTAGCATTGTTTGATTGACTGAGGCTAGACTTGTCCATGGGCTGGGTCACTTAGCCTAGCCCGAAGATCCACCCGAAAAGTGAGAGGATTTGGGTAAAAATATAGGCCCGAAAAATGTGCTTGGACAAGAAAATTGAGGCTTGTTTAGAAAATAGGCTGGCCTCGGGTAAGGCTTTTTTGGCTCGAGCTCGACTCGAATATGAAAAAAAAGCCTGCTTTTTTTTCTCTTATTATTATTATTTTAATATTTTTAGTATTTTTGATGTAATAATTTTTTTAAAATAATATAAAAAATTAATGTAAGCGGGCCGGACTCGAGTTTTAGTATTTTTATCTGGGCCGAACTTTGACAAAATTTTAGACTTATTTTTTGGGCCAGACCAAGTCTAGGCCTAACAAATAGGCTTAATTTTTTTGTTGGGCATAACCCGAATCCACCCTACCCATAAACACCTTTAGGCTGAGGCAGATTTTTTCTAATGAAAATGTCAACTCAAAATGGAAGAACAAAGGCTAAAGTGAACAAAAAAAAAAACTTGAGGCATCAAATTGAAATTCTATACATAGTACATGGGCCAAAATAGGCATTAAGCCTTATATTAACTACACAATATGGTTATTTTTTAAATAAATTTGAATGTATGAGGTTAGCATAGCTTTATTTATCTAAATCATCATTAAGTTTTTAATTAAATTTAGTGTCATTTAACTGAATTACATTAACTTAATCATGAAGGATCAAACTACAAAATAAACAATATGTTATTAAGGTTGTATTAATTTTGTTTTTCATTTAAATAAAATTATTTTTCGTTATTTATGCTCTCTCCTATTTTTACTACATAAAGTCATGTTTCTATTTCATTTTTTTACCTTTTTCTATTATCAATATTTTATTATAATTTTCATTATTTTTATTTTAAATATATTTTTATAATAATTAATTTTCCACCTATAGTATGAGCATAAATTGAACTAGTATAAATATTAAATATTTTTATTGAGTTAATGTCATGAGTTAATTAAACATCAACTCAATTGTAACACAACTAAAATCTCCATACCATGTTTGTAAAATGTTATGCCGAGAATGTGTATAGTGGATTCCTCGGTTAAATGAACTGTGATATGTCGATGATATTAGAGAAGAGTAGTAGATACTGGAGAAAGTTGAAACAAGTGTTATATTTGAGATATTAATTTAGGATATAGATAAAACAAGTCCTATATTGGAGAAAACGGCAGTGGTGGTGGTGGTGGTGTGGTTTTGTTTTTTTTTTTCGTTTTCTACTTCAATATGTATATTGGATTACTATTATATACACATATAGTGAAGTTTTTTTTTTTAACTTTACAAATGAATTTAGGAAGTTATCATATATCTCTTTATTTTAAACATTAATTAAAAAACTCCATTGCAAATGTTTCAAATAAAAAGAGTTTGGTAATACATATTATTTTTTTGAAAATAGATTTCGAAACCCATATATATCCAGCTTCGTGAGTCGTTCATTTTCATGGAATCTATCCCTTAATTTTTGGAACAATGAAAACACGTATAATGAAGTATTCTAGTTGGACCTTGAGACACATGGCTATCGAGGTCCCACCTTATATATACCCCCACTTTGTTATTTTCACACAGAATCCAAACTTCTTAATGTAAACCCCTCGAATTTTTCTACTTTCCTACTATTTTATCCCAAACTATATTTTCTTAACCTGCTATTCTCTAATGGCTTAAACGAGGCTTCAACATGAACAAATAGCTTTTTAAGCCATAAAAATGGTAAAGTTACTCACATGATTTTTTGTAAAATTTCTTTATCATTAGATTTCGTTAAAATTACATATTATTATTATTATTAAGAGATTCTTATTAGATTTTAGTAAATTAAAATTTAAATTTTTACGTAATTTTTAACAAGATAAAAGATCAATTTGTTTAGGGTTAATATAATCTTAGTTTTGGCTAGCCGGGGAAACATATCAGACATCGCTTAGATATTTTCTAGTAGCAGCTAAAATACACCACTTTGAAATTATTCCAAAGTTATTTGCCCAATTACTTGAAAGATGGAGGCTAGAAATGCATACTTTTCATTTTCCATTCACGGATAGTACTATAAATGCTGGAAGATGTAGTTTTAATGTAACATTTTATACCCAGCTTAGTCACTGAGTTCGAATATCAGGATGTCACACCACCGTCATACATCGTAAGCATTACAAATGGTCTCGTTATTAAGCAGGCATCTTCCAATTTAGCTTTTGAATAATCACAAGTCACACATATTCCAATCATCATTAAAACATGCTCAACATTCATCAAATGAACTTAAATCGAGAATTAAAGATGATTTTAGAACACCAAACAAAAATTCAAAATTATTCATGTAGGTATCTATATTGAATCAAAGGTATCGATATTTCTTTCAAATGGTATCGATACTGCTTGGAAAATCGATACCAAAATAGCATTTTGTTTCACGCTTAAAATCAAAATCTTAGAATTTATCGGTTCCTTTCATAAAGTATTGATTATTCTACCTTGAGTATCTGTACTCGTGATATGGTATCGATACCAAATTACGTTACTGATTTCCTGCACTTTCAAAAATCATGGAGGTATCGTTTTTAAAACACGAATATCGATACCTCTACTCTAGACCACAAAAATACAATAGTTTAAGGCATATAATCCATTCAAAATAATATTACTCAACATGCAACTTTTACATTATCAAGTAATCAACAAAATGACCACATTAACGGTTCAATCATAAAATATGTCCGAGTAAACAAGCAATATAACAAGAACAATATCCATAATTTCTATGAGTAATGAAATCACGCAAACATCCAAAAATATCATGGCAATAATCAACCACAAATCTACCACATTACTTATTCCCACAGTTCAAAGAATAATAATATCACCTACACAATAACTAAAGCCTAACTTGGATCACTTCATTGGTATCCACACACCGTAAGCACTAAATATTTGCAATGGTTAGAGAGAGTGGGTGAGTTTAAACATGCTCAGCAAATGTCGGAGTAACCACAAAATATACACAATATCAAAAGTTAAACAAGAGCATATTACAACACATTCACAACCATATTCGAACCAAGTCAAAATAACATATACATGTTTCATTAAATCATAAAACTAGCATATTCTCTTACATGCAATTACACTCAACTTGCTTATATATATAATTCATTTAACAATAGTTCATCAATACTAAACAACGTATACATGCTTTAATAACTCACAAGTCTAGCTCATATATTCACGTGCACTCACAAGTTAAATGAAAATGACCCAAACCATAATTACATATACAATTACCATGAGAACATATTAACATTTTCATGAAACTTAAATCAACCCATTTAGCATATTGACTGCCTCTGGATGTAAACGTCCAAAGTGTGAATACTACAATAAAATGGAGAATTAAGAAGCGATATCCACAAATATATGGGTCGAGTTGTAATATAGATTTTACAACGAAGTAGGCGAGTACTCCGAGGATCGTACCTTAGGGAGGTGAGTACTAAATCAATCTTAACCTAAACAATTAATGATCTAATTAATATTTTAAGCCAATTATAGTACAAGAGTAAAATAATAAATATGTTTAGGCTTTGTAAAATAATAAAATAAAATAACATAAAAAATAATTAAAATTACAAGAGATAGAGATAGATAAAGTGAATCAAATCTAAGGATGGGTGATCAGCTTGCTTTGGCATTCCTAATTAACTGTTGTTTTGGGTTCCTCGTCAACCAACTAGTCACTACCCTCGTAGGATCTTCCAATCTTGTAGTAACATAACAAGTTAACAATAACTATTTATCTTCCGACCTCACAGTCTAGACTAGATTAGGGTAAAGGTGTTCATGAATGGACAATACCAATTTTGGGTTAATTAATTCTCACATTGATAACTTCCCAAGGTTGTCAGGCCTAGGGTTTGTTTCACGTTCTTCCTTTTCCAAGCAATTGATCCGTTGAGTATCCTTACAAAACAGTTAAGAGATTATGCCTCCACTCACTAGTCCCCCATAGAAGGATTAGTTCCTCATGGCTTTCATAAACAACATGGAAAGAATGGAAGAATTAATCATAAGGAATGAATTGAAATATAGAGTTTAAAAAAGCCTAATTGATATTAATGAATAGAGCAAATCCACATCAATTGATTTCATTTACAATCAGATCTCTTAAAGAAAACAAATAAACTAAAATTATAAAAACCTAAGAAAGCAATAGAGCAAATCTAAACCTAAAGAAAGAATCTAAGCTAATGGAAAGTTGTCCATAATGTGTGCTAGAGAGGTCTATTTATAGCCTTCAAGTAGCTATCGTTCTTAGCCCTAGGGTACATGACGCTCTTGAGCTTAAAGTTTGATTGTGCAGACCAAAACGCCCCTACTTCATGTTTTATTCTTGTTATAGAGTTGATGTTGCGACACACCAGGATATGGGTCGTGACGTAGCAACCAGCATATTCCTCTGTAGTCATCTTCAAGGGTATGTCGCGACACCCTCAAACTGTGTCGCGATATTAAAAGAAATTTATCACTTTCTCTATTTTGCTCTCTATGTTGCGACATCGGATCCCCCATGTTACGATATAGCGTCTAATATTGATTCGAAATGCCCTCTAATGGTCTCTTGCACATTCACAAAGTACATTAGCTCTCCCTGAGGCCTCATTCGGCCCTTAAGGCTAATAAAAGACTCAATGTGCACATTTTATTGAATGTAAACAAAACTAAAGAAACTAAATTAAAACATAATGAAAATGCTTATATTCAAGCTCCTTAAATGTGAAAACTAGTTTAATTTGCTACATCGAATTACTACAGATCAAACTCCTCCACACTTAAATCATTGCTTGTCCTCAAGCAATAAAGATTACAAAATGAAAAATGACAACCCTTGAGCAGGTATGGTACAAGTATTGATTTTAGAGCGTATGACTTAGGCATTTCACATTTACTAACAATTTGGACATGATAGTAGTTGACTTATGACTTTTGATCACAAACATCTAAGTTCAGTATGTTACAAAATATACAAGTATTAAGGTTCCTACCTATAGGAATCCATCAACAAATCATTCAAGTACTTTGATTATCCGAGCATAATACAAATAGTCGTTAATGTGAATATTTAGTATGATCCCCATTCATGTATAAGGATATTCAGGTTACATAGGGCTTTTTAGCTTGTAACGTTCTAAGGCTTAGGATAGGTATGTAATTCAAAAATAGTAAGCATCAAAGGGTTACAAACATGAAAATAGTTTGACACATCGTATTGATCCCTATTCTTCCCCCTAAGTGACCCTTACCTACTCACCGCCTTATTTCTCTTTCTCTCTCCTTCCTTGTCTCTCCATAGGAAATCATAGCGCGACATGGTAACTACGGCCAACCTATGAGTTTTTATACACTAATGAAGGAGTTTTCTTTTTCCTTTTTTTTGACTTTGTCACTTACTTTTTCAGCTCATTTCACCCAAAAACATTTTTTATTTTTCAAGTACTTTTTCTACTCGTATTACCTTTGCTTTTTCGATTTCTCTTTTGTCTTGCACCTTCGGGCTAACCTCTAGTTCCCACATCACACTAATCCTTCCTATTTCTCTTTTGTAACACCCCTAACCCGTATCTGTCGTCGGATTAGGGTTGTAAGGCATTATCGACCAAAACACAACTCAAAACAATCTTTCAATTTAAATCATGCACAAAATTATATTAACTTAATCACTGAATTTTTAAAACTCGAATAGTAACTAGTAGCTTAATAATATAAATCGCATTCGCACATATGAACCACTTAACCAACTAAAAACCAAACATGATTTACTACTTATAATACATAAGCAATTCATACTTTAAAATTTAAACATATTAATATTGTTAACCATATTCGGTCACAAATAGGAAAAACATATTACACCCAATTCACATGCTCAAAACCGATCCAAATTTCATATACTTAGCCATTCATCTCATCATCTATTCGGCTAGCAAATTAACCTATAAAATTTACCCATTTCTTCATTGTAATATTTATCAATTAAGCACAAGTGACGATTGAAGCATACCTATTTCACATGCAAATTATCATATTTAAACCTCATATGCCAGCCATTCAAACAACCACCTATTCGGTCATCAATACAACATTCAAAAATTCATACCATTTCCATCTTTCAATCTTAAGCTTAACATACTATTTCAAAATTATAATATCAGAACGACTATGTCACTTATAGCTATTCAAATGTCCATCAAACATACTCAAAATATAGTCATCATTTTCCATCATGAACTGTACCTAAAAACCCAACCATTCAAGTATAATATATGTGTATATTTTGCCATTACAAACTGAATCAACATAACCAATACACAATAAAATATATATATTTCATCATTTTACCTTATTACCAAGCCAAATTATACCACTTTTCATACTTCCAAAATGAGCTAACTATAAAGCCGATTATACATCATACTTACCATTTCTCATTGTCGAATCATATAACCAACATTACAAACATATTTACCATGAAATATACTTCCAAAATAAGCTTAAGACATGACCGATTACACACAAGCATTAACATCATGTTCGAGCCATTTTCGCATGGCTATATATGTACACAATTTTCAAAACCAATTATATTAAAAACTAGCCTATACATGCCATATGCCATAAATTCAAGCTTTCAAAGTATCGAAATAGTGATCGATAGTGTGACGATGTTCCAAGACGATCCTCGAGCTCGTAGGTAGCTTCCAAAATCTATAAAACATCGAGTAAACACACAAAGTAAGCTTGAAAAGCTTAGCAAGCCGTAAGAAAATAAATCATCAAAAGAACATTTACATTTTAATTCTAGTTGGCCGAATATAACCAATATCACATACATATATAATTACTTTTTATCATGTAAAATTCATATTACCACACCAAGTACTATACTTACCTTAATCTTTCATGAAGATATAAACTTCACACGTACCTGAATTATTTAGCTCAATTTCACATTCGATCTTGACTCAAAAATTCTCTTGAACCATTCAGAATCATAAAGGATACACGGAAATCATATAAGCTCGTACAATGCCATATCCCGGATATGGTCTTACATGTTTTCACATATCGATGCCTCTGTCCCAGACGTGGTCTTACACGTAATCTTATATCGATGCCAATGTCCTAGACATGGTCTTACACGAAATCACACTTCAGAAGTTCTAATGTCATGACATACGTATCCTATACTATTCCTATAGTTCGTACGGGGCTTTCGGACGTCGTAATTCAATCAATTCAAGCTCGAAACAGATCTTTCCATGCTTAATTCAATTTGGCACATATATATTTAATTACAATTCCATTCGGCACATATAATATATATACATTTGAATTTAATAACATTTATTTACTTATGAACTTAACTCATACGAAAACGAACGGACTGAAACGACTATTCAACAACTTTCGATTTTCCCCAATCCAAATCCGAGTTCTTCCTTTCTTGATCTAAATTAATACAAATTAATACAAATTTAACTTATTTAATTACATATTTTTTCAATTTCATCCAAAAACCCATAAATGGGCATTTTGTATTTTATCCCCTAACTTTTCACATTTTCATAATTTAGTCCCTATTCAAAACAACACAAAATACTCAAAATTTCATTTAACCCCTGTTTATCCGAATATTCCTTAGGTCCTTAGCACCCATTAATTTCATTTATTTTACATTTTGACCCCTAAAGTTTCAAATTTCATAATTTAATCCTAAATAAGCATTTTTATCAAAAATCACTTACTTAAACATAATAATCTATCAACAAATATTTATGTTTCATCATCAAACAACAAAAAAACGAAGCTATCATCAATGGAAAATCATGAGTACATCAACAAATTCAAAAATTCAAGCATGGGCTAGCTAGTATTCGAAGCAACGATCTCAAAAACGTAAAATTCATCAAAAACCAAGCTCACTACATACCTAAATCAAGCTCCCAAGTGTGCCGAACCTTAAAGCCTTCAAATGTTTTCTTTTTCTTTGAGTTTCGGCCAAAAATAAGATGAACATGCATTTTTTTACTTTATGTTTTATTTTATTAACATTTATTAATCATTTACCAAATTAACCTTTATAATTTAATTATAAAACCATATAATGCATGCCATTACCGTCCATTAACTTTAATAGTAGCCTACTTTCATTTTAAAGACTTAACAATTAATAAACCATAGCAAATTAGTACTTTAACAAATAGAATGCCACTATTACATTTTAGGCAATTAAGTCCTTTTTATCAAATTAAGCATACAAACGGTAAAATTAAATTACGAAATTTTCACATATATCAATTAACATGCTGTAAACACCAAAAATAATATTAAAATAATTCTATGACTTTGGATTTTTGGTTCCGAAACCACTGTTCCTATTTAGCTAAAACCAGACTGTTACAACTCTCCCCCTTTTAGTGATTTTCGTCCTTGAAAATCTTACTAGTGAATAGGTTTGGGTATTTCTCTCTCATAGCACCCTCGATTTCCTACGTAGATTCGTTGACTCCGTGCCAATGCCATAAGACTTTCACTAAAGAAATTTTCTTATTTCTCAGTTCTTTGACCTCGTGAGCTAATATTCTGATCGGTTCTTCATTGTACGTTATATTAGGCTGAATTTCAATCTTAGACGGAGAAATGACATGCGAGGGATCAGATCGGTATCATCGAAGCATCGATATATGGAAAACGTTTTGAATTTTTTTTAACTTATTCGGTAGAGCTAACCGATATGCCACTGGACCTATTCTCTCGGCGATCTCATATGGCCCAATGAATCTCAGACTCAACTTGCCTTTACGACTGAATAGAAGTATTTTCTTCCAATGAGAAACTTTTAAAAACACTTTATCCCCGATTTGAAACTCAATATCTTTCCATTTCAAGTCTATGTACGATTTCTTACGATCTGACGCTGCTTTCAGACTTTCACGAATCACTTTCACTTTCTGTTTAGTCTCTTTAATTAGGTCAACCACGTGAATCTTATTCTCACTGAGCTTTATCCAGTACAAGGGTGTTCGACATTTGCGACCGTATAAAGTTTCATACGGTGCCATTATTATACTCGATTTAAAGCTGTTATTATACGCAAATTCAATCAATGGCAGGTATCGTTCCCATGTTCCTTTGAACTCAAAAATGCAACATCTTAACATATCCTCGAGTATTTGAATAATCCACTAGGATTGACCATTTGTTTTCAGATGAAAATCAGTATTAAAGTGTAATTTTGTACCCAGTGCATCCTGCAATTTCTTCCAAAAACGCGATGTGAATCTCGGATCTCTATCCAAAACAATAGAAATAGGTACTCCGTGTAATCTCACAACCTGAGAAATGTATAGCTCAGCAAGTTTATCAAGTGAATAATCTGTGCAAACAGAAATGAAATGAGCTGACTTCGTTAGTCTATCAACCACTACCCAGACCGTATCTTTCTGACTTGGTGATAGAGGTAAACCCGAAACAAAATCCATTGTGATTCTGTCCTATTTCCACTCGGGAATCATAATCGGCTGCAATAACCCAGATGGTACTTGATGCTCAGCTTTGACTTGCTAACAGATTAAACATTTCGAAACAAATTCTGAGATATCACGCTTCATACCAGGCCACTAATAAAGCTGTTTCAGATCGTTATACATTTTCGTACTTCCCGAATGAACAGATAATCGACTGCTATGAGCTTCATTTAAAATCATCTGAATCAACTCTAAATTTATTGGAACAAATTCGGTTTCTGAATCTTAAACAATCATCAACATCGACTCAAAACTCTGAATTAAAATTCAAATCACATTGAGCCCGATTTGCTAACAATTCATTATCAACTTTCTAAGCTTCACAAATTTGCTTATAAATAATGGTCTCGCTTTCAACTTAGCTACAATCGAGCCGTCATCAGATAGAGCCAATTGAGTATTCATCATATGTAGAGCATATAAAGATTTCCAGCTTACAACATCAGCAACAACATTTGCTTTTCCCGGATGATAGTCAATCACTAACTCATAGTCTTTTAATAACCTTAACAATCTTCGTTATTGTAGATTCAGATCTTTTTGTGTCATCAAATATTTCAAGCTCTTGTGATCAGAATAAACATGACATTTCTCACCAAACAGATAGTGGCACCAAATTTCAACGCGAACACGATAGCTGCTAATTCCAAATCGTGTATCTGGTAATTCTTTTCATGCAGCTTTAATTGTCTCGATGCATAAGCTATGACTTTGCCTTCCTGCATCAAAGCATAACCCAAACCATTCAGCGATGCATCACTATAGATTATGAATTCTTTACCCGATTCTGGCTGAACTAACACTGGAGCTTCGGTCAATAAAGCTTTCAGCTGATTAAAACTTTTCTTTCACTTTTCCGACCACTCGAGCTTAATGTTTTTCTGAAGTAGTCTCGTCAACGGAGTTGCAATCATTGAGAAACCTTTTACGAATTGTCTGTAATAACTGACGAATCCCAGAAAACTTCGGACTTTGGATACATTTCTTGGAGGCTTCCAATCCAATATTGTCGAAATCTTTTTTGGATCTACTCGAATACCTGATGCTGACACAATATGCCCCAGAAAATTGACTTCGCGTAACCAAAATTCACATTTACTAAACTTTGCAAATAGCTTCTTATCTCGCAAAGTCTATAACACTTCTCTCAGATGTTCGGCATGCTCGGATTCATCACAGGAATAAATCAAGATGTTATCAATAAACACAATAATAAATCGATCCAAATACGGTCTGAAGATCTGATTCATTAGGTCCATAAAAATAGTAGGTGCGTTCGTTAATCCGAAAGGCATAACTAAAAACTCATAATGTCTGTACCTCGTTTGAAACATAGTTTTTGGCACATCAGAGTCTTTAACTTGCAATTGATAGTAACTTGATCTCAAATCTATCTTTGAAAACACTGTATCCCCTTTCAACTGATCAAACAAATCGTCTATTTGTGGCAGAGGATATTTATTCTTGATAATTACTTTATTGAGCTATCGATAATCGATGCACATTCTCATAGTTCCGTCTTTCTTTTTCATAAACAAAATCGGTGCACCCCAGGGAGAAAAACTAGGTTATGAAAAACCTCTATCTATCAACTCTTGCAATTGAGCTTTCTACTCTTTTAATTTGGTCAGTGTCATTCTGTACGGAGCTATTGATATCGGAGTTATTCCCGGCACTAAATCAATACCAAACTCTATCTCTCGAATCGGCAGCAAGCCTGGTAACTCTTCAGGAAACACATCCGAATATTCGCACACAATTAGTACTGATTCAATCTTCTTTTCGGTCACTTTAGAGTCGAGCACATGGAAAAGTAAACTTCATAACCCTTTCTCATATATTTTTGAGCTAACATCAAATAAATCACTACCGGTAAACCATTCAAATCATCTGATTCAATCCGGATAATCTCATTATTCTGGCATCTCAAATCTATCACCTTTCATTTGTAGTTTACAATAGCATCATGCAATGTTAACCAATCCATACCCAGAATTATATCAAATTCGTCGAATGGCAACAACATCAGATCGACTGGAAACCAAAAATCTCGAATCATCAACGGAAAATTCTTGCATACTTTATCAACCAAAACACATTGGCCTAAGGGTTTGATACTCTAATCACAAATTTAGTAGACTCTACAAGTAAAGTCTTACTGGATACTAAAGTTTCAGATACATAAGATTGAGTCGATCCTAGATCTATCAATGCAATTACAGTAGTATCATAGGGAGTGAAAGTACCAGTAATAACATCTGGAGACGAAGCTTCTTCCCAAGCGTGAATAGCATAAGCTGTGGCAGGTACACGGGCCTCAGATCTAACAGCAGTGTCTTTAGTTCCCCTTTGGCTACTACTCACATTACCTGTGTTTCTGGGTAGTCTACCTCATACTGCTGTGTTACTCGGCCTCGTATTCTGCACCGTCTCTTGCTCAACCAACTCAGGGCATTCACGAATGAAGTGATCCAATAATCCACACTTGAAACAGGCCCGATCATTCAATCTACAGTCACCGAGATGTTATTTACCACAATGTCTGCACTCAGGTCGGTTAGGCGTGATGCTACCAACACTAGCTACCGACGTAGCTTTTGAACTCATAGGTGGTTTGTTTCGATCACGTCTAGAATAACCCGTAGTAGCCTTTGAACGGCTAAATTCATCTCGAAACTTCTTGGATGCCGACTGAAATTCCTTACACGATGATCTTTTTTGCGAATCTCTAGCTTCAAAATCAGCTTTTCTTTTTTCTTTCCTGAGTTCTTCAGCTTTGCAGGCTCGCTCGACGAGCATCACAAACTCTTTTATTTCTAGAATCTCGTCTAATAGCTTAATGTCTTCATTCAAACCGTCTTCAAATCTTTTACGTATTACAGCTTCAGTCGAAACACATTCTCATGCATATTGACTTAATCTTACAAGTTTTCATTCGTATTCTGTAATAGACATACAGCCTATTTCAGCTCAATAAACTCTTTGCGTTTCTAATCTATGAATCTCTGACTGATGTACTTCTTTCTAAACTCAGTCTGAAAGAACTCTCAAGTGACTCATTCTTTCGGAACCATAGATATCAACGTTTTTTACCAATGATACATCATATCTCTCAGACGTGAAATAGTACATTTAAGACATTCTTCAAGAGTATATGACATTTGATCAAACACTCGTATCGTATCCTTGAGCCAGAACTCAACTCTCTCAACATCATCATCAGTAGTAGCACGAAACTCTTCAGCCCCATATTTTCTAATTTTATCAACCGGAGGCTTACTTTATTTAATCGGATTCACAGCTTGTGGCATGACAGGAACTTGTGGAGGATTAGAAGGGGTTAGAGGTTGTGGAGTAGCCGGATTAGTTTTAATATACTAAGTGAACCACGCATTCATCATTTCGAAGAAGGCTTGTTTAGCCTCTCCCTCGTGGCTACTCGGAACAAGTCTAGAATTAGATTGCACTGCCCCTTGAGCGGGAGCAGGTGCATTACTTTCCACGTCATCAGCTATGGCTTGATCGGGATCTATTTACTATACAAAAAATACATTTTAATTGTCAGGAATCATCACACTATCATAGTTTACAAATATCGCATGTATAGCTAGACTCACACGCGCTACGTTAGTCCTAAAACCGACTAACTGTAGCTCTGATACCAATCAAATGTAACACCCCTAACCTGTATCCGTCGCCGAATTAGGGTTGCAAGGCATTACCGACCAAAACACAGCTCAAAACAATCTTTCAATTTAAATCATGCACAAAATTATATTAACTTAATCATGAAATTTTTAAAACTCGAATAGTAACCAACAACTCAATAATATAAATCACATTCGCACATATGAACCACTTAACCAATTAGAAACTAAACATGATTTACTACTTATAATACATAAGCAATTCATACTTTAAAATTTAAACATATTAATATTATTAACCATATTAGGTCACAAATAGGCAAATCATATTACACCCAATTCACATGCTCAAAACATATCCAAATTGCATATGCTTAGCCATTCATCTCATCATCTATTCGGCTAGCAAATTAACCGATAAAATTTTTACCCATTTCTTCATAGTAATATTTATCAATTAAGCACAAGTGACGATTCAAGCATACCTATTTCACACACAAATTATCATATTTAAACCTCATATGCCCGCCATTCAAACGACCACTTATTCGGTCATCAATACAACATTCAAAAATTCATACCATTTCCATCTTTCAATCTTAAGCTTAACATACTATCTCAAAATTATAATATCAGAACTACTATGTCACTTATAGCTATTCAAATGTCCATCAAACATACTCAAAATATAATCATCATTTTCCATCATGAACCGTCCCTAAAAACCCAACCATTCAAGTATAATATATGTGTATATTTTGCTATTACAAACCAAATCAACATAACCAATACACAATCAAATGTATATATATTTCATCATTTTACCTTATTACCGAGCCAAATTATACCACTTTTCATACTTCCAAAATGAGCTAACTATTGAACCGATTATACATCATACTTACCATTTCTCATTGTCGAATCATATAACTAACATCACAAACATAATTACCATAAAATATACTTCTAAAATAAGCTTAAGACATGACCGATTACACGCAAGCATTAACATCATGTTCGAGCCATTTTCGTATGGCTATATATGTACACAATTTTCAAAACCAATTATATTAAAAACTAGCCTATACATGCCATATGCCATAAATTCAAGCTTTCAAAGTATCGAAATAACGATCGATAGTGTGACGATGTTCCAAGACGATCCTCGAGCTCGTAGCTAGCTTCCAAAATCTATAAAACATCAAGTAAACACACAAATTAAGCTTGAAAAGCTTAGCAAGCCATAAGCAAATAAATCATCAAAAGAACATTTACATATTAATTCTTGTTGGCCGAATATAACCAATGTCACATACATATATAATCACTTTTTATCATGTAAAATTCATATTACCACATTAAGTACTATACTTACCTTAATCTTTCATGAAGATATAAACTTCACACGTACCTGAATCATTTAGTTCAATTTCACATTCGATCTCGACTCGACATTTCTCGTTGAACCATTTAGAACCATAAAGGATACACGGAAATCATATAAGCTCGTACAATGCCATATCTCGGATATGATCTTACATGTTTTCACATATCGATGCCTCTGTCCCATACAGGGTCTTACACGAATCATATATGATGCCAATGTCCCAGACATGGTCTTACACGTAATCTCATATCGATGCCAATGTCCTAGACATGGTCTTACACGAAATCACACCTCAGAAGTCCTAATGTCATGATATACGTAGCCTATACTATTCCTATGGTTTGCACGGGGCTTTCGAACGTCGTAATTCAATCAATTCAAGCTCGGAACAGATCTTCCCATGCTCAATTCAGTTCAGCACATATATATTTAATTACAATTCCATTTGGCACATATAATATATATACATTTGGATTTAATAACATTTATTTACTTATGAACTTATCTCGTACGAAAACGAACGGACCGAAACGACTATTCAACAACTTTCGACTTCCACGATACAAATCTGATTTCTTCATTTCTTGATCTAAATTACTACAAATTTAAATTATTTAATTGTATATTCATTTAGTTTTATCCAAAAACACATAAATGGGCATGTTTGGCTGAATATTCCTTAGGTCCCTAGCACCATTAATTTCATTTATTTCACAATTTAATCCTAAATAAGTTTTTTTATCAAAAATCACTTAATTAAACATAATAATCTATCAAAAAAATATTTATTTTTCATCATCAAACAACAAAAACATCAAGCTATCATCAATGGAAAATCATGAATACATCAACAAATTCAAAAATTCAAGCATGGGCTAGCTAGTATTCGAATCAACGATCTCAAAAACGTAAAAATCATCAAAAACCAAGCTCAAAACATACCTAAATCAAGCTCCCAAGTGTGCAAAACCTTAAAGCCTTCAAATGTTTTCTTTTCCTTTGAGTTTCGGCCAAAAATAAGATGAACGTGCATTTTTTTTACTTTATGTTTTATTTTATTAACATTTATTAATCATTTACCAAATTAAGCTTTATAATTTAATTATAAAACCATATAATGCATGCCATTACCGTCCATTAACTTGAATAGTGGCCTAATTTCATTTTAAGGACTTAACGATTAATAAACCACAGCAAATTAGTACTTTAACAAATAGAATGCCACTATTACATTTTACGTGATTAAGTCCTTTTTATCAAATTAAGCATACAAACGGTAAAATGAAATTACGAAATTTTCACACATATCAATTAACATGCTGTAAAAACCAAAAATAATATTAAAATAATTCTACGACTTTGGATTTTTGGTTCTGAAACCACTGTTTCGATTTAGCTAAAACCAGACTGTTACATTTCTTTTTATTACAAACTCCACCTTAATGTATCTACTTAACCCTCAATACGTATGACCAGACGTTTATAATCATACAATGCAGGACCAAAGAAAAAGGGCAAATACAAATTAATGTTATTAGGCTTGAGGTTTCTAACGAGGTTCATCAAGAAATGTTAATAGGCTTAAAATTGGTACTAAAGGAGAAATATAAATAGGACAGCCTTTTGGCTCTGGATGTGTTCCAAACAATGCCTCAGGTCATCCCTAAATAGTTTGACATGCATAAATTTAATCAACCAAACAAACACAAATTCAACCATTTCTCATTAATACTAGTATGCACGTTTCCTTGTATTTTTTATATCACAGAACTTTAGTAATTTAATAATAAAAAATTTAAAATCACCTATCATCATGCAAAACTTATTCATAAACACAAGCAACCTATGTAAATGATCCTAACCAATCATTTGTATTTCTACAAGCTCAAGCAAACCAAATGACAAGAAAAATCAAAGAAAATGTAAAAATGTGAAGCAAATTTTCTATATTACCCCCTACACTTTAGTTGACACATTGTCCTCAATGTGTAGCCCATCAAAAGATAATGAGAAAAGTTACCCAAATGGTTGTGATTGCTTGAACTCCTATTGGTGGATGTTTCCTACTTTAATTGTTGAAAGTTCGAATTTGTTTGTGTCTCCTTCGTGTTGGGTTCCTACATAGAAAAATTAAATAAAATGCAACAAAACTAAAAGAAAATCTACTTATTAATCCTACTCCTACAAAGTTTAAATTACAATCACCCAAAAATTAATACAAGTATTTTTTAAAAAAAATTTGTTCAATTATCCTTCTCATCGTCCATCTTATCATCCTCATCATTCTCTTCTTCTTCTTCTTCTTCACTTTTCTGTGCTTCTTTATCTTGTTCCATATTTTCTAGACCAAACATATTAGTTGTATAATTGGCGACTCGTGTGTTATTTTGCCAAGCAAAATCTTAAAAATTTGGTCCTGACTCATGCATCCACTGAATCATCCAATCTAACTTTGGATGACTGTTCTCACCAATGTCTGGTTGAGCTCATGCCAACCTTTGTGATGAGGTGGTGTAGCTGTCATTTCTTGCTGTTGCTTATTCCCATCTTTGATCTGTTTGGCCCGTAGCTCGATGTATTGCTAGAATAAGGTATCTTCGATAATGCTTCGTGATGGTTTCAACAACTATTCAATTAATGTCATAGGTACACCTACCTTTTTGCATAAAGCCGTCACTAGATGAGGAAAGAACACTCCCACCTTCTGGCTACTAATGTATCTTCCCATGTTTTGGTGGATCCACTTGCCAACACACACCTGGTTTTTCTGCAAAATAGCATAGAGAAAAACTGCTCTAAAACATTAGAAATATTTAAAGCAGGTACAATTCGTGTGCAAATAAACTAAATCCACATCTTAGCCTCAGGGAACATAATAGCTTGATGAAAAGATATTGGGATATTAGTACTTGCTCAATACTTCCATTCATCCCTTCCTTCAGTTAAAAACTTTATAATACTATCCATATATATGTCTCTAAAATATTCTAAGTTAGTTTCATCGAAGAAATCATTTTCATAATATAGAGCATTATAAAATTCACAAATTATTTGAGGGGTTATTCTCACCTCTTTCCCTCACACAAGTACTGTATCCCATATATGTCCTTCGATATTTCTAGACTCGTAGCTCATAAAAGTGGGTAGAATTTTTGAACAACAAGGAGCATGACATTATCCTTCCAAAAATGCTCCCATCGATGATTTTTGACCAAAGTCCATATTTGTTTACATAAAATTATAGATGTATCAAATCCCTTCTCTTAAATAAATGTTTTCCTTAAAGTTCATTAAAATTCTTTTCAACTTTCATTTTCAGAAAAGTAGAGGGATTTTGAACCATCGATGGCTCTGTTTCCATTGTTCGCCTAACTTTTCTAGGAGGCATAATGTTTCTATCCTAACGAATTACTAAATAAATAATTCAATGGAATAGTAAAAAGTTTGAGTTTTGGAACCCTTAACCTTGCTTGTATAGTTGAAGTTCGTTTGAATTTCTTGTTCACCTGTGATGTCCCCATTCTTTGTTACACCAAGTTTGTGGAAGGAAATTTGGGAAATTAGGGGTTTAGGGTTTAGGGATGTGATAGATTTGAGATAGTTTGAGGGGTAAGGTTTTAAGGAGTGTTTTAATTAAGAGTAAATAAAAGCTTGAGTTGTAAAATAGGGTTTTAAAAGTTTGAAAGTTAGGTAAAATTAGTGTTTAAGCCGTCGAGTTGTGCAATAGGTCGGGTCAACCCTACAGAAAATTGCAGTGATGTCGCGACATCTCTAGTAGGATACCGATGTCGCGAAACAAGGGTTTTGGTGTCACGACACATCCACTAGTTTGGAGATTCTCGGGGCTTGCCTGCTACATCGCAACTTGCTGTTGTGATGTGACGACAGCAACTTTGTTTCGACCCAAAACTCCATCTTAAATATGTTTTGATCTAAGGATAAACCTACATCAAATAAAATTTAAACTATGTGGTTAATTAAGTATACAGTAATTTATAAATATCATGCAACAATTCAAAAATTTTAAGTTATATTGCCAAATTTATCTAGCAGTATTATCAGTTCACTTGTGGACGGTTTTTATTTTATTTTATCAATATTGGTCCATCGTCCGTCGTGCCATTCTGCCCTTGCTCGTTTGTGCCATTCCTTAAATCTATTTATTCTTTCTTTTTTTCATAAAAGGGAACATTTCCCTTGATTTGGGAATGCCAGAAATAGATAAGTTTTTGCAATGCTCCCCTAATTTCCTTTTACTTTCCTCGTTCGACTGATAGCCACATTTGAAGGTTTTAGTGTCACCACTAATTTTCATTGTCAACTCATTTTTCTCTAAATAAATGGTAGATCTAGAAGTGGCCAGGAAATGTCTTCTTAGTAAGTTTGGTATCTTATGATCTTCTTTAAAATCAAACCTATACAAAATTGTAGTGATGTCACGACATCTCTAGTAGGATACCGATGTCGTGACACAAGGGTTCTGTTTCACAACACATCCACTAGTTTGGAGATTCTTAAGGACTGTTTGCTACGACGTGATGACAACTCTGTTTCGGCCCAAAAATCGATCTTAAGGATGTTTCGATCTAAGGATAAACCTACATCAAATAAAATCTAAACTATGTGGTTAGTTAAGTATATAGTAATTTACAAATATCATGCAACAATTCATAAATTTTAATTTCTACTGCTAGATTTATCCAGCAGTATTGTCAGTTCACTCATGGATGATTTTATTATTCTATCAATATTGGTCCACCGCCCATCGTGCCATTCCGCCCGCCCATTGTGCCATTCCGCCCTTGCTCGTTTGTTCCCTTTCCTTGAACCTATTTATTCTTTCTATTTTTTTCATAAAAGGAAATATTTCCCTTAATTTGGGAACGTAAAAAATGGATAAGTTTTTGCAATGCTTCCTTAATTTCCTCCTACTTTCCTTGTTTGACTAATAGCTACATTTGACGGATTTAGTTCACCATTAATTTTCAATATCAACTCATTTTTCTCTAAATAAATGGTGGATCTAAAAGCGGCCAGGAAATGTCTTCCTAAAAAGAGAAATCTAGCAAAAGAAAGGTAAGAACTTATATGAACTCTATTTATTTGTCAAAGGATTAAATTGAAACATGTTGTAAATTAAGTGTAGAGAATGAAAAATAAATTAAAATAATATTAAAGTGAAATTGATGAAGAGAAATAATATTTAGAAACATTATAAGATTTAAACTGAGTAAAATGACATGTATGTGATATGATCAGTGAAAGTGAAAATAATTATGATATGTACAAGACATATTAGAAAGTGAGACTAAATTGGATAATATTTGAAAATGTAGAGAGAGAGTTGTAAATTCTTGAGTTAGAAATTACTATGGGAAAATTTATTTAATTAGTAATTAAATGAATTTAGTAAAGTGAGATAGTAAGTGATATTAAATCATGATTAAGTGATAAATAGTAAATAAGTGATATTAAGTTACTATAAGCGTAAATTCCATGAATAAGTATTAAACTGTATAAGATTTGAAAATTTATATTCAAATGGGAAAAATATTAAAAGGGTTGAGTAATATATGTCAATTGAATTAATTAAAAAGTGATGAAATTAGTGAAATGAGGTATAGAAAGTGACTTTAAAAATGAATAAGTGTAAACATAAGTGATAATATATGAATATAATAAGTAATCATATGTATATTATAAGTGAAAATTTAGTGGCTAAGTGAACTTGATACTGAATATGAAAGTGATAAAAGCTAAGTGAAGTTAGAGAAAGGTTAAAAAATAATTTGTTAGTGGACTTAAATGAAGTGTTATATATTCAAAGTGATCTTGAAGTGGATTTATAAGGGTTATTGAATTATAGGTTGGCAAGGAATAAATTAGAAATATTGTAAATTTAAGTGTGGTGAAATTGATGTAAAAAAGATTAATTTGCAAAGAGTATAAAAATTAGAAAGGTGAAATAAAATACTTGAATTTAATTCTAAGTGATATTAAAGTGATAGTTTAATGAATATTGGTTTTCATGAAAATAAAGACTAAATTGTAAAAAATAAATTTTTTTATATGCTATTAATTGATAAGTGCAGTGATGAAAAATGAAAATATAAATGCTCAAGTAGGTAAGATTTGAAATGTTGGATATAGATGACATGCCATTAGAAAATTTTCAGTGCACATAGTAATAGTGGCACTTCAGTGCAACTAAGCGACAGTCGCTCTTCGAAGCATTTCAATGTTATTTTCACATATCCTACTTGTTCAATCAAGTCTACTATGAGTTATTAACTCAAGAGAAAGATAAATGGTAAGTGACTAAAGAGTCTTGAGAAAGAAAGATATGAAAGTAATGAAATAAGTGTTAAAGAAAGATAAGTGGTAAGTAGAATAAGTAGTGAAAGCATTATTATTTCTAAATGTGTTATACTAACGGTAAATTGACATATTTTAGTGCATTAATTAAATTAAGGCAACTTAAATAAAGAGCTGGTGATATTAATTTAATTTATAATGTTGATTAAAGTTATGATTCATATGAGTACTAAGCTTTTGTGAAGCTTAACACGTTGTTTCTAATACGTAGTATGCAAATAGTGATCAAGAGGAAAATAGTTCAATTAAGCTAGATGAATCACATCTCATCATTGACAAGGTATGAATTATGGATTGTAAAGATAATGGAATTAAAGCGGTATGACGAAATTAAAAGATACTCATGTTGGATCTAGTGCCCTAAGTGTAGTATATTTATTTTGTATACTTGTATTTTTTGAACAAACTAGTATAATAAAAATATCCATTAATTACATTAATACCTTTTGGATATTGTCCTCGATGTTTTTTGCACGTAAATCAAAATGGAAGCAAAAATGGGCTCACTAGTTATCTAATGTTTAACTAATACTAAGCAATATTACATTATCAGATTGTAATATGAAAAGATAGGTTATATAAGTAGATGAACCTAAACATGTCCTTAGTCTAATAAGGAATTAGCAAACCGATTAAAAGACTAATGTGTCATCTATCAAGTCCAATTGGGGAGATTTTTTTTCTTGAGCATTGGAGCGGATGACTCCTAAAAGATAGAGACATAGATATGATTGACTAGACTGAGAGTACATCGGATAGGACCTAAGTAGAATAGACCTAGATCCGTTTATGGATTTATTTACTTGTGACGTTCATAGTATGGCATATCGTAACTTGAGTGGATGATAGTCTATGTATGGGTGACTCATAAAGTTTGATGTAAGTAAAATCTTGAGTTCAAATAGATAAGGAATTGAAGTTTGGTTCATTGAATATCTTCTGTAGTAAGTAGCATCATTCAAAATAGTGGAATTCATAGCCCAACTAATAGGTATATGATAGATGAAAAGTAAATATGGCCATGAGTCGTTTGTCTTTGCGGTAACTAATTTTCTTACTATTTGATAGTAATTGAATTTTCATAAAGGAAGATGTAATGGTTACCCTGAGATAAATAGAATCATATTAGGAGAACGAATTTATCCCAAAGTGATTAAGGATATCCTATGAGAGTAACACACTTCTAACTAGGTTATTGGATGAACATTGAATAAGTAGCTTTCGTAATGGTATGTAATGTAACACCCCATACCTATATCCCACACCATGACAGAATACGAGGCGTTACCTCACTTAAACTCGTGCTTACAACCATTTTCGAGTCTCCAAGATTTGGACAAATTTAAAACTTTCTCAAACTTATCAACATATCCTTAATATGGGCCTTCGAGGCCCACATCGTAAATCACTCGAAACCAACTCGGGTTCTTTTGCCAACTATAAAAAAATATCACTTGACACAGGGGCATATGCCCGTGTGGAAGGGCAACATGCCCGTGTGACCATTTCGACATGGTCGTGCTGATGGCTTATGTGTTTCACACGGCCTAAGCAATACAGGGACACGCCCATGTTCTCCACTCGTGTGGAATTAATCTAAATGCACACCTACAGGGGTTTTCATATGGCCTGACACACGCCCGTGTCCCTGGCCCGTGTCCTTCACACGGCCATGACACGCCCGTGTCCTAGCCCGTGTGCAAAAACCTGGACATTCTATTTCTGATGTCAGCAACCCCAAAATGTCACACAGCCAAGGCACACGCCCGTGTGCTAGGCCGTGTCCTTCACACGGCTGAGGCATATGGCCGTGTCTTTACTCGTGTGTTTATTATCATGCATATTGACTTAAAATTTTTACGTGCAGAGGACACACGGCTGGACAACATGCCCATGGGGCTGGCTGTATGTCACACACGGCCTAGACACACACTTATGTGTCTATCCATGTGGACAAAATCAGGCTATTTACCAAGCCTCTTTGCCACCCTTACTTATACAACCTACACAAAAGCAACCAAAACCAAGACAAGACTATTTAATGTAATAAAATCAGCCACCATAGACAACATTTCATTTGTGCATTTTACTCATCCATGAACATATAACCATTTGCATATATCAAAATAATATTAGCCATCATTCGAGGCTTAATACAAAATGAGGAATTTATCCCAAGCCAACACATTTGGCGAAATTAATAACAACACAAAACACAAGTCTAGTTTCCTATACATGCCATATTCAAAAATATGAATCAAACTATATCGAATGCTTCGATTGATAGTGTGATCGATATCTCTGACTTCCGTTGATCCTTGAGCTAGATAGGCGGCACCATAAGAAAAAGGAAAGGAGAGGGAGTAAGCATAAAGCTTAATAAGTTGCATATAAATAATTATTGATAAACCGTAATTTATACATGTTTTTATCCCATGCTTAGCACATTTATGGATGGTTTCTCCTTATATTTGGTGAATTAGATGCTCCTAATTCTTTAATTTCATGTTTTATACTTAGGTGAGCATAGGAGAGTAAAAAGAGCGAGAAACAGGCCGAAAATAGAGAAAATGGACCCACATGGGAAAACAACATGGCCTGGGCTTCCTCACACGGACGTGTCCCACGGTCGTGTCTGTTTGGCAGGATCGAAGCATGACTTACACGAGTAGACTACACGCTCGTGCCTATTCAACAACCTTGACAACGGGCTGGAGTAAATAACAACACAAAACACAAGTCTAGTTTCCTATACATGCCATATTCAAAAATATGAATCAAACTATATCGAATGCTTCGATTGATAGTGTGATCGATATCTCTGACTTCCGTTGATCCTTGAGCTAGATAGGCGGCACCATAAGAAAAAGGAAAGGAGAGGGAGTAAGCATAAAGCTTAATAAGTTGCATATAAATAATTATTGATAAACCGTAATTTATACATGTTTTTATCCCATGCTTAGCACATTTATGGATGGTTTCTCCTTATATTTGGTGAATTAGATGCTCCTAATTCTTTAATTTCATGTTTTATACTTAGGTGAGCATAGGAGAGTAAAAAGAGCGAGAAACAGGCCGAAAACAGAGAAAATGGACCCACATGGGAAAACAACATGGCCTGGGCTTCCTCACACGGACGTGTCCCACGGTCGTGTCTGTTTGGCAGGATCGAAGCATGACTTACACGAGTAGACTACACGCTCGTGCCTATTCAACAACCTTGACAACGGGCTGGAGTAATCGCACACGGGCGTGTCCCTGCCAAGCCCAAGTATAGCCCTATTCGAAAAAGGCCAATTTTGAGGGCTCTTAGGCATTCTAAAGCCTATTTAAACACCTAAGAAAGCACTTAGGAGAGGGACATGGAGTAGGAGGCAAGGAATTACTCAAGGGAAGCCGATTGGTCCATTTCAGAAGCCGGATTCATCATCAAGACTAAAGATCTCCCTTCAATTTCCATTCAGGGGTTTTGGGTTTTCTTTATGTTTTAAATTCATTATTCTTTTGAGATTTTTTCTTCTATAATTATGAACTAAACCCCCTAAATACCTAAGAGGAATGAAACCTAAGACGGATCTTGTTATTATTATCTGAATTGTATGAAAAATATTTGACTTGTTCTTAATTATGTGTTCTTAATTCTTGTTTTAATATTCCAGGATATTGATTCAAGTTAATGTTCTTATCCAGAGGAGGAATAGATCCTGTCTAAGAGTAAATTTATTATATTAATCAGAGTTGATTGCACGCCTAGAGATAGGGTGATAAGATTTTGTCGAATTAGGGTGAAACATAATAAGGGGATCCATAGATCGAGTTAATGCAACACTAGGTGTTAATTAGAAAGAGATTTCAATTAATCAACCTAGGGTTAGACGTTATTAGTCTCGAGAGAGATAATAATATAACTTAGGGATTTCTTCAGATCAATTCAAATGAATAAATCGTCTGATTCAGAGTCAAATAACAAGTGAAGTATATGTGGATTTTTCTTTTGGTATTGTCTTAATCAATCGAGTTTTCCCCAAAGCTTTTTCCTAATCATCTCTCTATGCACTCTTAGTTTAGTAATTAGTTTAGATAACCAAATCCCTTAATTTTTAGGCTAGATAATAAAAAGAAGGAAATTACTAGTACTCTTGGTTCCTTTGGGTTCGACAACCCGGTCTTGCTAAAGTTATACTACTGTTCGATAGGTACACTTGCCTTCATCTTGATAATAGTTTGTTTCAAGAACGCTTAATTATAAATATTTAAAACCTATCACAAATATCACGTATCAAGTTTTTGGCGCCGTTGCCGGGGAACTAGGATATTAGGAACACTCGATTTTTATTACTTTAGCCATTTTACTTTTATTGCAATTTAAAATTTTATTTTATTTTCTAATTCTTCATTTATTTTCTTCTGATAGGTTTTTCTAGTTTATGACTAGAAGAAACCTGTCAGGACTATTACTGTTTGATAGTGAGATCGATCGCACAGTTTGCAGAAACCGAAGAGAAATAAGGCGAAGCTTACGATAGATAGAGGAAGAGTAAGAGGACGATACTTCAACCACAACCGAGGAGATAATTGAAAACCAAGAAAATCCACTACCTCCTGCGATTGCTGTTAATTGGAATCCTGCTCCACGCACTATGTATGATTATGCTAAACATTTTTTAATAGGAACAGAATCGAGCATAGTTAGACCTACTGTAGCTGCAGATACTTTTGAACTGAAACCTAATACAATTCAAATGATACAGCAAGTTGTACAGTTTGGTGGTTTGCAGGACGAAGATCCCAACGTTCACTTGGAAAATTTCTTAGAATTTTGCGACACTTTTAAAATAAATGGCGTTTCTGATGACGCCATTCGCCTTTGGTTGTTTCCCTTTTCATTTAGAAACAAAGCTAAATAGTGTTTGAATTCGTTACCACGAGGGTCAATCACTACTTGGGAACAAATGACTGAAAAGTTTTTATTAAAATATTTTCCTCCGGCTAAAACGACTAAATTACATAATGATATCTCTTCTTTTGTGTAGATGGATTTAGAAACACTCTACAATGCATGGGAGAGATACAAGGACCTCTTGAGAAGATGCCCTCACCATGGGTTACCACTCTGGCTACAGCTCCAAACGTTTCATAATGGCCTGAATCCTTTGACTCGACAAATGGTTGACGTAGCCGTTGGTGGAACCATCAATAATAAGACACCTGAAGATGTTTATGAATTTATAGAAGAGATGTCACTGAATAATTATTAGTGGCAAGTCATGAGGACAAAGCCAACGAAAATAGTCGGCGTTTATAACGTCGATTCGGTCACCATGCTCTCTAATCAGGTAGAACTCTTGAATAAGAAAATTGATGGTTTTCTTAGTTCTTCACAGGTTCACCCAGTAATGCAGTGCGAAGTAAGCGGAGGTGGATCAAGCAATTCGAATTTCCCACCCTATGGTCACAACATGGAGAACGAACAGTTAAATTACATGGGTAATAATCCTCAATCTCAAAATAATCCTTATAGTAATACTTACAATGCAAGTTGGAGGAACCACCCAAATTTCTCATGGGGAGGCCAAGGGAATCAGGAACCACCACCTCCAGGCTTCCAACAACCACCCTACCAACAAGAGAAAAAACCGAACTTTGAGGAGATGCTAACAAAATTCATCTCGGTGTCAGAAACTCATTTCTAGAATACCGAGACAGCACTTAAAAATCAAAAAGCGTCAATCCAAGGACTCAAAACTTAGATAGGTCAGCTCGCTAAATTGATATCTGAATGATCACAAGGTAGCCTGTCGAGTAAAAAGGAATCTAACCCAAGGGAACAACTTAATGCGATTACCACTCAAGACAAAGAAGGGTTAGTTGAGTTGCATCAGAACCGAGGCAAGGCATTATGGTAAGTCAAGATAAAGGTGAGGTGGACCACAGTGAGCAAAAAAGGTAAGTAAAGAGTACAAACCACGGGTGCCATACCCCAATGCGACAAGAAAAGACCGTACAGATGAACAATTAGGTAAATTCCTTAAAATATTAAATAAATTCCATATTAACTTACCATTTATCAAATCTCTCTCGCAGATGCCAAACGCAGACAAATTTTTAAGGGAGCTTCTAGCAAACAAACGAAAGTTGGATGAGGCGTTGCATATGGAGTTGAATGCAGTTTGCTCAGCCATATTACAGAATAAGCTACCCAAGAAATTGAAACATCCAGGGATTTTTACGATTCCTTGTTCAATTGGTAGTTTAGATGTTCATAATGCATTGGCTGACTTAGGGGCAAGCATTAATGTTATGCCTTATAAAATGTTTAAACAGCTAGGTCTTGGGAAGCCCAAACAAACTAGGATGAACATTCAATTGGCTGATAAAACCATTAGGTTTCCTAAGGGTATCATTGAAGAAGTTCTTGTTAAGATCGATAAATTTATATACCCAGTAGACTTTGTTGTTCTAGACATGGAAGATGATAGTAACGCACCATTGATTTTAGGACGACCCTTTTTAGTGACTGCTAGAACCATTATTGATGTTGGTAGTGGTGAACTCACACTTCGTGTGGGAGACTAAACAATCACCCTTCAAGCTCGTAATTTGAGTAACACATCAAAAATTGAAGGTGGTTGTATAAATTATTCTACTAGTACTGATCATGTGGTGAAACCCTCAGTGCAGGAAACAGTTTCGAAGAACGCATATGAGTCGTGTTCAAACAACAACAAAGGCCCTATATATAAAGAATGAAGGCTACAAATTGAAGAACTAGATGAATGGTGGACACATAGACTGAGGACGCACGATAAACCAGAACCACACCGCAACGAGCTCAATAACGCACTAAATCAACTTAAGGTTGGAGACAAAGTACTGCTAGATGCAGTAGACCCTCGCATTGCCACTTCTAAGCCTAATGAAGAAATTCATCCTAAATTCGGCACTTTTAAGGTAAACAATACTCGTCCTAAACCTTATATTGATGAAGTTGATAGCAGGGATGAGGAGTGTAAACTCCTTAAGCCACCATGATCACACACCAGAGAGGTAAGTCAAGCTTAGGCTATAAATAAGCGCTTATCGAGAGGTAACCCGAGCACTAACAGTAATGATTTATTTGAATTCTAGTTTTTCACATCTAACCTACTAACTGAGTCTTGAAACACAGGGTTTTCGCATCCACACGGCCAGGCACACGGGTGTGCCTACAGCCGTGTGAAAATAGGGCAAAAGTTTTTCTCTAACACGGGATGCGATAAATTGCCACGGCCATGCGACATGGCCGTGGGCGAAACTGCCAAAACAACACGGGCGTGAGACACGCCTGTGCCTTGAAACCGTGGTTAAAACTGAGAATTTAACACGGGAGTGCGACACGCCTGTGTCATTCACCCGTGGTCGACACTATCAAAAAGAACATGGGCGTGGGCTACCATACACGGGCGTGGAAGAAGCGAACAAAAGCAAGACACGGTCGTACGACACGGCTGTGCGCACCCACACGCCCAAGGAACACGGGCATGGGGCAAATTTCAGACGCGCCTAAGTTTAAAAATCGTGAAACACAGGCGTGCGCCACGGTTATATACCCCAAAATCTATATAAACCCCTAACTATTCATCATCTCCCTCCCCAAAAATCTCTAACCCTAGCCTCTACAACTCCACACGCCCTACCTGTCACGCCCGTAAGCCGCTTGCAACACTATTTTTGACGACTCAAGCTTCTCTCTTTTGCGTTTGTTTACTCTTTTCTCTCTATTCTCTTTAAATATTTTGCCTATTTCATGTTTTCTCTGGTCCATTTGACTATTTTAAGTAAATATTAATAATAGAATAATAGAAATACTCATGCTTTTCATTTTTCATACTACATTCATCCATTTTTCTTGTTTCCATGGATTTTATATTTACCCACATACATTCATGCATTAGAATTTCCTGTCATATTATTCTCATAGTCCTATTTTAATGACTTGATATAATTGCTTTAGTTGTTTTAGTTTTGTTCTCTTCATTTAGTACACGAGTCTCATGAAATATTCCTAATTAGTTTTGCTTTTCCATGCTATTTTTGGGATGTATTGGTTGAACTTCGACTTTTCAATGCAGGTACAATGTCATGCTCACGTGGTAAGAAGACCGCTGTTCCTACCTCGAAGAAAAGAAAAGGGACAGCGTCATCTTCGGGTCCTACCACGGAGATTAGGCACCCGTTCCTCCAGGTTCCCTTAGGACCCCAGGAGAAATTATATCAGATATTATGGGCCTGACCCCTAGGTGTGGGCCGCTACATTGACTGGGCCACACTTGAACAGATTCATTTGGCTAACATGATCCGAGCCCTCCTGACGACTAACCAGAGAGAGCTCTTCTTTGAGATCGTCGAGCCGATGTATCTCGAGTTTACATTGGAACTCAGCTCGACGTTCCATCTTCAGACCGTCATGACCAACTTCGACGATCCTGGAACGGTCCAGTTCCACGTTGGTGGTCTAGTGCACCAGTTGAGCGTACCTAAGTTCGGGATTGCACTAGGGCTTTACACGGAGGATTTCGTAGACGACAATGAACTCTACACCCTCTACCACCACATCCACTACTCTCCCTCAAAGTGCTAGAGGGACCTCGTCTCTGCCTCGGCCACCTACGATCCTAGCCACTCCAAGGCATCAACTCTCGCTCTATCCTTATGGTACCTACACGTCCTCTTGGCTCACATTCTGACGGGAAGACGAGAGAGCACTGGTGTCGTCACCCCTATGACTCATATTTCTTATAAAGCATGGTGAACGGGCACGTCCTCGACCTTGCTTACTTCATCAACTTCACCATCTGCCATCAGACGAAGCAATATAGGAGAGGAGTCATTTCTATCGGGCCCTGTGTGACTCGACTAGCTTGGCACTTCGGGCTCCTCAACACAGTAGTACAATTATCCTCCCTCACTCTCATTGGCCAGATGTCCCCACAGGGCATCTTGAGCATGCTAAGTATAAGGATAATCGAGAAACGACGTGGCACCTACCCTCCTCAGTACCGCCTCATCTAGTCCTCCGAGGAGGAGGACCCAGAGGACATTACTGATGATGTCCCTCCACGTCATGAGGATCCACCGTCTCAGCCACCACCCATCCATTGTCCAGTTCATGCGACGGCTTAATATTTTGACATCTCTGAGTGCCTTACACGATTTGAGCAGTAATATTTTCAGCACTTTGATCACATTGATGCGACTCTACATCAGATTTGTTAGCACTTCCATATCTCATCGCCACCACCACCTCGCGAACCATCCGGCGATGACAATGTTTAAAAACTTTTAATCTATTATTTTTATTTTCACTTTTATCTTTATTTATCTTGTTTAAGTACTTTTTATTTCATTTTCCTTTATTATTATTTTAATTTTAGTTTTTATAATTTTTATTGAATAATTTATAGTTTCGGCTATTTCATTACGAGTAATTATGCTTCATTATATTTCCTAAAAAGTTCTTGATTCTATCACAGTTATAAAGAGCTCCAAAGCTCATCCTCGCATAGGAACTAAAAACTCCACTGGAAAAGGTTCTCCACGACTGCTATGTCCTGCACGACCACGACCATAGCTACCACTAGATATAATATTCTTTTGGCGCAGGACTTATGGACTATTGAACCTCTACCACCACTGGAGTATCCTCCTCCACTCTCATCATTCCCTTGGCCGATTATTCTCCATGACTCCAATTCAAGGAGTTCATTCATCATTCAGGAAGTTTCACTTCTCCCACTATCTTATGATTATTTATCTATATTTTTCAATATATCTATCATTGTAAATTGAGGGCAATATACATCTTAAATGTGGGGGGTCTTTCATATCATCATTAAAAATCCCTGAAATTTGTCTTATTCTCACGTGAATCACTCATATCACTATTAGAATGAATTTTAATTAATTTATGATTTTTATTGATATGTCTTGAATAAAAACATAGGCATTTATGCATTGATTGTTTAAACTTTAAGACATTAGGGAATCAAGCATGATAAGTTGATTTTTGAAGGATTATAAACTTTTAGGTTGTTTCCCTAAGTTTAGGTATTATCGTGAGTTGAAATTCACAAGTTTAAACATCAAAAAGCCATAATTTTTGTGAGATCTTGAGCCTTTAGAGAATATTTTATTTCTTTGATGCTCACTATTATTATGAGTGCGTCAGTATTGATTTTTATTCTAGAACTTGTTTGATTATGCATGTCAAAACCACACCATTTGATTTGATATGTCAAGATAATAAAGGCACTTAGGTTTAACCCACTCACTCCAGAAAAGCCTACCTCCATAATTAACCCTTAGTGAACCCCTTTGAGCCTAACAAACCATTAATTGATTTACCCTCAATATTAACCCATAACCCATTATTGTTGAAATCCCCTAATTTGATCCCTATTTTGTCTAGATTTGATTTGAACTAATTTTTAGTTATGTTTTGTTCTTCTATGTATTTGACTTGTTCTTAAAAAAAAACTTCAACACATATTAGTAGTAATTCGTCATTTTATAGATTGAGTGTTTATTCCATATTCTGAGAAGAAGCTCACTTGTATTCAATTGATGACTGATTATTTTTCTAGCTAGGTAATTTTTCAATTCAATCTCGATTCTAACCTTTTCTTTCAGCTTGTGACCACACACCCTAACCAAAGCCACATTACAACCCTCTAAAAGACCTTTTTGATTGATGTATTAGCTCAATTTATAGTGGTGGAGGTTTGATTTTCAAGCAAGCCTATGGCAATAGCTTTTCATATTGGCTAATGAGTGCTTTAATTGACGTCCTTAAACACCTTGAGTGATTTGAGTGAATCTTTAGTGAGGATTTTAAACTCTGTGATATTTTGATCAAAGGTAATCCCTTAGATAAGGGGAGACACCTATGTTTTCGTGATAAAATACTCAACTTGGAATGTTTGAAACTTTGATGTACTTTTAGTTGAATTTTCAATGTATGAATACTTACAGATTATTTTGAGATATTATTGATAGGGATTATAAATTGAGAAGAATTTATTTTGGTTGTGAGTTGAGGATTTTGCTTGAGGACAAGCAAACGCTTAAGTGTGGGGGTATTTGATAAACAAAATTTTATACATGTTTTTATCCCATGCTTAGCACATTTATGAATTGTTTCTCCTTAGATTTGGTGAATTTGATGCTCCTAATTCTTTAATTTCATGTTTTATACTTAGGTGAGCATAGGAGAGTAAAAAGAGCGAGAAACGGGCCGAAAACAGAGAAAATGGACCCGCATGGGAAATCAACATGGCTTGGGTTTCCTCACACGGACGTGTCCCACGGCCGTGTTCCTTTGGAAGGATCGAAGCACGACTTACACGGGTAGACTACATGCAGGTGCCTATTCAAAAGCCTTGACCATGGGCTGGAGTAATCGCACATGGGCGTGTCACGCGGGCATGTCTCTGTTGAGCCCAAGTATAACCCTATTCGGAAAAGGCCAATTTTGAGGGCTCTTAGGCATTCTAAAGCCTATTTAAACACCTAAGAAGGCACTTAAGAGGGGGACGCAAAGTACGAGGCAAGGAATTACTCAAGGGAAGCCGATTGGTCCATCTTAGAAGTTGGATTCATCATCAAGATTGAAGATCTCATTTCAATTTCCATTCAGGGGTTTCGGGTTTTCTTTATGTTTTAAATTCATTATTCTTCTGAGATGTTTTCTTCTATAATTATAAACTAAACCCCCTAAATACCTAAGGTGAATGAAACCTAAGACGGATCTTGTTATTATTATCTAAATTGTATGAAAAATATTTGACTTGTTCTTAATTATGTGTTCTTAATTCTTGTTTTAATATTCCAGGATATTGATTCAAGTTCATGTTCTTATCCAGAGGAGGAATAGACCCTGTCTAAGAGTAAATTTGTCATAATTAAGCAGAGTTGATTGCACGCCTAGAGATAGGGTGATAAGATTTTGCCGGATTAGGGTGAAACCTAATAAGGGGATCCATAGATCGAGTTAATGCAACACTAGGTGTTAATTAGAAAGAAATTTCAATTAATCAACTTAGGGTTAGACATTATTAGTCTCGAGAGAGATAATAATATAACTTAGGGATTTCTAGGATCAAGTCAAATGAATAAATCGTCTGATTCAGGGTCAAATAACGAGTGAAGTCTAGGTGGATTTTTCCTTGGGTATTATCTTAATCAATTGAGTTTTCCCAAAAGCTTTTTCCCAATCTTCTCTCTATGCACTCTTAGTTTAGTAATTAGTTTAGATAACCAAATCCCTTAATTTTTAGGCTAGATAATAAAAAGAAGGTAATTACTTGTACTCTTGGCTCATTTGAGTTCGACAATCCGGTCTTAATAAAGCTATACTACTGTTCGATAGGTACACTTGCCTTCGTTGTGATAATAGTTTGTTTCAAGAATGATTAATTATAAATATTTAAAACCTGTCACGAATATCACGTATCAATTATACAATAATACTTTAACATTCATCAACAAGTATCATAATACATAAGTGGGCATAACCAAAACTTACTCATCAATATTCAATACACATCATATAGCATATAATGTGGCTCACATTTCGTACATGCCAAATAGGTACCTATATCATTCACAACACGGTTATACCTTCCTCATTAACTAGAAATCAAAACTTTCACCGTTGAACCATTCGACATGCTATCAGATATTCCATAGTCTCAAATGTGGGTAAGGTGCTGATACCATATCCCAGACATGGTTTTACACTGGCTTATATCTCAAGTCGAAGCCATGTCCCAAATATGGTCTTACACTGAATATCATCTCGTAGCTGACGCATGTCCCAGACATGTCTTACATTGGCTTATGTCTCGAGGCCGATGCATGTGCCAGTGCGTTATACTAGAACTCGTCTCAATGCCGATGCCATATCCCAGAAATGGTCTTGCACTGGTTCTCATAATGTGGCCGATGCATGTCCCAGACATGTCTTGCACTAGCTCACAATAACCCCTAATCATGACATGAATATCCGATTTATTTCCTAAGTTCAAACGGGAACTCTACTATCTTTATTACCATCAGGCTTTCTCAATTCCTCAATCCAGCAATTCATGCTATATTAAATTCAAGTACAATTCAACACATACATTAACAATGTAGTTGTATTATTTACATATAACTTACTTCGGATTACAAAATATGGCGACTAGTCGATTTGCTTGGCTTTCCCCCGGTCTAGGTTCGGATTCGGTATTTCTTGATCTATAATAGATTAATACACTTATTTAATCACTAAATAAAATTAGGCAATTGAAAACTTACTTCTTCGGTAAAATGACCATTTTGCCCCTAGACATTGACAAAATGACCATTTTACCCCTAGGCTCAAAAATCGATTTTTATCGAATTTATTCATATATTAAGCCTAGTAGAACCCTTTTTACTCTCATAGCAACTCCAAAATCCTACTATTTCACACATTTTTCATCTATTTCACAACTTATGCAAAATGGTTCCTTTAGGTGTTTTCATGCTAATACTTTTCACAAAAGTTGTTTATAAGACACCCAAGACTCATTTTCTTCCATGAAATTTCAGAAAACTACACATATTATTTTATGGAAAAACCCTACACTCTCAACCATCTTGCAAGATAGTCTCCTCATTTGAAAGCTAATGTTTCAAGGGGTCCAAAAATGTAAAAATCATCAAGAAAGAGTATGTAAATCACTTACTTGCAAGTGGAATGAGTTGCTGAAATTTTTGGGAGTTAAAAACCCCTAAAAATGGCTAAAAATTGGTGGAAGAGAAGAAGATGAGAATGTGATATCTTCTTTTTCTTATTTTATTTCTATTTTAGTCAAATTAGCCACTAAACCCAACCAAATTTGGACTTTTTGACCAAATTTTCTCCCATGGCTGGCCAAGCTTTAACTTAGGGTCTAATTGTCTTTTAAAGACCCCCAATTTCGGTTCCCTAGCTATTTGACACTTTTAGCTATCAATTTAGGACTTTTGCATCTTATGCGAATTAGTCCTTTTTCACAATTAAGCTCACAAACGCTAAAATTTCTTCACCAAATTTTTCATGCACTCTTAAAAACATGCTAGAAAATCTAAATAATAATAAAATAATTTCATTAAATTAGGATTTGTGGTCCCAAAACCACTATTTTGACTAGGCCCTAAATCGAGCTGTTACATGTAATTAGAAAGAGCTCAGTCACAATACTATAGTGGAATGACTTCATGACTAAATGAGTTTATAATTAATAGAAAAAAAGGCTAGAACATAATTATAAATCATTTGATCCATAATTATATATGTCCAATTGATCCTTTCACTAGTTCATTGAAATCGAAAATGGATTGCATATAGAACCAAATGAACAGAAATGAATGAAAATGGCGAAGTTAGAGAAATGTATCGCATTCACAAATGAATGTGTTTTCTTGATAAGTAAATAAATGAATTGAGAATTAATTTAAATTTTTCGAATTATTATTTAATTAATTATAATTAAATAATTGAAGTTCGAAAATGAAATGAAATTAATTAGTTATTTTGAACCCATTGAATAAGGAAATTTAAATAAATTTCCTCATAGATTCTTTTATGGTAAAGATGTCACGACTTTAATAAAATTAAAATTGGATTGAGAAAATTATTTAATTGGTAAATTAATTTAGTTAATTTAAATTAATTAATTAATCAATATTTATTTTGGAAAATAGAAAACAAATATTGGGTTGGATTAATTATAAAGTGTTGGATCAAAAGTCCAAGAAGCACATATAATTGGATCAAATACAGGAAAAGCCCAAAACCCCCTCATATTACATGTGAGGGGTGATAACCCTAGTGTTATTATCTAGGGTGTGCTGCCCCACTCTTTACTAGTTCGACTATGGAAGTGTATCTATTAAATAAACCTGTTTCTTGTTTTGTGAACGTCACAAGTAAATAAATCCATAAATGAATCTTGGGTCTATTTTATTTGGGTCTTGTTGGAGGTAATATCAGTGTAGTTAGTCATATCTAGGAGACATCCGCTCCAATTCCAAAGACAAAACATCTCCTCAATTAGACTTGATAGATGACATATTAGTCTTTCAATCAATTTGCTTATTTCCAATTAGACTAATGATATGTTTAGGTTCATCTACTAATACCTTTTCATATTATGATTTGACCACGTAATACCACTTCGTATTAGTTGCACATTAGATAGCATGTGAGCCAATATTTGCTTCTATTTTGCTTTGCGGAAAAAACATTAAGCATAATATACAAAAGATATTAATGTAATTAGTGGATATTATTATTAAACAAAATTGTTTGAAAAATACAATTATACAAAATGAATGTAACAACCCGTTTTAGTGAAACCGAAACAGTGGTTTTGAAACCACAAATTTGAGTGCAGAAGAAAATTTATTTTAATATTATTTTATGCTCTACCATATGATAGGAATATCGTATAAAACATTTTTCAAGAAAATTTTACCAATTACATGTTTAATTGATAAAAGGACCAAATTACATAACATGTAAAAGTTGAATTCTAGTAGCTAAAGGGATCAAATAGCTATGAAATTCAAAATTAGAGGTCCTTATATGGTAAATAGACCATTAAGAGGAGTTAGTAGATAATTCTGATGATTCATCCTTGGAAAATTTAATAAAGAAAATGATGAAATTGGAAAGATGAAATAATTAAAGACAATAAATTAATTAAATAACAAAAAATCATCATATTCATCATCTTTCCCAAATTAAAGACATGGAAACCATAGTTTTGGGTGTTGAGCTCAAGCTAACTATTTTGGTATAATTAGGTTTGTATCCTTGTCCTGTTTTTAATAATTTTTATATTTCTGAGATCGTAATAGTTTAATCTAGCTATCTTGGGGATTATTTTGCATAGTTATGAAAGTGTTAGGGTTTTTCCATGGATGAATATAGTAGAATTATGAAGTTTTATGGTAGAAAATGAAAGGTTGTTTATAGATAAACAACTTTTGTAAAGTGAATTTTGATGAAATTATTATTTAGGGACTAAATTGAAAAGATGTAAAATTTATGGAAAAATTCTAAATTATGTGAAGCACATGGACTGCTATTGTGATATATAAAAATCGTCTAGGCTTGGCATAAGGATTAAATTGAATGAAATTCATTTTTCGAGCCTAAAGACGAAATCATAATTAATCAAAAGTATAAGGGCAAAATGGTAATTTTGCCTAAGATGTGAATTGGATTGAATTGAATATGAATTGTATTAAATTAATGCTAAATTCATTCATATAGATTCGGATCGACTAAATACGAAGTTAGATTGAGGAAAAGAAAAAGCGTCGGATTAGTAGATTTTGCGTACATGAACACTTGTGGAGGTAAGTTCGTGTAACTAAATTGTATATTTATATGTTTGAATTGAATGTTGTGTATGTGAATTGTGTAATTGTCGTGTATGAAATTAATTACATAATCAACGATGATCAATAAGTATTAAGTCCCGTTTGAATAAATGAAATTCGATGGATATAGGGTTCCCGAATTGGTTGTGGTCCTGCGGACACACCACAGCTTGAAAGAGCATCCCTTTATTAGTCTCATTAGCTTTCTGTTATATGGTTCTTGCAAGCTTTCCATTAATAGCTCTTCGGAGCATCTCGATTGGTTGTGATCCTGCATATGTTGTGAACACACTGCAGCTCTTATGAGCGTCCCGATATATGGCTCTTTAGAGCTTCCCGATTAAAGGCTCTTTCATGAGCTTCCCGGTTAATGGCTCTATGGAGCTTCCCAATATTAGCTCTCTTGAACTTCCTGATATTGGCTCATATAAACTTCCCGTTAATGGCTCTCTGGAGCTTTCCGTTACATGGTTCACATTAGCTTCCCGTTTATGTGCTCGTATGAGCATTCTCGAATATGAATTGACGGATTACAGATTTGTACACTTTGTGTGTACTACTCGCGTATCCATCAAAATTTTTAAATGATTCAACGAGAAAAGTTATAATATGAGATAACATGGATTCAAAAGGAACTAATACCCGAATAAGTCTAAAATATATGGAAATGATTTATACATGTTATATGAACACATGATGTGGAAAATAAATGTATATGGCAACTTGTTGATTATTGAGCTCATATATGTTTCTTGATATTTCTATGAAATACATGACTAACATGCTTGGTAAGGATATGTGTTTAGGCATTTGGCCAAATTGGTTTGAGCATGTTTAGACGTCAATTTAAACGGTAAATTAATTTCCCGTTATACAAACTTACTAAGCATTAAATGCTTACTCTATTTTATTTTCTCTGTTTTATAGTAATTTGAAAGCTCGTTGGGTTGGAAGCTTGGCGGAGATATCTCACACTATACATCGGCCCATTTCGATGCATATAGAAAACTAATTTTGGTTATAATGCCATGTATAGGGTAATTTAGCCAATGTTGGCTTAAAAGTATTTTATTGTAAATAGCCATTGGAATGGCTTGAGCTAGACATATTTTGATATGTATATATGTTTGGCCTTATCATGTTTGTTGTGTTTGATATGGTTGAGTGATGGATAATTTATGGGTATGTTGATGAATGGTTTGAGATAACATGATTGGTGAAATATGCTATATGTTTATGTGGTCAATTAGTTAAGATTGAATATTTGGACATATGGGATGTTATGACATGTATTAAACTTGAGTTTGGCTTGAATTGAAGGTCTTATTGTGACTTGTGATTGTATAAATTGTTGTGTTTAGGTTGCTATCAAAATTAGGTGAGAAATATGGCTTGAAAATAGCCTATTTTTGTCCACATAGATAAAGACACGGGCGTGTATCCCCTGTATCTTTAAAATTGCAAAATCTAATACTCAGATATTTTCACACGGCCTAGCACACGGGCGTGTGACTTGGCCGTGTGACCACTGCACCTAGTTAATGCAAATCAGTATGCTCACACGACCTATCACACGAGCGTGTGGCTTGGCTGTGTGACCCAAGTCAGAGAGCAACCTAATTTGGACATCGGTTGGGACACGGCCGTGTGCCCTTATTTCGAATACCCATACCACCTAAGACACGGGCGTGTCTCTTGACTGTGTGAGCCACACGGCTTGGCCATATGTGCATCTGACCCCTACACCTTGGAAAAATTGTAATATTTTGCGAGAAATTCTCTAATTACCCGGTATAGTCTCGACTTGTTTCTAATGTGTATTTAGGCTGCGAGGACTCATATAAGGGACATTATGATTGATTTTTGATATGAATGTGAAATGATATGAAATGTCTGTATTTGATCTGTAAATTTTTCGTAATGCTCCATGACCCTATTCCGGCAACGAATATGGGTTAAGGGTGTTACAATAAATATACTACACTTAGGGCATTAGATCCAATAGTTGGAGGTGAGAATAAAACTTTGAGTTAGCCTCCACTATAAAAGAATCCAATTCCTAACCATCAAAAATTGAGATATGGAATGTATTTGCCTAGACACCATTGATGATTTATATTTTCATAATATTTTATTTTATTTATAAAAAATTATGTAATTATTTTTTCATTTATATAGTTTTTGTTTAATTTACTAATGTTTTATGTAATTATATTAAATTATAACTTGATGTATTTTTATCCTTGAAGAGTAGATCATGAACATACAACCCTATACTTTAAATCCCAAATGTTAATGTTTAGAATTTGAGTTTAAGTATTACAAAAATGGGTTAGTGTTAGCTTTAATGTCCCAACCTTTTTATATTATAACATTTAATATAAATTTTATATATTAGTCATTTGGTAAAAAAATGGCTGAAAATTTTATCAAACATTTTCAAAGACTTGCAAAATACTCAAATACATGTTTTAAATGTGTTTCATCCTTTCCACGTGTTTTTGAGTGAATATTAAAGTGTTCTAAGGTGTTTAAAAATTTTTAAGGTACTTTGATAGTCAAGTCTCGAGACGTAGGACTATATGTCTCTAGACATGAAAGTTCGAATGCAAAACTTTGCTTCAAGGGTTCCATGTCTAGAGGCATTAGCTAGCATGTCTCGCGACATGGCCTACATGTCTTGTGACATAGCCTGTCGATTGCAATGTAACATCTATTTTACAGTCATATCTCGAGACATCTTGGTAAGTTTAAAGACCTCGGCTATTGGGACACTTTTTAGCCTAAAATTAATGCTCGTAATTGCTCGAAATCATCCCCAATTACCATAAACATCCACAAACTTATTCATTGATATAAATATTATTGGTATCTAGTGCCCTTAGTGTAGTTTTTTTGTCATATGTACTTGGAATTTTTTTTAATAAATTGGTTTAATAAAATTTCGTCATTCACAGTAATATCGTTTGTATTTGTCCTCAATGATTTTTTCATGCAAAATAAAATGAATAAGCAAATATTGACTCATTAATTACTTAACCTTTAACTAATACTAAGTTGTATTATGTGGTCAGATCATAATGCAAGAAGACAACTTATATTAGTAGATAATCTAAATGATCTGTATTCTAATCAGAATGAAGCAAATCGATTAAAAAGATTATTATGATGTTTATCAAGGCCAATAGGGGAGATACCTTGTCTTGGGCATCGAAGCGAATGATTCCAAAAAGATAAAGACATAAATGTGATTGTTTGAATTAACAATACATCAGACAAAACCCAAGTAGTGTCACATCCCAAAAGTGGGCCTAAAATATATATGATAAAATTAATATTGTTCTTTATTTCCTTTAGAAATAGGGGAAGGGAATTAGAATGCCTAAAAAATTGTTTTTGTTAAAAAGTTTATAAGAATAAGTTTTCTAGTTCAGTGATAAGGCTTTAGGTTACCATTAAGTCCCAAGTTTGAAACCCTTGTATGCATTTAGCCAAAATATTTTATTTCATTAATTTTTCCCCATAAAAGTATTGAAATTAAAAAAGTCTCCCAACCAAAAATTGTTTCTTTTAAATTAGTCATTGTTTTAAAATAATCCTAATCCTACATGTATTTTTAGAACCTATTTCAACTAGGGAAAGCAAGTGTTATAAATAGCCAATTTTAAATCAAACCCTAGAATTTTTACCTAACAAATTTTTAAGAAAAACACCTTCAACCTCTTTTCTCCCAAATCAATTTTCAAAGTAAAGGAAGTCAAAGCTCAAAATCATCCCTCTCCCTCAAGTGGATCTTCAACCTCCTCTTCCAAACTAAGGTTTTTGTGTTTTCTCAAATCAGGTGTGGGATCTAAACCTAAATCTTTGTATATAATTGAAAATTTTAAGAAGTAGAAAACCAGAATGTGCGAACCCCCTATCCCAGGCGAACCCCTGTATATGTGAGCCCTAGTTGAGGCTAACCCCTATATGAATGAGCCGTGTGTGAGATCGTGTGCGAGCCTATAGGTGCAAGCCCTTGTACAGGCTAGTGACCGAGCCTATGTGCTCAAACCCCCTACTACGAATCCATACGTAAAACCATATAGGATTAGATACACGAGCTCTTAGAATATACATGCGAACCCTAGATTGTTTATGACATGCGACCCTTAGGTTATTACATGCAAACCCTATGTGTTTAATTATGCAAGCCTATGTATTATAGAATGCAAGCTTGCCTTTTCCATATGTGATTCAAGTATGTGTATTGCATGCGAGTCAAACCACTGTATCTATTATATGCAAACTATGTTATGTGAACCCTAGGTTGTATGGGAACCTATATGTTATGTGAACCCTAGGTACACTGCAAGCCTAACTGTTATGTGAACCCTAGCTACCATGCGAGCCTATATGTTATGTGAACCCTAGTTAATATGCGAGTCTATATACTATGTGAACCCTATGTGTCAACATTATGCGAACCTCGTATGTTTACGTGAACCCTATATGACAACAATATGCGAAACCTATAATGCAAACTCCCAAACTGCGAACCCTAGATACAAACCCTCACATGCGAGCCCTGCATGCCTATATAAATACTAGATAACTACACCAGTTAAAATAACACAAAAATTCTCTATATGAGTCATTTTTATTTTATTATTATTTTTACAAATTAAATTTGTATATGTGAAACTGATATGTATGAATGCATGAACACATGCCATTACATGCTCGTATGAAATATTGACTGAAGCATCAGTTGATGATAAAAGCATTACATGCTAAGTATATGTGCATAATTACATGAAAATAGGTAAGGAGGACGAAGGAGTTCCGTAGGAGACAATGGCAATTTAAGTCCACACTAAAAGTCAGTACTGCATGAAGTAGGCGGCAATGTCATCAAAACTGGATAAACCAAAATAATAGTTTAAAAAGCCATAAAAAATCAGACAATCGGGATGCTGAGTTATTGTAGAAAAAGTCATTCTCACATATGACAAATGAACGACCATCATCACCAGAAATCAAATCCAGGATGGTCAGTTATTGTTATGTGTTTCGAAGTGTCGGGCAATGCTCAAGGGTGGATCAGATGGACGACTTGGATCTTAATCCATAAAGTGCATTGAATCACATATATAAATTGATTATAAATTTTTATATGTACCATGAAGAAAGATTAAATCATTACTATGCTTTAAATTTTCTACTTTACACTTTTACAATTATATACAATGAATTATATACAATGATCTTAATACATCGCCGAAATAGAGTTATGGAGCATTACCAAATAAACGTAACATAAATCATTCCTTTCAAAACATTTCACTAAACATAGCATGATCCAATATTATAAAAGCATATCGCCCCTTATTTGAGCCCTCGAGGCCTTAAAATCACTTAAAAAGTGTTTTGGGACTAAATCGGGAACATTTGAAAATTTGAGGAAAAAAGTTAGAAAAATTCAACTGTAGAGTTCTCACGGCAGTGTGGCTAGGCCGTGCGACTCAAACGGTTGAGACACACGCCCGTGTCTTCTGCCATGTGGACATTTGAAGTAGAGACACATGGCCGTGTCCCAGCCAGTGTCTGTGCCCGTGTAACTCTCTGACTTGGGTCACACGGCCAAGCCATACGACCGTGTGCCAGGCCATGTAAACTCTTGAAATGGCCTCCTATACCCGTGTGCTAGCTATATGTCTTACACGGCCAAGTCACACGCCCGTGTGTCTAGCCATGTGGACCTAAAATGTGCCTTAAACAACAAGTTTACCATTTCCTACTTGCTTTGGCACTAAAACAACACAAAAACCATTCATTTAACTTATTCAAAACACAATCAAACAAACTTAAAACATGCCAAAACAATCATCCTAGGTGCCTAACCAATATGCCCTCGTTGGTACCACATTTATATCATCAAAACATATCATCAATGCATCATTCAAATCAAAGTTTAAAACATACCAAAATCATTCCATTTAGCCTAGTTTATAACCACTTAAACATCAATATTAATTTCACATACACCTAACAATCTTAAGGTCAAATCAACATGCCCAAATTATGACTTCAAACACAAACATATGTTTATATATATAAATATATATATATCAAACAAACATTATACTTAAACTCAATTACATTAGATATACCAAATTCATTAAAAACTAAACACATCCTAGGTACATGCCACTACAAATGGCAAACATCACCACATTTGAGATAGGGATTGTTGTTGGATGTTGAATCGGTGATCAAAAGAGAAGTACCTAACCTGCGCACCGAAAACAAAATCTTACACTGAGTAAAACTCAGTGATATTTTTATAATCTGAACAATTAAAGACATAATAGTACAAGAATGCATAATTGGAATTATACGAACATACTATTGTTTAAGCATACAATTACCACATACCATCATTTCAAATTCATGCATATTACCATATCTCTTCATACCATACTCAATTTTCACATGCTATCATATTTGATTTGTTTAACCAATATCTCAATTTACATCACTTACTATGTAAATAGCTTTTCACATATCAATCCACATTTCATTTAAACAATGACATTATCCATTCCATATTCAATTCATGAGTACATAACTCATATATTCCATTTATTCACAACATATTTCACATTTCATTTTCCATCTACTATCTCTTTTCCATTTCATATGCCATGCCATTTCAATGTCAATTGTAGAACTTTATTATTTATTTACCCATATTAACACGACTCAGACTCGAATAGATATACGGATCCAACCAACACACTAGTTTGGCACCCAATGCCTCATCAACTTGAAGTCGAAGAAATCCCTAAACTCTTCCTATCCTAAGACATGCCATCTATATCTGACTCAGCCTGATATAGTTAATAGGGTTCCATTTTGCTTTTAATATATATATCCAATATCAAATTTCATATATGCACATTATCACATATATACTTATTCAATTCAACCAATATAAATTCAATAATTTCATCACATACCAAATCAATCCATTTCAATTGTAAAACACAATAGTTCTCATCTTCAATGCTTACCATATGCAAGAAATCAAAATGCAATAATTTACAACCTAGTTCGGATTATAGAAACACAAACCGTGGATTCCGAGCTATTCAACGTCGATTTTATCTTTCCCCCTTTTAGTCGAGGATTCCAGTACGACGTTGGCTACGGAATTAAAACAATTAAAATACATTAATACTGCACAATTCAATTCCACATTGAATATTTCAACTTTTACACAACATTTGCTTAAATTCCAATTTAGTCCCTAAACCAAGACAAATTTTTATTCTTCATATTTAATCCAATATTTTTATGCTAATTTAACTTTAAGCTAAAGTTAGCTCCTTATTTTTAATTAAACCCCTAAATTTCAAATTTTTCACAATTTAGCCCCTATTATTCAAAATTTACAGTTTGTTCTACAAGTTTAATCATTTTCCATTTCTAACTTAAAAAATCTATCAATTTAATCCCTAATACTAAAACTATTCAACATTATCAACATCTAAAATCTTAATCAATAGTAAAATTTCAACAAGGGTCAGGTAGTACTTAACACCGGAATTCTAAAAATATAAAAATTACAAGAAAATGGACTAAATTGCGTAATCAATTGTAGTTTGAAAACATAGAAACCCTTGGCCTTGCGTTTCTTTCTCCTTTCTCCCTTTCTTTTCATTCTCAAATTTTTGCATGCCTTTCTATTTCTTTTTCTTTATTCTTTCTTTTATTATTATTACTTTTGTTATTATTGTAACATTTATACATATTAATTTCATTTTATAAATCATAATTTATAACTTATATATATTAAACTATTATATATATATAATACCTCATTAATGCCGTCCACTACCAAATATAAAGGTATATTTACCACTTTAATCCTTCAATTGATTTTTAATCTATAATTCAACATTTACTCTATATACGATTTAGTCCTTATACTATAATATTTCTTAATTCATGCAATTTCACTTAACAGAAATCTAATTGACTACACAACTAACTTATATTTACAGGTTCAATTTACGGGAACAGAGTCCTAAGAATGCACTTTCTGACACCCTTGACTATCGGGTCGTTACAGTTCTCCCCTCCTAATTAAATTTCGTCCTCGAAATTTACCTGAAAAGAGATAGGGGTACTGAGATCTCATCGTCTCTTCCGGTTCCCAAGTCATTTCTTCGACACTATGATTATGCCATATCACTTTCACTAATGGGACTCACTTGTTACGCAACTCTTTCACCTCGCAAGCCAAAATCGCGACTAGTTCTTCTTCATACGATAAATCAAATTGAATTTCATTGTCTTCTGTCAAAATAACGTGATATGGATCTGATCAATATCTTATAAGCATTGAAACATGAAAAATGTCATGCATTTTCTTTAATTAAGCAGGCAAAGCTAAATGATACGCAGCTAGTCCCACTCTTTCCGTGATCTCATACGGTCTGATAAAATGAGGATCAGTTTCCCTTTTCGACCAAATCTCAAAATTTTCTTCCAAGGCAAAACTTTAAGAAATAATTTTTTTCCAATACAATCTCTCTACATTTCAAATCTGCATACGATTTCTGTCTATCGAAAGATGTCTTCAATCTATCTCGAATTTTCTTAACAATATCTTCTGTTTCTTGAATTAATTTCGGCCTGACCATTCTTCTTTCACCCAATTCCATTCAACAAACAGGTGTTCGACACCTAAAACCGTATAAGGCTTCGTACGGAGCCATTTGAATACTCGATTGAAAGCTATTTTTGTATACGAATTTGGCTAAAGGTAAGTAACGCTCCCAACCTGATTCAAAATCAATTACACAAGTGCGAAGAATGTCTTCTAAAATCTAAATAACACACTCAGATTGCCCGTCAGTCTACGGGCGAAAAGCTATGCTAAAATTAAGTTGTGTACCAACAAACTCCTGCAACTATTTCCAAAATCTTGAAGTGAACCGCAGATCTCGATCAGAGATTATCGACATAGGGACACCGTGCAATCTCACAATTTCATGAATATAAACCTCGGCAAGCTTTTGGTCATGACCACTATGAAATGAGCTGATTTCATTAGTCAATCAATAATCACTCACACAACATTTTTCTTTACTGGCGATAAAGGTAACCCCGTTACAAAATCCATCGTAATACAATCCCATTTCCACTTAGGAATAAAAATAGGCTGAAGTAAAAATGTGGGAACCTGATGTTCTGCTTTAACTCGCTGACAAGTTAAGCATTTAGCCACATACTCGACTATGTATCTTATCATTCCTGGCGACTAATAGGATTCTCGCAGATCGTGATACATTTTCGCCCCCCAAGATGCACAGCAAAAGGACTATCATGAGCTTCGTGGAGTATCAACTCTTTTAATTCTAAAACATCCTGAACACAGAGTCGGTTATGAAATCTCAAGCAATCAAAATCATCAATGCTGAAATTTTCTAATGTGCAATTCTAAACCATTTCTCTTTTCTTTGCTAACTTGTCATCATCTAACTACGCTACATTGATTCAATCAAACAACACCGGTTTGATGTTTAATTCAGCCAACAAGCTTCATCGTCATTGATACTGAGTTGAGAAAACATTACTCACAATTCAACCACTATTTTTCTACTCAACGCATCAACAACGACATTAGCTTTACTAGGATGGTAATCAATAAGGCAATCAAAATCTTTCAGAAGCTTGACTCAACGAGGTTGTCTCAAATTCAACTCCTTTTGAAATAGAAGGTATTTGAGACTCTTATGATCTGTATAAATGTGACACTTTTTGCTATACAAGTGGTGTCTCCAGATTTTTAAAGCAAAAACCATAGCAACTAGCTCTAAATCGTGTGCCAGATAATTACGTTAATGTGTTTTAACTGACAAGACGCATATGCGATCATTTTTCATCTCGGATCAAAACACAACCGAAACTACTCAAAGAAGTATCACTATATACCACAAAGTCCTTTCCCGATTCTAGTAAAGTCAAAATCGGCGCTTCAGTCAACATTTGTTTCAACTTCTCAAAACTTCCTTAACACTAATTGTCCCAGATGAATTGAACATTCTTATGCAAAAGCTTTGTCATCGGTAAAGCTATCTTTGAAAATCTATTTAAAAATCTTTGGTACTAACCAGCTAGACCAAGAAAACTGCGAACCTCTGACACATTCCTCGATGCTTTCCACTGAACAATTGCCTTAATCTTTTTCAAATCAACTCTAATTCCATCTGCCGAGATAACATGACCCAAAAATACAACCTCTGATAACCAGAATTCACATTTCCTAAGCTTTCCATATAACCATTTCTCTCATAGCACTTGGAAAACAATTTTGAGATGTTGATCATGCTCGGATTCAGATTTCAAATATGTCAAAATGTCATTAATAAAGACTATCACAAATTGATCCAAATACGGTTGGAAAATACAGTTCATGAGATCTATAAATGCTGTCGGAGCATTTGTCAGCCCAAAAGGAATTACTAAGAATTCATAATAGCCATAACACGTACGAAATGTCGTCTTCTATACGTCACTATCTTTCACTTTCAACTGATAGTTACTCGATCTCAAATCAAAATTAGAAAATACAAAAGCTCTTTTTAGTTAATCGAATAAGTCGTCAATGTGAGGTACAGGGTATCGATTCTTAATCGTCAACTTATTCAATTGTCGATAGTCAATACAAAGCCGCATTGAGCCATCTTTATTTTTGACAAAAAGCACTGGAGCTCCTCCAAGGCGATTTACTAGGGCGAATAAAGCCGCGATCCAGTAAATCTTGCAATTGCACTTTTAATTCTTTCAATTCTGTGGGTGCTATTCAATAGGGAGACATTGACACCGAAGTCGTACCAGGAAACACTTCAATTGCAAACTCAACCTCTCGATCAGGTGGTAATCTCAGTAATTCCTTAGAAAACACTATGGAACTCACAAACAATTTAGATTTTATTGCTCTGATTATCATTAGAATTCAAATTGATAACATATGCTAGAAAAGATTCCTAGCCTTGATTAAGAAGTTTATCAGCTCGAATTGCTAAAATGATATGAGTTGAACCACTTGTTCGAACACCATTCACTTCAATCATATCACCATCCTTACTCTGTACAACAAACTTCTTTTTACGGCAATCCAGAATCACTCCGTGTTCCAAAAGCCAATCTATGCCCAAAATCATATCAAAATCGCCAAACGACATTATCAAAAAATCAATAGGGAAGGTTATACTATGTATCACTAACAGACATCTCCTACAGACCTGATCTACTAACACATATTGTCCCAACGGACCTGACACCAGTATCGATACTCTAGACGTCTTACATTTTAAACTCCTCGATCTAACTAATTCAGTATTAATATACAAATGCAAAGATCTCGGATCTAACAAAGCATAAACAAGTTCTGAATGTAATAAAAAGATACATGTCACAACGTCATTAGCATCGCCATCCTCACCTATCCGTACAATATAAGATCGAGTTGGCACTCTGGCCTCTGACTAATGAGTAACAATATCATTTCCCTTCCTAGTACCACCTTTCGAAAATGAACCACCTCGACTTGACCTGCGACCCCTAGGTGCAGGCACAGACTTGTGAGAAGTAACATGTGTAGCATTCTCATTCTTCGAACACCTTCTAGCAAAATGTTCCGTGGATCCACAGCGAAAACAACCTCGAGTTAACTTCCAGCATTCACCATTGTGCTTTTTCCTACAATGCTCACAATTCAGAATGTCAATATCCCTTATTGGACCTCGTACACTACCCATGGACACAGTCAGTTGTCGATCACGATTTCTATCAACTTTATCTGACTTAAAAGTCGACCTCTAATCACCACGAATTTCTTTTGATCTCTTTGATAATGGATTTGAACTAGCAGCTCTAGGACACTTTCCAACAGTACGATTAATCTCAGTCTTCTTATCAAAATCTAGAGATTGTTCTACCATTCTTGCTTGTTCAATTAAATCTGCAAGCTCCATAATTCTATGCGATACTAAACGTACCCGTAGCTCATCACGTAAACCACGTAAAAATCACTTGAAACATTCAATTTCAGTAGGCACAAAATCAATGGCATACCTACTAAATCCTGAAAACTCTCATTCATACTCAACCATAGACATTCCACCTTGTTTCAGCATAAAAAACTCTTGTCTTCTATCTCCGATAAATAGTTCACCCACATATTTCTTTTGAAATTCCTTTTGAAAGAATTCCCATTTAGCCTAATCTATGGATACATGGCATGTCACAACTGCCACCAAGTATATGCTTCTCATTGCAGTAGAGAAACAACACAAATTACACATTCACGTGGGTTGCATTCAAGTTGTTGCAAAATGCATTTAGTGGATTCAATTCAAACTTCAACTACGGAAGGATCAACTTCTTTCAACCCTAAGAATTCAGTAGCACCATATCTACCTAACTCTTTTATCGGAGCTCAAAAAATAGGAGGTGCAGATTCTGTAGCGGATGTGGTACCCGCAACATGCTGAAGAGCATCAACCATAGCTCAAAGTAACTGTGAGTCACCTCCTCCCTCAACATTACATCGCTCAACGTTAGGTTGTTGAGTACTAACTGGATTAACACTCGATGTTACTAATTTAGTTCTATTTAATTCATTAGAGACATCATCTTTGGTATACATCTCTTGATCAATATCATTATTATAGTCATTCGACATTTTAACTATAAAACAAAAACAAATATAATCAACATCCTAATCCTGACTCAATTTGACTCAATTGTGACATATACCTCTAAACTCAATTCTAAACTAGATTTAGTCTGAGAATCGGCTAAACCTGCAAGCTCTAATACCATTAAATGTAACACCTCTGACCTGTATCTGTCGCCAGAATAGGGTTATAGAGCATTACCAAATAAACGTAACATAAATTATTCCTTTCAAAACATTTCAATGAACATAACATAATCCAATATTATACAATCATACCTCCCTTATTCGAGCCCTTGAGACCTTAAAATCACTTAAAAAGTGTTTCGAGACTAAATTGAGAAAATTTGAAAATTTTAGGGAAAAAGTTGGAAAAATTCACACGGCCGTGTGGCTAGGTCGTATGACTTACATGGTTAAGACACACGCCTGTGTCTCTGGTCGTATAGACATTCGAAGTAGGGACACCGGCCATGTTCCAACCTGTGTTTATACCTGTGTAACTCTCTGACTTGGGTCACACAGCCAAGCCACACGCCCGTGTGCCAGGCTGCATAAACTCTCGAAATGGCCTCGCACGACCATGTGCTAGCCGTGTGTCTCACACGGCAAAGTCACACACCTGTGTGTCTGGCCGTATGGACCTAAAATGTGCCTTAAACAACAAGTTTACATTACCTACTTGCTTCGACATTAAGCAACACAAAACCATTCGTTTAACCTATTTAAAACACGATCAAACACACTTAAAACATGCCAAAACAATCATCCTAGGTGCCTAACCAATATACCCTCATTAGTACTACATTTATATCATCAAAACATATCATCAATGCATCATTCAAATCAAAGTTTAAAACATACCAAAATCACTCCATTTATCCTATGACTTCAAACACAAACATATGTTTATATATATATACCAAATCAACATTATACTCAAACTCAATTACATCACATATACCAAATTCATTAAAAACCAAACACTTCCTAAGTTCATGCCATTACAGATGGTAAACATCATCACATTTGAGATTGAGATCGTTGCTGGATGCTGAATCGGCGATCAAAATAGAAGTACCTAACCTGCGCACAGAAAACAAAACTGTATGCTTAGTAAAACTCGGAGATATTTCTATAATAACAATAATACATAATTTGAATTATATGAACATACTATTGTTTAAGCTTACAATTACCATATACCATAATTTCAAATTCATGCATATTACCATATCTTTTCATATCATACTCAATTTTCACATGCTATCATATTTGATTTGTTCAACCAATATCTCAATTCACATCAATTGCTATGTAAATAGCTTTTCACATATCAATCCACATTTCATTTAAACAATGGCATTACCCATTCCATAGTCAATTCATGAGTACATAACTCATATATTCCATTTGTTCACAACATATTTCACATTTCATTTCCCATCCACTATCTCTTTTCCATTTCATATGCCATGCCATTTCAATATCAATTATAGAACTTTATTATTTATTTACCCCTATTAACACGACTCGGACTCGAACAGATATACGGATCCAACCAACACACCAGTTTGGCACCCAGTGCCTCATCGGATAAATCCAAAGTAATAATTGCACCAAGCGCTATATAAATTGACACCCACTGTCTCATCGGTTAAACCGAAGCAAATTGGTACCCATTGCCTCATCGACTTAAAGTCGAAGAAATCCCTGAACTCTTCCTATCCTATAGCATGCCATCAATATCTGACTCAGCCCGATACAGTTAATAAGGTTCCATTTCGCTTTCAATATATATATCAAATATCAAATTTCATATAAGCATATTATCACATATACACTTAATTAATTCAATCAATATAAATTCAATAAATTCATCGCATACCAAATCAATCTATTTCAATTGTAAAACAAAATAGTTCTCACCTCCAATGCTTACCATATGCAAGAAATCAAAATGCAATAATTTACAAATTAGTTCGAATTATAGAAACTCAAACTGTAGATTCCGAGCTATTCAACGTCGATTTTATCTTTTCCATTTTTATTCGAGGATTCTAATACGATGTTGGCTATGAAATTAAAACAATTAAAATACATTAATACTACACAATTCAATTCCACATTGAATATTTCAATTTTTACACAACATTTGCTTAAATTCTAATTTAGTCCCTAAACCAAGACAAATTTTTATTCTTCACATTTAATCATATATTTTTATGCTAATTTCACTTTAAGCTAAAGTTAGTTCTCTATTTTTATTTAAACCCCTAAATTTTGATTTTTCCACGTCTTTATTACTCAAATTTTACAATTTGTTCTACAATTTAATCCTTTTCCATTTCTAGCTTAAAAATCTATCAATTTAATCCCTAATACTAAAATTATTCAACATTTTCAACATTTAAAATCTTAATCAATGCTAAAATTTCAACATGAGTCGAGTAATACTTAAAAAAGGGATTAAATTGACTAACCAATTGAAATTTGAAAACTTAAAAACCCTTGGTCGTCCGTTTCTTTCTCCTTTCTCCCTTTCTTTTCTTTCTCAAATTTTTGCATGCCTTTCTATTTCTTTTTCTTTATTCTTTCTTTTATTATTATTACTTTACCTTTATACATATTAATTTCATTTTATAAATCATAATATATAACTTATATATATTAAACTATTATATATAATACCCTATTAATGTCGTCCACTACCTAATATAAAGGTATATTTACCACTTTAATCCCTTTTTAATCTATAATTCAACTTTTACTCTATACGCGATTTAGTCCTTATACTATAATATTTCTTAATTCATGCAATTTCACTTAACCGAAATCTAATTAACTACACAACTAAAAATATTTACGAGTCTGATTTACAGAACGGAATACCTGGAATGCACTTTCTGACACCCCTAACTATTGGGTCGTTACAGTTTGTATTTTGTAACATTTGATATCCGGACTCGATGATTTGGGTCGGGTAGAGGGTTTTACAGGATCATTACCCATCGATGAGTAGAAGAATATACATTGGATCCAAGTCGACATGATAGTCAATGTCCAAGATCGGAGAAGAAAGTTGTTTGGATTTTGATAAATAGATTGATGACATTCAAAGGTATTTCATGAAAAAAATAAATTGTAGAAGAGAAAGGGAATGAGAGCTTTTAATTGATTCAAGCAGTGCAAATAGATAAAGCCATACGACAACAATCTTAATAACCCAATTACTTATATAGAAACTTCCAAATAGTTAAGTGATCATTTTATAACGTTTTGAAGTTAAGTAATCAAGATATAAATTTACTAATAGTTTAGTAATTTTGGATATAATTTACCCAAAAATTAATTACTCAATGCTCAGAATTATATCCTAATATAATAGAAATGCAATGATTAGTGGCAAGAATGAATACTAATTAGTTAGACAATAATGCAAAACAAAGATTAGATAGAAATTAGAAGTAAAAGAAAAAGAAAAAAAAGGAAAATTAGAAAAGCAGGACAGCGAACTGGGAGGACCAGCGGTTCTGTTTTGGGTTGGTAGAAAGTGGTAGGCACGTGATGCGTTGGCGTCGTGTTGCTAGCGTCGGCAATAAAATTACCCACTTTGTTTCTTTCTGCTCCGCTCGGGCCCCCACACTCGCTATATAAAATATATTAGTGTGATGGCAATTGCAGTTGCTTTTCACCCCAAATCTATGCCTCCATATTTCTTTATTATATTAATGTTCCTCTAGTTCGTCTATATATGAGAACAATAATATAATAAACTACCTAAATATTGTGCATTGCATTTCTTGACATGGAATGGGTTGATTCTTAAGGTAAAATACTTTTTTTTTCAGATATTGGCTTTTCTTATTTTTAGTTTGCGTTGAACCAATGATCCCAGAATATGCCAAATGTAACTGGCTCGAATAGTCCTAACTACGTGTCCTAAGCAAAAACGATCGGGACTAAATTGTGCAATACTTGAGAATGACCATAATAATCCTAGTGGAACTTCACTCTCGTTTGGAAGAACTCATTAATCACCCTTCATTTTCATTTTTTTAGAATTAGATCAGTGATTTAATTAATTAGACTACAGGTGCATTAATTTGATCAATCCAATTGGTTCGGTTAGCCCATTTGATTTGATTAAATAAATAATTCAAAATAAAAAATAAAAAAATCCCACACAACGCCTAATTCAATCTATTTTTTATCCAATTTAGCTAGTCTATATCATTTTCCAATCAACTGATCTAATGATTTTCTCCAAATTGATTTTTGATCCAACCAATCCGATCAATCGATTTATTCCTGTCGAAACCATCCTTTTTATTCAAATATTTTAAATTTTTAAAAAAGGAGGAAATCGACTATTTGGGAAATAGAAATATGGAGTCGCCACTGATCCTTTTGTTTTTGGTGTGATCGAATCACCTGAGAATTTAGTTATTTAATAAAACATTTTTGGTTTACTAAAACAACGATTCTGGTCTACGAAAATATAAGAAAACGGGCTCGGGAGTCGGTTACGTAAGAGGAAGGATTAGCACCCTCATTACGCCCAAATTTGGTACCAAATCGATTAAATACTGTCCTTATGTCTAAAATTAAGAATGTTTTTAAAATGTGGTTCTTGTTAATAACATTTGAATAGCCAGGGTTGGCTGCCAAAAATCTCATTGTTTTGATATCTAAAATATTTTATTTGAAACTCATAAGAGGATGCTCAACTATTTAGTCCAACGAAAAAAACGAAACCCAGCACAGTAGGGCATGATTCCTCGAATTTTCGAACATCGAACATTGCCTCACTTTAGAAAATACATGTAAAATTCCAAAAAGATGTTCGATTATTTTGGACAAATGAAAAAGCGCAACCCAGCACGATAGGGCTCGATTCTCAAATCACCAAACATCGAACATCTCCTTGGTTTTGAGAGGTTTTTAATAAACATGAATGAAAACCTAAAGGAATATTCGATTGTTCTGAACAAACGAGAAATCACAACCCAGTACGATAGGGCATGATTCTCGAATTGTTGAATACCAAGTATTACCTTCGTTTTAAAGGATACGAGTGAAATTTTGAAGGGTTATTTGATTATTTCGAGCAAACAAGAAATCACAACCCAACACGTTAGGGCACGATTCCACGAATTACCAAATATCAAACCTTGCCTTTGTTTTAAAGGGTTCTTAAAAGGGATGAGTAAAATTTTGAAGGGATACTCGATTATTTAGAGCAAACAAGAAATTGCAACCCAACACGTTAGGGCACAATTTCGCGAATTGCTAAATATCGAATCTCGCCTTCATTTCGAAGAATTTTAAAAGACATGAGTGAAGTTTTGAAGCGATATTCGATTATTTTGAGCAAATGCGAAATTGCAACCCAAAACGTTAGGGCACGATTCCGCGAATTGTCAAACATCAAATCTCGTCTTCGTTTTGAAGAATTTTGAATGAATGATTATAAAGCTAGCTTAAGACGTATAAATTCAATTTGAAATAAAACGAAGTTAATCATGAAAATTTGAATTTCCCAAAAACCACATTTCAAAAAAAAAAAACAAGATGGAGAACGATGATATGAGGTAATAGGCGCATATGAAATACTATACTTGATGAATGAGAATACTAATCAACTAAGAAAATAAGCAATTAAATACAATTAAATTAAAAATATAACTCGACTTCAATTATGCATGGAGAACGACTAACATGACAATAATGAGTAAATAAAATACAACTACCACATACATGGCATAATAAAATCATTAGAGGCATAAAGCAAAATGCAAACCACGGGAGCAATATGGTATATACAAATGCATTTGAAAATGGTAATCTTGTAATTATATATAAAAATGGAGTTTCCAAGAATTATTTCATATATACATATAAATAGAATATTTAATAAATCATAAAGCAAGAAGTATTATAAAATAAGAAATCTATTAAAGTAATAATTGTATTAATATATAAATATATATATAAATTTAAAAGGGAGTACATGTAAATGCACATAGAGAATGATAATATATATAAGTTTGATAATGTATGAAAATCAAAACATGTACGGCTATGAAATAACTCGGATTTTATGTAAAAAAATATATAAAAAGCTTATTTGAATAAAAAATATTTACTAAAATACACGGGTTTAATAAGATATAGACCAAATATAGGTATCGATGAATATATATATACGTATATAATAATAATTTAAAAGATGTATTTCGTAAGATTATATAATAGAATACAAGAAGAAAATTATTTAAGGAGTCACATGTATAAAAATAATATAAGGTTAATACTAGTATACATATATATGTAAAAAGGCTTTAATACAAAGTATATGTATGTATATGTATATATTAATATTTAGACAAGAGGTTATATAAGAATATTAAAATGGCTTAATGCAAGAAGAGTTTTGGAACGATGATTTAAAAGATATATTATAAGAATTACGTAATATGATTATGAGAATATACTTAAAAGAAAACTTCATGTATATAAAATAATATAATATTGACAATAAGCTTGAAATTAAAAGTTGACCTTATTATAAAGTATGTATGTATATCTACATAATAGTATATGTATAAAAACATTCGTAAAAAAATAATACATAAGGTATGAAAATATGGTTATCCAAAATTATAAATAAGTAAGTAAATAAATGATACTAATGACACAATTTATACGAATAAATGAACATGAGTAAAAAACAAGGAATGAATCTAAAAGAAACTAAATTGAAATCAAGTTAAAAATAAAGAGAAAAATTTAAATAAAATAAGCTGTTAAAAAAAACAGAGGGACCGGCGTGTAACACTTGTGAATGCGCAGGGACCCAATCTGAAAATAACCCAGACCCCCGAAATGCAACGCTCGGGTTCGGACCAAAGTGCGAGTACTCGCGAAATTACGGGGTGAAATTTAAAAAAACAAAAAATGCAAATGTTAGCTGATTTGAAAGCGGGACGAAAAGGGAAGGACTTAAGAGGCAAATTTCCCATTCATGGGAAGCACGCGGATCCTCCCCGAGTCAGGTCACATGCGTGCGGGTCATGCAGATGGGTCCATACGGTGTCGTTTCAAAGGCTATTGAACTTAGCCTGAAACGACGTCACTCCATGCATTCAATTAGAAGGGAAAATTGGCCCAAACATTAGAGTATTTTAGCAAAGCAAACAAGGGAAGTCGAAACCCTAAGTACCTGCCCTCATTCAGCCGCCGTTCGACCTTTAATCCACCACGACGATTGATGGATAAAAGCCTGCGGTGGAGCCTTCTTTCTACTTGACTCCACAGTTTAATGGCTTTAGCCACAAAGCCCTCTCTCCGCCTTCGATATCGACGAAGGGGATGGAGATCTCCAAGGCGCACTCACGAAGGTAAAGCTTCTGTCTCTTTTCTCTTTGATTTTTCTTTGTTCAAAATGCGCAATGTGTAAATCTGAGGAAATAAGAAAATAGGGGGAAACGAAAAGAGAAAAAAAGGAACCCAGAATCTGAATCTCACCTTTTAATTTCTTTTGCGTTTGGTATTTCAAATGTATTGATTGTGTGCGTAACCTTACAACTGGTGAAATCCCCTTGCTTTATAGCCGAATCGGGGTAAAAATGATAAAAAATAAAATCGAAAAATACAATATTCTTCGTTGTTTTGTTTGTTTTGTTGTGCGTTTGTCCATTCTTTGCAGGTACAGGGTGCGTGTCGCTCGGGTACTGGACTGCGCTGGTGCGGGCGTGGCTTCTAAAACATTAGGGCGTACGGAGGCACGGAGCTGCTTTCCGATTGCTGTTGCGGTACAGGAAGGAGGAGTGACCTAGGGTTACTGAAGTTGTTTCAGCTTTTGGGCTATTTTGGGCCTTGAAGCTTTGGACTGTTTTGTAAATGGGCTAGGGTATTAATTTTAGTGGACTGTTTGGGCTTGTAATAGGACACTAACTAAATGGACTTTATTTTATTCATTTATTTATTTGTAGATATTTTATATGTATATATGTGATTGGGGTTTTAGCGGGCCCGAGCCAAAATTGGTCATTATAGTTGCCCCACTTTGCTCATTGTTGTGTAACAAGAATAGAGCAAAGACTACAAAAGGGACCAAATTTGCCCGGTCTGGCTCAGTCTCAAAATCTTTATCCTCATCTTCCCCGAAGGTATTCTGATGTCTTCAGGAGTGTCAAATTGGCTATCCTCAACTTGCTTCTTGAAAACTCAAGAACCAATCTGTTATTTTCGATCTGCTCTCTACCAGTACAGAGATGCCAAATCTACTATCTTCGATCTGCTCTCCGCCAATACAGAGATGCCAAATCTACTATCTTTGATCTACTCTCCGCCAATACAGTGACGCCAAATCTGCTATCTTTGATCTGCTCTCCGCCGATGCAGAGACTCTAAATCTGCTATCTTCGATCTGTTCTCTGCCAATACAGAGATGCCAAATCTACTATCTTTAATCTGCTCTTCGCCAATACAGAGACGCCAAATCTGCTATCTTTGATCTGCTCTCCGCCAATACAGAGATGCCAAATCTACTATCTTTGATCTGCTCTCCGCCAATACAAAGACACCAAATCTGCTATCTTCGATCTGCTCTCCGCCAATACAGAGATGCCAAATCTACTATCTTTGATCTGCTCTCCGCCAATACAAAGACGTCAAATCTGATATCTTCGATCTGCTCTCCGCCAATATAGGGATGCCAAATCTGCAGGATTTGCCAATGTCGCTACACTGTCTTCTAAAGACATGATGTGTAGAATGGGTTTCTTGTATCTGTGTATGCCAAATAACTAGGATGCTATGATCGAGATGAATCAAATGTCCCTAACTAGATGTGGTGTTTATGTCAAATAATCAGAACGCTATGATCGAAATGACTCAAGTGCTCCTTAATTAAATGAATGATTATGGACGTAGAAATGTCATGAGAGTGATTCCTTTTAAACGCTTAAGGTGTCATTACTCATAATTCGTCCGGGCTCTATCATTGATATGTTATCGCGTCTTGCTTAGCCGTTATCTCTGACAGAAAATTTAAAGAAATAGTCATAATTTGGACTACTCTTTTCTCAATGTTTTCCAACTTTGAACCTGGTTAGTCCTGACTAGTGGCCCTGTTTCAGGTCCTTGTACCATTTAGAGACTTTCCAGAGTAATATGCATAACATCTTTTTTATGAATATTACATGTTCAAAAATCGCGATTTCAACAAAAATGCTCGAAAGAGATTATCATAATAGACCAATGGAATTTTATTAAGCAAAATTTGATGTGAATACATAGGATAGCGATTCTGATAAGGTGCAGAAAAAGGTGCCCCAGATATCGCAGCACGAGTTTCACTATTCTAATTTCTCAAAAGCTCCTTCAAACCAAATGTGTGTTCAGGAGATCCCGTGTATTTTGTTGATGCTCCAAGGTGTAATATTATTCTGTTTTGCTGATTTTCGGAGGACAAGACTACCATATGCCTCATATTCAAAATTTGAACTGCCCGTTTTTAGGTTTTCAGCTCAAAAGCCCCTTTGGTCTCAAAGTGCCCTTTGCGGGTTTTCACCTTGGCCTCTCCGTGTTTTTTTTTTGGATTTTAGAGCGCCCTTTGCGGCTTTTCACTCTGGTCTCTCTTTCTTCAGGTAAAATACTTCTTGACCGAATCTGAATTTACAGGATTGGGCAAGTTTCTGCCGTCCATCTCGGCTAGAATCAATGCTCCTCCAAAGAAAGCTTTCTTCACCACGTAAGGCCCTTCCCAATTAAGCATCCATTTCCCTTGAAAGTCCTTCTGTATGGGAATGATCTTTTTCAAAACTAGGTCTCCTTCGTGGAATTCTCTAGGGCGAATCATTCGCCTTTGGTATACTGACCATGACGGATAGCTCTTAGCCTTTTTTCCTCAATTAGGTTTAATTGGTCATATCGAGACTGGACCCACTCTGCCTCGTCCAACTTTAACTCTGACAACACTCGAAGTGACGGGATCTCAACTTCGATCAGCAGCACCGCTTCCATCCCGTAGACCAAAGAGAAAGGGGTTGCCCCAGTTGAGGTTCTGACTGACGTTCGATAGGCAAGGAGAGCAAACGATAACTTCTCATACCAGTCTCTGTAGGTTTCGGTCATTTTCCCCACAATATTTTTAATATTTTTATTGGCCGCTTCCACCGCCCCATTCATCTTCGGGCAATATGGTGACGAGTTGTGATGTCTGATCTTGAATTGACTGTAGACTTCCACTATCATACTATTGTTTAGGTTTAATGCATTGTCAGATATGATCCTCTCCGGCATTCCATATCGACATATGATCTCTTTTTTCAGGAACCTGCTTACTGCTGACTTTGTAAAACTAGCATACGAAGCGGCTTCTACCCATTTGGTGAAATAGTCGATAACCACAAAGATGAAACGATGCCTATTGGAAGCTTTTGGCGATATTGGTCCAATCACATCCATGCCCCACATAGAGAATGGCCATGGAGAAACCATGACATGCAGCAGTGAAGGAGGCACATGAATTTTGTCTCCGTAGATTTGGCACTTATGGCATCTTTTAGCGTAATTGATACAGTCTCCTTCCATGGTAGACCAATAGTACCCGAAACTCATAATTTGTCTGGCCATTGTAAAGCCATTAGCGTGTGTCCCACAGACACCTTCATGGACTTCTTCCAAGATTTTCTTAGCCTCTACAGCGTCTACACATCTTAGTAGCACTTGATCCTTTCTTATTTTGTACAGGATATCCCCATCTAAGACATAGTCGGTGGCCAATCTTCTTAGCGTTCTTTTGTCATTCTCGCTTGCCTGATTTGGGTACTCACGATTCTTCACGTATTGCAATATATCGTGATACCAAGGGTGATCATCTTTCTCTTCGTCTTCTTCAATATTATAACAGTGGGCCGGAACTTCATAAATGCTCATCCGGATGGGTTTGACATCTTTTTGTTTGTTCACCTTGATCATGGAGGCTAAGGTAGCCAAACCATCAGCCATCTGATTTTCGTCTTGTGGAAGGTAGTTGAAGGTAATGTCATCAAACTCTTTAACCAATTCAAGGACCAGCTTCCGATAATCGATTAACTTGGGGTCTCTGGTCTCCCATTCTCCTTTGAGTTGATAAATCACTAGCGCGGAATCCCCATACACCTCTAGCACTTTAATCTTGCGTTCTATGGCTGCACGGACTCCCATGATGCACGCCTCGTATTCTACCATATTATTCTTGCAATCAAAATCCAATTTGCTAGTGAATGGATAATGATCTCCGTTTGGGGATACTAAGACGGCCCCGATTCCATTGCCCACAGCATTTGACGCCCCATCGAAGTTTAATTTCCAAGGAAGTTCTTCCAGAGCACCTTCTTCAGTGGTAGCGACACACATTAGGTCCTCATTCGGAAAGTCGAAGTTCAAAGGCTCGTAGTCCTTCGAAGCTCTACTGGCCAGAAAATCCACTATTGCACTCCCTTTTACCGCTTTTTGCTTCACATAGACAATATCGAATTCAGAAAGCAGAATCTGTCATTGGGCCATCCTTCCATTCAAAGCTGTTGACTCCATCATGTATTTCAAGGGGTCTAATTTTGAGATGAGCCATGTGGTGTGATACAACATATACTGCCTCAGTCTTCGGGTTGTCCAAATCAGGGCACAACACAACTTCTCTATCGGCGGGTACCTTGTCTCACATTCTGTGAACTTTTTACTAAGATAGTAAATGGCCTTCTCTTTCTTCCCTGACTCATCATGCTGACCCAATACGCATCCTATGGAGTTGTCGAATACTGCAAAATATAGTATCAACGGTTTATCGGGGTTAGGTGGCGTCAGCACCGGGGCGTTGGATAAATACTGTTTGACCTTGTCGAAAGCCCTTTGGCATTCTTCATCCCATTCGCCTGGGTTATGTTTCTTGAGGAGGTGAAAGACAGGGTCACATTTCTCGGTTAGTTGTGAAATGAACCGAGCAATGTAATTTAATCTTCCTATAAAGCCTCGAACTTCTTTCTGAGTGCGCGGCGGGGATAGCTCTTGTATGGCTTCAACTTTGTCTGGATCGATCTCGATTCCTTTCTCACTAACCACAAATCCGAGCAACTTTCAGACTTAGATCCAAAGGTACATTTGGCGGGGTTGAGTTTTAGCTGAAACTTCCTCAACCTCAAGAACAATTTTCTCAAGACTTGTATGTGCTCCTTCTCTGTTTGAGACTTGGCTATCATATCATCGACATAAACCTCAATTTCTTTATCCATTATGTTGTGAAAAAACAGTTACCATGGCTCTTTGATAAGTTGCCCCCGTATTCTTTAGTCCAAACGGCATCACCTTGTAGCAAAACGTGCCCCATATGGTAGCAAAACGTGGGAAGTTGTCTTTTGGGCTGGCTTTATTCAAATCTCTATAGTCCACACACATTCGCACTTTTCCATATTTCTTAGGGACAGAGACGATGTTGGCTACCTAATTTGAGTATTTTACCACTTTCAGGAATCCAGCGTCAAACTGCTTTCGAACCTCTTCTTTTATTTTTAGCAATACATCGGGCCTCGTTCTTCGGAGTTTTTGTTGAAATGGCTTACATTCTTCCTTCATGGGGAGTCGATGCACGACGATGTCAGTGTCCAACACGGGCATATCTTGGTATGACCATGCGAAGACATCTTTGAATTCTTGAAGTAATTCAATGAGGTCTCACTTCATTTTCGTATTGATACATGTTCCGATCTTCACCTCTTGTCCTTCTCCTAAGCTCACAATTTCGATTGATTCTTTGTGAGGTAGGATTTATTTCTCGTCTTGTTCTACCATCTTTAACAAATCAGGAGATAGGTTACAGCTTTGGTCATCTTCAAAATCCTGAGAATCATCCATACACACATCTTGCTCGAAAAGAAATTCTGAGTCGCTAGCAGTGTCACTCGTATCATTAATATCTGGGGACCTGTTATGAGGACAAAGGCAGATACAAAGAATCAAAAGAATTCGAAACATTTATTTGAATGATATGATTATGAATGACGAATGAAAGAATATTTAGAAGAATGTTTCAAGGATAAAAGAATCCAAAAGTAATCATTTGTATGGTTATGAATGAAATTGAGAGGACGAGAGAACATTTGCTCAAAAATGATAATAACCGTACATTTTTATTGAAACACATTTTTAAACATCGGCCTACTTCACAAAAGATCCCTATCACTCCTAGGCCTAGAGCAATAAGTGTGTTTTGGACATTACTCTAAATCCGTTCTAAAAACTACAAGGATCTCTTCCGCAGTCCAGTTGTCCAGAACACTTCCAGGTGTGTAGAGCCCAATTTCCGATAAACTTTCTCTTCCAGTCTCCTCTTCGTACATGACGTTAATGTCCAAGCTTTCCAGCCTTTCTTCTATAGCTCCCTTCATTAGCGTGTCTCTCTCGGGATGAATAATTCCCCCAAACACAAATGTTTTCGATATATGGGGGAATATCATAGGTTCCCACTTGATTTCCTCCCCCGTTAATTGAGCTCTCCTTCTTTCTTGCTTTTTTTCCAGCTCCCTCCTCCTTTGTTTCGCATCCAGCTTATATCCTAAGCCAAAGTGGTGCCTCTTGTCTTTCAGCGTTGGCGTTTTGAACCTTCCTTGCAGATGTCTCCCAAGTCCCCTTCCGGGTAGAGCCCATTTTTCAAATGTCAGCTGGAGGCTCATCTTCGTGGTTTTGGACAATTTCAGCACTAGAATTTTGCTTCCCTCGGCGATGAACGTCGCATTAACAAATTCCAAAGATCGAAATGAGCATTCGATTGCTTCGTCATCCGTCTCCAAATAGGGTGCGCAATAATATCCTTCTCAGCTTTGATTGTTATCAACCTCTCTTCCGATATTATCTTCAATTTTTGATGCAACGAGGAAGGCACTGCCCCAGCTGAATGTATCTAGGGCCTCCCCAACAAGCAATTGCATAAGGGCTTGATATCCATCACGAGGAAATCCACCTCATATGTGTTTAGCCCAATCTGAAGAGGTACCTCGATTCTGCCTATCACCTTTATTTCCGTGCCATCGAATGCCTTCACGATGTTCTGGCACTCCTTCATGTGAGAGCTGTCTATAGGTAATCTATTCAGCGTGGTCAATGGCAGGACGTTCAAAGCCGATCCATTGTCAATCAGTACACCTGGCAGCGTATACTCTTTACAGCGTGTGGTGATATGCAGAGCTTTAGTCGACCCCATGCCCCCGGGTGGTATTTCGTCGTCATTAAAAAAGATATAATTGTCGGCACTTATGTTGCTCACCAACCGGTCCAACTTGTTAACGGAGATATCATTGGCAACATATGTCTCATTTAAGACCTTCATTAGCGCGCTACGATGAACTTCTGAGCTTAGAAGCAAGGCCAGCACCGAAATACGGGCTGGTTATTTACGTAGCTGTTCTACCACACTGTATTCGCTATGCCTTAAGAATTTTAAAAACTCCTTGGCCTCCTCTTCGTTAACTGGCTCATTAACAGGTTTGGTTGCTTTTCCTTTCACTTCCTCGACCTCTTGAGCTTTTCCTTTTGTGGGCGGTGCCTCCTCATTCACCGTATCATAGCGTCTTCCACTACGTGTATAGGAACCCCTGTCTTGATCCCCTCTCGAAGCGTCAACTGGACTTTCTTTTCCCGGCATCGTCACACTGCAATCATATTTCCACAAGACCTTTTTGCTGTCCTTGTAAGGCAAGACTGCAGGTCTTTGGATTATGACCCTCAGTAGCATTTGTACTCCAACTTCATTATTTTTGGGTCTCGATATGATAACCACAGGGTAGTTGGTCGTTTGATTCTGGGCTGCTGATCCTCCCTCTAATGCACATATATTTCCCTCTATGGGACTTTCGGTCTCTTCAAAGAATTCTATTTCCTTACTGTTCATCATGTTTTGTACTAGGGCCCTGAACTCCATGCAATCTTGGATTTCATGCCTCACCTCGTCGTGAAACTCACAGTAGTTTCTCTCTTCTTCGGATTCTTCCCTTGAATCTGAAACGATCAATCCTCTCTTGGCCATCTCTTTCCATACCCGTCTCAACGGGGTCCTGACTTCTGCCACCTCATACTTGGTCTTCTTGTTCGAGCCTTCGCTTATCCCATTCACTCCTTGGTCGATATGATTGGGGAGTGGGTTTCCTGCTACATTGGGTGTAGCAGGATCATCAAATCTCATGATCCCCATCTTAATGAGTCTTTGGACTAATTTTTTAAACGCAACGCAGTTTTTGATAGAGTAGCCGGTGATTCCTGCGTGGTACTCATATTGGGCGTTCGCGTTATACCATTTGGGATACAGGGGCTGCAGTGGCTTCAAGTAGAAAGGGGAGACCACATGAGCATTGAACAGGTTCTGGTACAACTCCCTATACGTCATGGGTATAGGGGTGAATTGTGGCATTTCTGTGTTCTCCCTCGCATTGGATTCTTGTCTTACAGAACTTTGCTGACTGGTGGTCACCGTCTTGGGTTGATTTACAGTGAATAAGTTAGACTGACCTTTGTTAGATGTGCTCGTGTTGTTTACTTCATTGTCTCTTTTTCTCGGGACCGACTTTCTGGTATTTTCTCTAGCTTCTATCTTACCACTTCTCACGGCATTTTCGATCATTTCCCCTGTCATCACTATATCGGAGAAGCTCTTGGTGGCGCTTCCCAACACATGGGTGATAAAAGGGGCATTCAAGGTATTTATAAAGAGCATCGTTGTCTCCTTTTCTAGAAGTGGTGGCTAAACTTGTATGGCCACCTCCCTCCATCTTTGTGCGTACTGCATGAAGCTTTCATTTGACTATTTCTCCATATTCTGGAGAGTGATTCTGTCGGGGGTCATGTCCGTCACATAACTGTATTGCTTCATAAAGGCCTGAGCCAGGTCCTTCCATGAATTAATTTTAGCTCGGCTTAATTGGTTGTACCACTTAGACGCCGCCCCAACCAGACTATTTTGAAAGCAGTGGATTAATAGCTGGTCATTATTAACATATCCCGTCATTCGCCTGCAGAACATAGTGATGTGGGCTTCAGGACAGCTCGTTCCATTGTATTTTTCGAATTCGGGCATTTTGAATTTAGGGGGAAGGACTAAGTCTGGGACTAGACTCAGGTATTTGGCATCAATCCCTTGATGATGATCTGCGCTCTCCATGGCTTTGAATTTCTCCTCAAGCCATCTACATCGTTCTTCTAATTGTTTTTGTGAATCCATCCTCGCCTTTTCTTCTTCAGCAATTTCATCCAAGTCGGGAACGGGCAGATAATTTGGGTTGTTGACAAAGTTAGAGCCTGAGCCGGTTTGGAAATTCATCGGTATTGAAGCTCAGGCCTAAACCTATTGGGGCATGATCGTGACAGATGGTTTCGGTAGATTAATCTCGGGCTTTATCGGTACATGTGTCGGAGTGAAGCCAGAGGGGTATTGAGGATCCTCATTAGTTTCTTCAACTTTGTTCATGGGGCCATTTCCCTTACCGTTCCTCCCAACAACAACTTGGATAACTAGGACATCATTTCTCTTTGGGACTCCATTATTTGTTCCTTCATCTCTCTTTTAATCTTGGCTAGTTGCTCTTGCATCTGAGACTGCATTTGTTCTTGCATGTCTTTTTGCATTTGCTCCAATTTCTCGAGTCTCTTATCCATTGATTTTTTTTCTTGTATCGTAGGGGTGCGTGGTTGGTTGGTTTTCGTTGGTTTCCAGGTTACTGAAATAATTTTTAATTAATTAATTAGAAAACTCTTATGGCCTTTGATGCATAATGATATGATGTAATGCAAATGCATGAATGCAAAGGAAGCAACAATTTTGATTCAATTGCCCTTAGAAAATTTCACTTGAAAATAAAATCTTTTACAAAAAGTCGAGTTTACAAATAAAATTTCGCTCTAACACTTAAAGTCCTAATTTTTCTAAGCAACGAGGCTAGCTCTTGTCCGTGCTCTGACTCTAACTCATATTTCACGCTTAGTGTGTCCGCCTGAACAGCTAAAGTTTGCATGTAGTCCGCTACTTCCCGAATCTAGGTTATGGCCTCCCCCATAAGGTAATCCCTGTTTCTGACTTGGTCCTGCCCATGGTGAAGCTGCACTTTCCAACGATCCTCGTTTGTTTCTAAAAACTAGACTCGCATCTCACAGTTTTGCAGTGACGCTTCTAACTCTTCTATTTTTCCTTTCATTTCTTCTATCTTGCTCAAGCTTGCCCTCAATTCCGTCGCAGTGTTGCGGTTTCGATACTGATGTAGGGACTTCTCAAGTTCTGCCACTCTAACCCTTAATTCCCCTCACTCATTTATGCTTTTTGACAGACTTTTCTCCAAATCTTCGTTTCGTGCTTGAGCTTCTCGAAATTTCCTTTCCCACCGGTCGGTATTGGCATTTTCTTCCCAAATTTCATGGCGCCATTGTTCGGAAGTCTTACCTAAACCTGCAATTCTCATAGACAGACGCAGCTTCTTATAGTCAGTCTTCAAGCTGTTTAGGTCTTCTTCGGCCTTAGTTTTCCCTTTTCTCCACTTTTCAGCCTCTACCTCTGGACATAAGCTTCTAACCTTAGGTGCATCTTTTCTTCCTCTAATTATTCGATCTTCTTCCCAAGCTCCGAACTCTTCTTCTCAAAATCTTGCCTTATAATTTCCAATTCTGATGGGGCGACTTGTAATTGTTCCCCGATAGGTCGAGCATTCTCCAAGCTTGGCCTAGGAATATTATCATTAATCCTCTTCTTAAACCACTCGCTATACTCGAGCGTTACCATGGAACCGACGGCTAACCTCTTCATCCAGCAAGTTTGCTTCCAAGCATCTGATAACTCCCGAACTCCCTTCTTATAGTGAGCACCTTTAAACGAGAATTCACTCTGAGCAAGTCCGTGGGTCATGGGTACAAACTGCCTCGACTTATATTGCCTCAAGGCTAGCAGTGAAGTATACCCGGTAGCTCCCAAAATTCCTAACAACGACACCCAATCAAAGTTACCTCATCGGTACATGATCTCATCAGGAACCATACAATAAGTTCTCCACTCGATATCCTCCTGCTTGAGGTTCTGAAAAATATCCATCCACTTCTCCTCCGAGATATCCTCTTTCCTCTGTATAGCTGCCTCTTCTTTCAAAGGGGAATAACCTTCGAAAAAGACTCGATAGGAAACCTTGTCCACCTTCCAAAAGTTCCCATGAAACCATACCATCAATAGTTGAGCACATCCAATAAATTGCCCCTCGCCTGTCTTCCGACATGAGCTCAAAGATCTGAACGTTTCTGCCAATATTGCCGGTATCGGTGTGATTCCCCTTTCAAGACGATCAAACAAGTCAATGAACACCTCGTCCACGTGTCTCAAAGCCTTAGGAAAGATCACTAATCCGTAGATGCTTAAGGCAAATATATCAACCCTCTTTCTTTCGTCTGGATGAGTTAAGATCAAATCTCGCAAATTCTCCCAAGGGACACATTTGTTATCTCCTTTTTGTTGAATCCGAGCAGTGACCCAAGGCTCGCTCATCCTAGAAATGCTCATCAATTTCTTCACGAAAGCCTGATTACTAAAAACCCAGGCATAAGTCTTCCGGACCTGAATCTTTGGACATCTAAGCAGCGTAGTGTATTCCTCCATGGTAGGTACCAAATCCACTTCTCCAAAAGTGAAACACTTGTACGCAAAATTCCAAAACTGCACCAAGGCTCAGAACAAATGCTGATCCACTCTAATATCTAGCAGGTAGGATATGTCACCATAGCTTTGGTAAAACAACTGCTTGATCCCTTCATCCTAACTAGCCCAAATGCCTCTCAACTCTTGCAGCTCATTCTGTACTACATTGACGCGAGTGAAATCCTGCAGCTCCGATACATACCCTTCTGCCAAGTTATCCCCCCTCTCAGATTGTAGCCTCTCCGACCAAGCACGAACGGCCGCATTATCCTCGACTTTACTAAGAAATTCATTCTCCATGTCAAATTTTCTAACTTAGTAATTGAATGTGGATTAACGCCTCCTTTAATATGCAATGTCATGCAAAAAAGATAATCAAAACAAAACATCGGTTAGTATCAAATAATAGTGATAAAATGCAAGCATATAAACAATAATTATAGCGCATATACGGGTAAGTACTAAGGCTCGACGCGGCTCCACCCAAGGATAGGTCCTAAGGTTCACTATATGTGGTTTAGTTCTAGAGATAAGGTACCCGAACCAGCAGATTCCTCAATCCTCACCCATTATAGGCTCATATAGATCGAGTTCGGTTCAGGGGGATACATTTCCCTATGACCATGCAGAGATGAAAATCTCACGAAATCATAGGTGCAGATGTACCCCGGAAGCAATCCACTAGCTCATGCGGAGGTGAAAACCTCACGAAAGCGTAGCTTCTTTCTCCCACTTAAAAGGTGTGACCACAGTGGTCATGCAATGAAATGCAGTGCTATTCTACAAGACCCGTACAAATATGCAATCGAAAGATACATGATTTTTTTTAAAATAAATTTTTGATTTTTTAGCAAAAAGACAGTAAATAATCGATTTTTTATGGCTCGACTCTCAAGTTGGTCCCAAGTGGAGTCGCCAAGCTATCGAAACCACCCTTTTATTCAAATATTTTAAATTTTTAAAAAAGGAAGAAATCGACTATTTGGGAAATAGAAATATGGAGTTGCCACCGATCCTTTTGTTTTTTGTGTGACGGATCACCTGAGAATTTAGTTATTTAATAAAACATTTTTGGTTTACTAAAACAACGATTCTGGTCTACGAAAATATGAGAAAATGGCCTCGGGAGTCGATTACGTAAGAGGAAGGATTAGCACCCTCATTATGCCCAAAATTGGTACCAAATCGATTAAATACTGTCCTTATGTCTAAAATTAAGAATGTTTTTGAAATGTGGTTCTTGTTAATAACATTTGAATAGCTAGGGTTGGCTGCCAAAAATCTCCTTGTTTTGATATCTGAAAAATTTTATTTGAAACTCATAAGAGGATGCTCAACTATTTAGTCCAACAAAAAAAACGAAACCCAGCACAGTAGGGCATGATTCCTCGAATTTTCGAACATCGAACATTTCCTCACTTTAGAAAATACGTGTAAAATTCCAAAGAGATGTTCGATTATTTTGGACAAATGAAAAAGCGCAACCCAGCACGATAGGGCTCGATTCTCAAATCACCAAACATCGAACATCGCCTTGGTTTTGAGAGGTTTTTAATAAACATGAATGAAAACCTAAAATAATATTTGATTGTTCTGAACAAACGAGAAATCACAACCCAGTACGATAGGGCATGATTCTCGAATTGTCGAATACTGAGTATTACCTTCGTTTTAAAGGATACGAGTGAAATTTTGAAGGGTTATTTGATTATTTCGAGCAAACGAGAAATCGCAACCCAACACGTTAGGGCACGATTCCACGAATTACCAAATATCAAACCTTGCCTTTGTTTTAAAGGGTTCTTAAAAGGGCTGAGTAAAATTTTGAAGAGATACTCGATTATTTAGAGCAAACAAGAAATTGCAACCCAACACGTTAGGGCACAATTCTGCGAATTGCTAAATTTCGAATCTCGCCTTCGTTTCGAAGAATTTTAAAAGACATGAGTGAAATTTTGAAGCGATATTCGATTATTTTGAGTAAATGCGAAATTGCAACCCAAAACGTTAGGGCACGATTCTGCGAATTGTCAAACATCAAATTTCGTCTTCGTTTTGAAGAATTTTTAAAATGATTATAAAGCTAGCTTAAGACGTATAAATTCAATTTGAAATAAAACAAAGTTAATCATGAAAATTTGAATTTCCCAAAAACCATATTTCAAAAAAAACAATATGGAGAACGATGATATGAGGTAATAGGCGCATATGAAATACCATATTTGATGAATGAGAATACTAATCAACTAAGAAAATAAGCAATTAAATACAATTAACTTAAAAATATAACTCGACTTCAATTATTCATAGAGAACGACTAACATGACAATAATGAGTAAATAAAATACAACTACCACATACATGGCATAATAAAATCATTAGAGGCATAAAGCAAAATGCAAACCACGGGAGCAATATGGTATATACAAATGCATTTGAAAATGGTAATCTTGTAATTATATATAAAAATGGAGTTTCCAAGAATTATTTCATATATACATATAAATAGAATATTTAATAAATCATAAAGCAAGAAGTATTTTAAAATAAGAAATCTATTAAAGTAATAATTGTATTAATATATAAATATATATATAAATTTAAAAGGGAGTACATGTAAATGCACATAGAGAATGATAATATATATAAGTTTGATAATGTATGTAAATCAAAACATGTACGGCTATGAAATAACTCGGATTTTATGTAAAAAAAATATATAAAAAGCTTATTTGAATAAAAAATATTTATTAAAATACACGGGTTTAATAAGATATAGACCAAATATAGGTATCGATGAATATATATATACGTATATAATAATAATTTAAAAGATGTATTTCGTAAGATTATATAATAGAATACAAGAAGAAAATTATTTAAGGAGTCACATGTATAAAAATAATATAAGGTTAATACTAGTATACATATATATGTAAAAAGGCTTTAATACAAAGTATATGTATGTATATGTATATATTAATATTTAGACAAGAGGTTATATAAGAATATTAAAATGGCTTAATGCAAGAAGAGTTTTAGAACGATGATTTAAAAGATATATTATAAGAATTACGTAATATGATTATGAGAATATACTTAAATAAAACTTCATGTATATAAAATAATATAATATTGACAATAAGCTTGAAATTAAAAGTTGACCTTATTATAAAGTATGTATGCATATCTACATAATAGTATATGTATAAAAACATTCGTAAAAAATAATACATAAGGTATGAAAATATGGTTATCCAAAATTATAAATAAGTAAGTAAATAAATGATACCAATGACACAATTTATACGAATAAATGAACACGAGTAAAAAACAAGGAATGAATCTAAAAGAAACTAAATTGAAATCATGTTAAAAATAAAGAGAAAATTTTAAATAAAATAAGCTGTTAAAAAAAAAAGAGGGACCAGCGTGTAACACTTGCGAATGCGCAGGGACCCAATCTGAAAATAACCCAGACCCCCGAAATGCAACGCTCGGGTTCGGACCAAAGTACGAGTACGCGCGAAATTACAGGGTGAAATTTAAAAAAAACAAAAAAATGCAAATGTTAGCTGATTTGAAAGCGGGACGAAAAGGGAAGGACTTAAGAGGCAAATTTCCCATTAATGGGAAGCACGCGGATCCTCCCCGGATCAGGTCACACGTGTGCGGGTCATGCCAGATGGGTCCATACGACGTCGTTTCAAAGGCTATTGAACTTAGCCTGAAACAGCGTCACTCCATGCATTCAATTAGAAGGGAAAATCGGCCCAAACATCGGAGTATTTTAGCAAAGCAGACAAGGGAAGCCGAAACCCTAAGTACTTGCCCTCATTCAGCCGCCGTTCGACCTTTAATCCACCACGACTATTGATGGATAAAATCCTACGGTGGAGCCTTCTTTCTACTCGACTCCACGGTTTAATGACTTTAGCCACAAAGCCCTCTCTCTGCCTTCGATATTGACGAAGGGGATGGAGATCTCCAAGGCGCACTCACGAAGGTAAAGCTTCTGCCTCTTTTCTCCTTAATTTTTCTTTGTTCAAGAAAATAGGGGGAAACGAAAAAAGAAAAAAAGGAACCCAGAATCTGAATCTCACCTTTTAATTTCTTTTGTGTTTGGTATTTCAAATGTATTGATTGTGTGCGTAACCTTACAACTGGTGAAATCCCCTGGCTTTATAGCCGAATCGGGGTAAAAATGATAAAAAATAAATCGAAAAATACAATATTCTTCGTTGTTTTGTTTGTTTTGTTGTGCGTTTGTCCGTTCTTTGCAGGTACAGGGTGCGTGGCGCTCGGGTACGGGATTGGGCTGGCTCGGGCGTGGCTGCTAAAATGTTAGGGCGTACAGAGGCACGGAGCTACTGTCCGATTACTGGTGCGGCGCAGGAAGGAGGAGTGACCTAGGGTTACTGAAGTTGTTTCAACTTTTGGGCTATTTTGGGCCTTGAAGCTTTGGACTGTTTTGTAAATGGGCTAGGGTATTAATTTTAGTGGACTGTTTGGGCTTGTAATAGGACACTAACTAAATGGACTTTATTTTATTCATTTATTTATTTGTAGATATTTTATATGTATATATGTGATTGGGGTTTTAGCGGGCCCGGGCCAAAATTGGTCATTACAATTCCAATTCAAACATCATTATTTATTTTTGTGAGTGGAATAAATCACACACAAAGTAATAAAGGTTTTATATTAAAATATTCAATTAACATCAATTTCATATTCGATTCCTGAACAATCCTTACTTTTACTCTTAATAAAAAATTAGAATAATTGGCATTGCATTTAAAATTAAAAACTTTGTCACCCATTCCTCTCCTTCCAATAGTGTATGATAAAAAAAATTATTTAATCTATTTTTTTTATTGAGTGTGCTTTTGGTATGTGCATTATTAGTTATTTTTTAAAACTTATCAAGTCATTAAAAATAATCATATGTTTTATTTATATATTTAACGTGTATTAATTTTTTATATATGGCATTGTTAAGGGAAATAACTATAAACTTTAAAAAGATTAACGGTATGAATCATAAAACAAGCATAAAAGAAACCTCAATCATAAAAAAAAATTATCACCCTTTTAGTGTTGTTTATAAAAAAAAATGTATCACCCTCTACTAGCAATATACTTAATTTTTTTAATATATTATTCATAACTTCATTTATGGAATTTTTCGGCATAATAACTTATTTAACCCTTTAATTTTATAAAAAAAAAGGTCATTTTCGCCCTCTATTTAATTTTAAGTCATTTTTTAGTCTTCACACTTGTGTTTTTTTATCAAATCACCTCAAAATAAATGAAAATATTAACACTTGTTAACTTTGTTAATGTGGCACATATGTCATTTTGTCACATAGATGTCGCGTCAGCAATTAATTATTTTTTAAATTTAAAATTTTTTAAATTTAAAATTTCAAAAAAAATATTTTAAAAAAATAAAAGAAGTATAAAAATATAAAAATTTATTTTTTAATATTTTTTAAAATTTAAAAAAATTAATTAATTGCTAATGTGACATACATGTGAAACTCACATGTATGTCATGTCAACAAAGTTAACAAATGTTAAATTTTTCCATCCATTTTCAGGTGATTTGACAAACAATGCAAGTTCCAGTGCTAAAAAATGTTGGAAAACAAATAGAATGCTAAAATAATTTTTTTTATAAGGTTGGAAGGACAAAAAAATCATTATGTTAATTTTTTTAACTCCATAAATTAACTTGCAATACTAAATTTTGTGGATGAAAGAAAAATATGTAAATAATATATAATTTTTTTAATTAGTAGTATCTTTTAGAAGAAAATAATGATAGTTTTTTAAAAAAAATTATGGTAGATTTTTTTAAGATGATAAGCAAATTATTTTCATAAATGTGACTCTCTTTTTTTAAGTGTGGTTTAAGACTTTCGTTGAGTTACAGTCCCTTTCAATTAAGTCTTTAACGCTCTGAATTATTTAATTTTGTTTTTGAGAATTTTGATATAAATATGTATCTATTTTAGTGGCTAACTGTTCTGATTTTGTGTTAAGGTCTTGGGTTCAAGTCCCATTTTTAGAAAATATGTTATTTTTTATCCTACCTTTATCCCTTTTAGGTGGGCTTTTGTTATATTTTTGGTAAGCTAATATCAGAATGAGCTTGCTGGTTCAAGTGGTAAGGTGTTAGCTTGCCTAAGGTTTTGTGTTTGAATCCTAGTGTGAGCAGAGATGATAATCTTTGCTTCAATTGTGTAGTAGAGGTTCGGTGGAAGTAAAATTTTGAGGTAGTTGGATGTGGTTAGTGGGTAGGATTCTGGGGGATAAGGTGGTTAGTGGATGGAGTAGGGATTTTGTCATTATTTTTATTTTTGTAATTTCAATTTAGTTTTTTTCTTTTCCCAACAATTTCCCCCTATTTTGACTTTTTTTCCTCTCATCCATTCTTTTCCCTCTCTTGAGTAAATTTCCTTCTTCCCACTTGCAATCTTTGATTTCAATTAAAATCGAGTGTCATTGTTGATTGATCGGCACTGTGGTTCATTTTCATCTTCTTCTGTTCCAATTTTTTAGTATACTTTGATTCGGTAAGTGGGTAGGTCTAGTATTGATTTTGGTTGGTAATTCTTTATTAATCGTGTTTTGTTAATGTCGTTTAGGGGAAGACCAAGGGGCTTGGGATAGTCCGTCGGTGACTTAGTTGCGTAGAACAATCGTTGTTCGATTGAAGGTAAGGGTTTGGTTGAATAATAGGTTGAATGGATTGATTTGGTTTTGATTTTAGTAGCAATTTAAGTGACTGACTCGGTGCTTTAATGGTCAATTTTAGGCTCTGGTTATCTCGGGATTGCTTCCACGTAAAAAATGAACCAGGTGTATAACGAAAACTCAAGAAACTGAGATTCATCAAAAGCCGAAAAAGTGGCTTATTAATGACACACAAGCGTCTACCCAGTTGTATGGCCGGCCATGTGTCATGTGACGGGCAAGTGTATGGCCGTGTGGGTCACACGGGCTAGGACGATTTGGGTGTGTGGATTGTAGTCTAGGCGATGTGGGCCACACGAGCGTATGGGCCAACACGGGCATGTGGGCCCAAAATTTTGAAATTTTTCCTAAGGTCACATACGTCGTTCTGATCGACTATGGACCTTCCGTAAGGCCGGTAAGGGCAAAACAAACCTTAATGCATGATATCTACTATTCTGATAAATTGAGTTGAACATTTTAAAATTGATATGTATGATTTGACTGGTTCGTAGCATGTATGTTATCTGTATATGAGCATGCAGGACTTGTTAACTCTGTCATATCTGTATATCTACATTCGGTATCTGTATATGGGGTGGGATTTTAATATTTGGAGGAAGTATTCTATAAGGCAACTTTTTGCCGACATACTAGCAGCTTGGCTGCAAACTATTCTGATAAGTGTCGTGAGGATACTATGTGGTGTGTAGGGATGTGTAATATCCCGAATTAGGGCCTAATTAGAACAGTGGTTTCGGGACCACAAATTTGACGTAAAAAAACTTATTTTTATTATATTTTTATGGTCTAAAATTTCACGGGATGATTTCGTGAAAATTTCATTCGAAAATTTTGACATTTAGGCACTCAATTTAGTCAAAATGACTAAATTATAAAAAAGTACAAAAGTTGAGTTCTACATGTTAAAGGTGTCAAATTGTTTTGAAATATTAAATTTGAGGTCCTTAAATGGTAATTAGACCATTGGTTAATTTTTGGACAAAATAGACATGAAATGGGTGAAATAGAATATTTTTAAGTTAGGGGCATTTTGGTAATCTAATAATTAAAAGAATTAAACAGCCAAAATAAGTTAAATTTGTCCATCTTCTTCATGTATCAGCCGAATCTCCCATGGAAGTCATGTCTAGGGTTTGGTTTAAGCTTCCAAGCTCATTTGTAAGTGATCCCGAACCCCGTTTTTAGTGTTCTTTACGTTTTTGAAGTCCTGGTAACTCAATTTACCTATTTCTACCATTATTTTGAGCTAGGGTTCATGTTTCAAAATTTACCCATGAGTGATATGCATGTGTTTTGATTTCTAATGGTATAAAATGAATGTTGGGTGTTAAATAAACGATTTTGCTAAGTGACTTTCAGTGAAAATGCTTAAAAGGACTAGATTGTAAAAGTATTAAAATTTATCATAAAAGTGTAATTTAGTGGAAATTATGGGCTGCTATAGTTATGAAAATTATTTGGATAGTCTTAAAGAACAAATAAATTGAATGAAAATCATTTTACGAGCCTTGGGGCAAAAGTGTAAATATGACAAAGTTTAGGGGCAAAAATATAATTTTTTCATAATATGATTTTTGGGTCTATATGAATAATGTGAGTCCTAAATAAGTTATATTTGAAATGTTAGATCAAGAAAACTGAGATTCGGTCTTAAATCAAGAAAGTATGAGATTGTGGACTAAAATGAAATAATTAGCCGTGCTCGGATTCAAGGTAAGTTCGTATGATAATAATACAATGTTATGTTTGAATTATAATTCTTTACTATTATTTCATAAATTGTATGATTGAATACATTGGAAAAGTTGATGGAATGTTGTACATGATGTGGAAATATGACATGAAAGAATATTACATGAAATGCAAGAAAATGATGATTTATTGCAAATGATATATGAAATATGTGATATATTTATGTAAATTTATAAAATCTTATTTGCTATTTGAGTTATGCCTTATTATGCCATGAATGGTCAATTGGTACTATGAATAGTGAGATTGACACTTTGAGTAAGTTTGACAGAGATGTGGTACCGGAAAATCCCATTTGAGCCTTGGGAAAAGTTTAGGATACGAGTGACATGTCACTAGGAATTAAGAAATCTAAGCTCGTTGAGTTCGTGATATATGTGAGAAATTCTAACTTGTTGAGTTGGTCCAAGTTCGTGGTATATGTGAAGCATCCGAGCTCGTTGAGTTGGTCTGAGTTCATTATGGATGCGAGCATCTCAGCTCGTTGAGTTGGTCCGAGCTCATAATGGATGCGATACATGTAATTGGGTTCCAGGCAATAGTCTTGTGTGTCTTACCGGTGGCTAAGTAATCCTTGAGTTGGTCGAATACCTATTAGCTTGTGTGAGCAGTCCGTGTAGTTACACCTTGACCGATAGCTTATATGAGCAAGCCTGTGAGTAGCTCCTTCGTGAACGTTACATGTTATGTGGTAGCTTTAGCTACGTTTGTTTATGTGGCACTTATATGCAAGTTTTTTGAGTATCCAATAGCATTCGTATTGTTCAACGGGTAATACAATGGATGATGTAAGGAAAGTCCTGAGGAAGACATGTTATGGAAGGTATGGTTGTATACTATACTACGAGTGGTATAGGTATGTACACTAAGCTTATGATTATTGAGACTTTGAAATGTTGAGACATCGGTGAGCTAAGATGTATGAATTATTATTATGAATTTTCTTCTAATATCATGCTAACTTCATTGTGCAGTTGAACATGGAATCCATGAAATGGTGAATTCATGATTAGTTGAAAATGAACTTATTATAGTTATCATTATATTGCACTAAAATAGTTTTGGACAACAGCAGTTGTGTGAATTTGAAAATCCACCTAAAATTGTGGAACTAGAATTAGAGACTGAATAAAATATGAAATTAAATCTTATTGAGACTAGTTTCACATAGAGGAAACGGTGTAAGAAAAATAATTTCATATTATGAGATATTTAAATTTATGTGAGACAGGGTCAGAGTGATTTCGGGCTCCCTTGTCTTAAATTTGGAAAATCACTAAAAATTATAAAAAAAATAATTTTTGGTTATAATTTATATGAATAAATTATTAATGAATCTATTTTCAAGATAAATAGACGATAACATTATCTGAATCTTGTACTAAGAGATAAATTAATTTTAGTAAAGAAAGGTCGAAGCTGTTAAACAGCAGAATAGGGGTAAATTTGAAGAATAAACTGTACTTATTGGTTGGACCAAAAATTCTTAAAATTTTATGGTAAGAAGATATGTGAGTATAGTTTTAGGGAAAATTAGTGAATCTTAATTTAGATTACTTTAGCTCAAGTTATAAATATTTAGCAACTATGACTCGAGTAGATAGCTTGACTGGAATATGAGCAAATAGTGGAATTATGTGTAAATTCGATTGTGTTACAATAAGAACATGTCGTAAGAATTTGGTAAAAGCATGTTAATAAATTGCTCATTATTTTCATATGGACTAACTAAGATATAAAGATTACCCCTCTCCTTTCCATTTCTTTTAGCGCTGTCAGGTTAGCTCGGGGTTGGAGATCGTCGGAGGCAGCATCACACTATTAAGCTATAACTTTCGGGGTATTGGTGAATCTTAAATGCCTTCAAGTGAGTGGCATGTATAGGGACTTAGTTATTGATATTTGTTATTATTATTTGGCCAAGATGTTGGCTTATATTAGTACATTGTATATAGCCATGAGATGTGGCTTATAATGCTCATGGCTAGTAAGTCTAATTATCCAAGTTATGTGATATTGCCCTGTGAAGTGGTTATATGCTTATGGCATGATTGCTATGATTAGATGATATAATGATATGTATGCTTGCTGATTTTGTTGAGATTAAATGGTATGCTATTGAACATGGTATAAGAGTGATTAAAATGGTAAAGCCAAAATAATATGAATGGATGTGTTTAGACTTGGTATTATACGAGTATGTGATTCACATGTATGTAGCCATGCAAATTCTATTTTTGAGTCGTAATAAAGGATGTGTAATCATTAAATTGGTGTTATAGCATATGTTTATGAAGTGTTTAAGCATGTGAAGGGTTAAGGCAACAAAAAGGCTTGGAAAATAGCCTAACTGCTAGCCACACGGGCAGATACACGACCGTGTGTCTTAGCTCTGTGGAAGACACGGCCTAGCACACAAGGGTGTGGCCTGGCCGTGTGGTTCAATTTGTTTTACTGATGCCATAAATAGAGAGTTACACAGCCTGAGGACATAGGAGTGTTGAAGACACACGGGCGTGTTCCTGTGTCCACACGGGCGTGTGACCCTGTTTCATGAAAATTTTTCCAAGTTTTCCCAAAACTTTCCAAAGTTCTCAATTTAGTCCCAAACTGTCTTTAATGCATGTTTAGAGCCTCGATAGCTTGTGTAAGGGATATTACGCATGTGATTGAATGTTTTTAATTTTAATGAAATTTTATGGCCCGATTTTACGAAATTGTGTATGTTTAAGTCTGGTAACGCCTCAAACCCCGTCCCGTTATTGGATATGGGTAAAGGATGTTACAGGATTGGTGTTTTATACCCTACATGGTGTGTTGGGATGGTCGGATAGTGTGTAAAGAATGGGGGTAGGACTTTACATATCTATATGTTTCTGATAATCCGATTCTGATATGATCTGATTCTGCTAAAGACTCATGTCCGCTTCTGTTTTGATATTCTGATAAATATGAATTTATGTGTATGCATGACTCTATTTTGTTACATACTAAGTTTTACAAAAACTCGCATCTATTTGTCTATTCTGTTCAAGTAATCCTCAAGCATAGGTGGGTCAGTGCGACGGAGGCTTAGCGATGACCATTAGACCTGAAAATTATTTTTCATTATTAAATTATATAATTTTCAAGATTTTCTTTGAGAATTTTGTAATTTTGGGACTCTCTGGACTACTGTTTATAATTTTGGTTTTGGATGCATTTTGATTTTAAAACTGCAATGTTTGGCAAAAAACGATTTTATGCAAGCAAATGTTTTTTTTAAAATACAAGCTCGATTTTCAACTACAACGATTTAAAAACTTCCGCTACAAATCCACGTTTTACTTAAAAAGGCAATAAACGACAATTTCATTAAAGAGTATAATAAGTTTTTCCCAAAAAAGTGGACTCTTTTAGTAGCAATTAATACGTGAAATTTTAACATGAAAGTTTCGTTTCAAAACCCTTCTTCGTAATATTTCCAGATTCGACCATAACGTTTAGGCCGGTTTTGGTGTGTTACATTTAGTGGTATCAGAGTCAAGTTGCAAAACTCGAACTGTGAATTCTGGGTTCAAAATTATAATTGTAAAAGAATTGGTTTTCAAACAAAGTTTGTTTCTTTATGAGTTAAGTATGTGGTACACCGAGTCTCCAGTGCCGATCCAGTAAGTACTTTTGAATTTAAAAATACTGTAATTAGAACTATCTAAAACTATACTGAGTTAGTCAAAGACTAAAACTTTTGAAAGATTTCTGAAAGATTTCTAAAACTTCTGATAAATGTTTGAAGCATAAAACATATGCTAATAAACACTAAAATTGATGCATAAAATTTTGAAATATAGTTAAAACTTTGAAACAATGAGCGCTCGTGGAACACGTGGTCGTGGTACTCAGGGGCCGGTGGGCGCCATAGGGAGACTCGAGCTGAGTCTTTCTCTTTGAGAAGTATGCCAAATCTGGATACGAACGAGATATCGATTTCACCTACTACCGAGACTGGGTCTTAAAACAACTTGGTTGGGGACGACGCACTGTTCTAAGTCATGTTGAGAGTTTTAGAGAGGGTCGCTAAACCCCATTCTAGATTTAGGGGCAGTTGGTCTATAACTGAACGACTCCAGTTAAACTGAACTATTTAAGGGTGTCATTAGAGTCACCCGTACCGTGGCTGAATACTGGTTAGAGGCCACCAAGAGAATAATGAATGATATCGACTGGACTACTGAGTAGAAACTGAAGGGTACAATTTCTTTGCTTCGCGATAAGGCATACTAGTGGTGGTTATCGGTTGATGAGGGTACTCAACTGAATCGTCTTTGTTAGGAGTATTTAAGACTACCTTCTAAAGGAAGTATATGGGAGCGATTTCTATAGATGCTCATAGACATGAGTTCATGAATCTCATGTAAGGTGATAGGACTATAACAAAGTATGAGGCTGAATTTCTGAGACTGAACCACTATGCTCGAAGGATGGTGGCATCTGAGTACGAGAAATGTGTCCACTTTGATGATGGTTTGAAGGATAGTTTAAGGGTTTTGATAGCTCTGCAAAGGGAGAAAGAATTCGCCATTCTGGTGGACAAAACGAATATCGTCGAAGAAGTGAAGCATGTGGATTGCTAGAACAGGGATTTTGATAGAGGTAAGACTAAGAGGGATTCGGAGCCCTCCAATTCTATTTAGAGGCCTAGGAAACGGGCCAGACCTGATGGGCCTTCTAGAGTAAGAGTTCCAGTTGCTCCTACTGGGTTCAGCCATGCAGTGATTATGGTAAATGCCACCCGGGCGAGTGTTGGAGGAGATTGGGAGCATGTCTGCATTGTGGGTCATTAGATCATCATATTAGAGAATGTTCACAGCATTCTGATCAAATGCAAGCTTCGGTCCTGGGTTTTATTCAGCCGTAGAGGGCAGTACAGCAACCACCTAGGAGTTGTGGTCTGGCCAGAGATAGTAATGGTTTGAGCAGAGGATAGAGAGTACTGGGCAGATGTGCTAATCAGACTGAGGCGAGGCAGCCTACACTGGTATATGTTGCTCAACGCCGTGAGGACAAAGACACTTCTGATGTGATTACGGGTACGTTCTTTATTTTTTATGTCTCTTATACTGCTTTGATAGATATAGGGTCAACACACTCGTATGTAGTTAATTTTTTCTCTGAAAACTTGGGGATTACTAATGAGAATACTTCTGGTGAGATTTTTGTACTGAGTCCGTTGGGTCAATTTGTTCGAGTAAATAGACTATATAGGAATGTATCGCTGGATGTTCAAGGGGCTGTGTTTCCAGCAAATTTGATGGAGCTACCGTTTAGGGAGTTTGATTTAATTTTGGATATGGACTAGCTAGTAGAGCACCGAGTTAGTTTGGATTGCACAACAAAAAGGGTAGTTTTGATAACCGAGGATGATGTGGAAATTGTTATGATAGATGAGCGTCGAGATTACTTGTCTAACGTAATCTTCGCTCTAGTGGTTGAAAAACTAGTTCCAAAAGAGTGTGCAGCATATCTAGCTTTCATAAGTGTTTTAGTTTCTAAGGACTCTTCTGTTAGAAACATCAGAGTAGTGAGGGAATTTCTAGATGTATTCCCTGATGAGTTACCGGGTTTACCTCTGAATCGAGAAGTTGAGTTTGGCATTGAGCTTCTACTGGGTACAACTTTGGTGTCCATTACCCCTTATTGAATGGCACCAAATGAGCTTAAAGAGCTTAAGACTTAGGTTCAAGAGCATTTGGATCGTGGGTTCATTTTTCCTAGTATGTCTCTGTGGGGGGCACTGATTTTGTTTGTGAAGAAAAAGGACAGTAACATGAGTGTGTATAGACTATCGGCAGTTGAATAAGTTAACTATGAAGAGTAAATACCCACTTCCGAGGATCAACGATCTGTTTGATCAGTTTTGTGAGGCTTCAATATTCTCGAAGATAGATCTTTACTCTCGGTATCATTAGCTTAGGGTTAAGGAAGCTTATATTCATAAGACAGCTTTTACAACTCGTTATGGGCACTACGAGTTCCTAGTTATGCCCTTTGGTTTGACAAACACTCCGGTTGTACTTATGGATCTGATGAACTACGTTTTTTAGCCGTATTTGGATCAATTCATTGTAGCCTTTATCAACGATATTTTGGTGTACTCTAAGACCAAGGATAAACATGATGAGCATTTTAAAGTAGTGCTTCAGATACTACGTGAGAAATAGCTTTACGCTAAGTTGAGAAAATGTGAGTTCTAGTTACGAGAAGTAACTTTTTTAGGGCACATGGTTTCTGCTGATGGGATCCGAGTTGATCCTAAAAAGATTAATGTTGTACTTGATTGGAAATAGCTTAAGAATGTTTTTGAGATTCGCAGTTTTCTATGTCTTGCAAATTATTATTGATGGTTTGTTGAGGGGTTCTCGTTGATTGCAGCTCTTCTGACTAAGCTCCTACGCAAGAATGTTCCTTTTTTCTAGACTGGTGCGTAACAATCAAGCTTTAAGAAACTCAAGTCTGAATCGGGCTCCTATTCTGATACAGCCTGAATCTGGTAAAGAGTTTATGGTTTTTAGTGATGCGTCACACGTCGGATTGAGGTGTGTTCTGATGCAAGATGGTAAGGTTGTAACTTATGCATCCTGACAGCTTAATTTTATACAAAGGAAATTACCTTATGCATGATATCGAATTACCTGTCGTGGTTTTCACTTTAAAGATCTGAAGGCACTATCTGTATGGTGAGAGGTGTATCATCTACACCAATCAGAAGAGCCTTAGGTATTTCCTTACTCAAAATGAGTTGAACCTTAGGCAGCGTAGACGGATTGAGCTACTTAAGAATTACGATTGCACGATAGAGTATCACCCCGGTAAAGCTAATGTGGTGGTCGATGCTCTTAGTCGTAAAGTAATGTCTGATTTGATAGCGATGTTTGCTCGCCTAAGTTTGTTTAAGGATAGAAGTTTGTTGGCCGAGTTACAAGTTAAGCGGACTTTGATTGATCAGATTCGAGATAAACAATTGAGGGGTGAAATTGAGGGGTGAATCTTTAGTTCTGCGTTTCCATAAGGTTGAGAGTGATAGTACGTCTGATTTTGGGTTGAATAATGATGGGGTTCTGTGTTTCCGAGGACAGGTTTGTGTACCAAATGACTCTGATTTGAGACAGTCGATTCTGAGTAGTAGCTCTTATGCTATGCATTCTGGTGGAAATAAAATGTGTCGAAATCTCTGTGAACTATATTAGTGGTCGGGTTTGAAACGAGAGGTAATAGATTTTTTTGCTTGATGTTTGACATGCCAGCAAGTTAAAACTGAGCACCAGTTGCCTTTGAGTTTGCCCCAACCCATTAAGATTCTTTATGGAAATGGAAACGTGTAACAATAGACTTTGTTAGTGGGTTGTCTTTAACACCTACTAAGAAGGATTCTGTTTAGGTCATCACGGATCGGTTGACCAACTCCGCCCATTTCATTCCAGTTCGAACATATTATTCACTGTAGAAGCTGGTCAAGCTCTACATTTTTGAGATTGTGAGACTTCATGGGGTTTCGATTTCGATAATTTCTGATAGGGATCCTCACTTCACTTCTCTGTTTTGAAATAAACTTCATGAAGCTCTAGGTTCAAGATTGGACTTCAGTACTGCATTCCATCTTTAAACTGATGGTCCATTCAAGAGGGTGATTTAAATATTGGAAGATATGATTCGGAGTTGTGTGATTGATTTCTGAGGGAGTTGGGAGGATTTTCAGCCTTTACCTGAGTTCGCCTACAACAATAGTTTCTAGTCTAGCATCCAGATGACACCTTACGAGACTCTATATAGTCGTAAGTGTCGTACTCCATTATGTTGAATTGAGTTGGGTGAACGACAGGTTTTGGGTCCAGAGTTAGTTTCCGAGACTGAGGACAAAGTTAGATTAATTCGAGAGTGTCTTAAGGTGACTTCTGATAGATAGAAGTCGTATGCGAATCTAAAAATAAAGGATATTGAGTACTCTATGGGTGACTTTGTCTTTTTTAAGGTATCAACGTAGAAGAAAGTTTTGCGGTTTAGACGTAAGGGCAAGTTGAGCCCTAGGTTTATTGGGCCGTATCGAATTCTGAAGCGTGTAGGACCGGTTGCTTATTAGTTAGAGCTACCTTCGGAGTTAGTTTGTATCCATGACGTATTCCACATCTCTATGTTAAGGTGGTATTGGCCTGATCCATCTCACATTGTTTCTATTAAGAAGATCGAGGTTAGAGCGGATTTGACATTTGAGGAAGAGCCTATTTAGATTTTGGACCGAGACGTAAAGATTCTGAGGAGAAAGTCTATAGTTAAGGTTCTGTGGTAGAATCATGACACTAAGGAAGCCACGTGGGAACCTGAGGACTCAATGCGTCAACAGTATCCTCATCTGTTCGGATCAAGTAAATTTCGAGGCCAAAATTTCTTTTAAGGGGTAGAGTTGTAATGGCCTAAATTATTTAATTTTGTTTTTGAGAATTTTGACATAAATATGTATCTGCTTCAGCGGCTAAGTGTTTTGATTATGTGTCGAAGTCTTGGGTTCAAGTCCCACTTTTGGAAAATATGTTATTTTTTTATCCTACCCTTATCCTTCTTAGGTGGGCTTTTGTTATATTTTTGGTAAGCTCATATTAGAATGAGCCCGTTGGTTTAAGTAGTAAGGTGTTAACTTACCTAAGGTCTCGTGTTTGAATCCCAGTGTGAGTGAATATGATAATTTTTCTTCGGTTGTATGGTAGAGGTTCGGTAGAAGTAAAATTCTAAGGTAGTTGATGTGGTTAGTGGGTAGGATTTTAGGGGATAAGGTGGTTAGTGGTAGAGGTGTGCATGGGTCGGGTCAGGCTGGGTTTGGGCCAAGCTCAACTAAAAATTTAGACCCGTTTGCTAAGCTCGGGCCTGGCTCAGCGAGAAAAATGAGCATAAAATTTTGCTCAAGCCCGACGCAGATAAAAATGTTAAAACCTAGGCCCAACTCGACCGGCCCATATTAAAATTTTATATTATTTTTATATAATTTTAAAATATATATAATACATCAAAAATACTAAAAATATCAAAATAAATATTTTCCAACAAATTGGAAATAAATTTTAAAAAAATATGTATACTTAAATAACATTAAGATAGTTGCAACTTAACAAGTCAATGCCTCTAAAATAATAATAAAATTAACAAATATCTTTAAAATAATAACAAAATTAACAATAAAATAAGTTTTATACAATATCCAAACAATAACAACAAAATAGTAGCAACATAATAGTACAATGGTAGCAAAATAAGGAGAAAACAATAAAAATAATATTAAAAAATAAAAAAAAAATAGATTTTTTTTGTCTATTAGTGAATTCAAGCCGGACTCGGGCCAAACATGCCTTACCCGAGGCTTGGCCCATTTTTAAAATGGGCCTTATTTTTTGTCCAAGCCAATTTTTCGGGCCTATATTTTTGCCCAAACCCTCCCACATTTTGGGTGGGCCTTCGGGCCAAGCTGGGTGGCCTGACCCATGAACAAGTTTAGTTAGTGGATGGAGTAGGGATTTTGTCATTATTTTTATTTTTTAATTTTAATTTAGTTTTTTTCCCCAAAATTTCCCCCTATTCTGACTTTTTTCTTCTCCTCCATTCTTTTCCCTCTCTTGAGTAAATTTCTTTCTTCCCACTTTGCAATCTTTGATTTCAATTAAAATAGGGTGTTATTATTGATTAATCGGCATTGTGGTTGATTAATGTCTTCTTATGTTCTAATTTTCGAGTATACTTCGATTCGGTAAGTGGGTAGGTGTAGTATTGCTTTTGGTTGGTGATTCTTTATTGATGGTGTTTTGTTAATGTCATTTAAGAAAAGACAAAAGGGCTCGGGATAGTTCATCGGTGACTTAGTTGCTTGGAACTGTCGTTGTTCGATTGATGGTAAGGGTTTGATTGAATAATAGGTTGAATGGGATTGATTTGGTTTCGATTTTAATAGTGATTTAAGTGACTAATTCAGTGTTTTAATTGTCAATTTTAGGTTCTGTTTACCTTGAGATTGCTTCTACGTCAAACACGAACCAAGTGTGTAACGAAAACACGAGAAAATAAGGTTCGATGGAAGTAAAAAAAGTGGCTTGTTGACGCCACATGGACGTGTTCCTGGCCGTGTGTCAAGCGAGTGTGTGGCCATGTAGGTCACACGGGCTAGGTTGATTTGGGTATGTGGGCCGTGGTCCAGGCCATGTGGGGCACATGGGCGTGTGGGTCCAAAATTTTAAAATTTTCCCTAAGGTTACATATGTCGTTCCAATTGACTGTGGGCCTTCCGTAAGGTCGGTAAGGGCAAAACAAACCCTAATGCATGATATCTACTATTTTGATAGACTGAGTTGAGCATTTAGAAATTGATATGTATGATCTGACTGGTTCGTAATAGCATGTATGTTATCTGTATATGAGCATGCGAGATATGTTAACTCTGTTATATCTGTATATCTATATTCTGTATATGTATCTGGGGTGGGATTTGTATATGTGGAGGAAGTATTCTGTGAGGCAACATTTCATCGGTATATTGGCAACGTGGCTGCAAACTATTCTGATATGTGTGGTAAGGACACTATGTGGTGTGTAGGGATAAGTGGGTGTTTTATACCCCACATGGTGTGTTGGGATGGTCAGAGATAGTGTGTAGAGGATGGAGCTAGGACTTTGCATATTTGTATGTTTATGATAATTCGATTCTGATATGATCTGATTCTATTAAGGACTCATGTCCTCTTCTGTTCTGATATTCTGAGAAATCTGAATTTATGTGTATGCATGACTCTGTTTAGTTACACACTGAGTTTAAAAAAAAAACTCACATATGTTTATCTGTTCTGTTCAAGTAATCCTCAGGCATAAGCGAGTCAATGCGACAGAGGCTCAGTGGTGACTACTAGATCAGAAAATTATTTTTAATTATCAAATTATTTAATTTTCAAGATTTTCTTTGAGAGTTTTGTAATTTTGGGACTTTCTGGACTATTGTTTATAATTTTGGTTTTAGATGCATTTTGATTTTAAAACTGCGATGTTTGGGAAACAACAGTTTTACGCAAACAAATATTTTTTAAAATACAAGCTCGATTTTCAACTATAACGATTTATAAACTTCCGCTACAAATTTACATTTTACTTAAAAGGGCAATAAATGACGGTTTCATTAAAGAGTATAATAAGTTTTTTCTGAAAAAGTAGACTCTTTTAGTAACAACTTTTGTTTCAAGACCCTTCTTCGTAACATTTCCATATTTGGCAATAACGTCTAAGCCGAATTTGGGGTGTTACAAATTTTTAATTCAGAAGTTTTAATTCATATGTGAAATTATCAAAAACTTTTAATTTTATAAAGTAACAAATATTATTTTGAGGGTAGTTTAATTTTTTTTATATAAAAAAATACATGTGCATTATAAGATTTGAACTTGAAATCCCATCGCATTTAGAAATTCAATTTTATTATTTGAATTAAAGCTACATTTTATTTTTATTTCAACTTTTTATAAATTTGTTATATAATTTTTTCACTGACATTGTGGATGTATCATAATCTAATATTAGATTAAAGCTTTAAAACACGATAGTAACTCTTAAAATGTCTCTTTGAAAAAATATGTTTTTAGTGTTTTTTTTCCTAATTAAGTTTGTGCTTAGTTAATTTATGACATAAATTTAATCATAAATTTTATAATAATAACAATAATAAGAATAATAATAATAATTTTTTGATAGGAGCTTTTTCAACTTTACAAATGAAACTAAAAATTATCATTCATTTAAAAAATAAATAAATAAAATATACGAAAACTTTTTTAACTCTATTCATAAAAGTTTCACTACCATTAATAAATCAAATAATAATCGTATGGTAAGATTGTTCACATTTCTTAATCATGTGGTCGGATAGAGCACATTTCATAAATAATTGTTTTTCTCTTTAGAGAGTACCGTGATGAGATAATTAGTCACTATTATCAACAATGAATATCATAAATAATAATAATAAATTTCTTATTTCAGATTTACCGTGATAAATGCTTTTTGGGACAATTCCTGAAGCGATACGTTTCCCACGACCAATCAACATATGAAAATGGAGAAATGGCGTAAAGCTGGTCCGAGTAATGTAGTATTAGTCGATAGATGCGGTGTTGGAACAGGAAGTGAGAAAGTAATCAAACAGGCATATATTTATATAGAGCAACAAAGCAAATGAAGCCCACCAGAATTCGCAATCCTCATACCAATAATGCATTTTTTCTTCATTATAAATTTTAAGGTCCACAACAATTGAATGTGAAGTTTTAGATATTTGTAGACAATGGAATAGGGAACCCAGTGGAGTGACTTCAAATACGTAGAGGTCATAGATATTTGTAGTCTTCATGTTCTGCTTCTATGCAATGTATTGTCAGCGGCAGCTAATACACAAAACCTCTTTCGACATTCGATTAAGAAGCAAAAGATAGGTAGCTAGGGTCAACAAGCCAGCCACAAGTGGAAGCATAAGCGGCTGTACTAGGCTCTTCATTGTTGAGTTTGCGGGATTTGTTTCTATCATACAATACTCCTGAGAGTAGACAGAATTGTATCAAGGTGGCCTTCAAGGCTCCGCAGGAATGAATATTAACCTAAAATATCAGATTAGAAATGGACGCCTAAAATTTTACCTTTTGGAACAGGGTAAAAAGATAGACCATCTTGTGGGAGTCGTTTTCCAAGATAGATACAACCAGTAAGCAATTTTAGAAAAGGTGGTGATGATGAGTTTACGATTGTGCAGTGAAAAAGACTTGGCGAGTGTTTTGAGGGCAATTTGCATTTTGAGATCAATACCTGGGTTAGTGTATTTATTTCCCATTCATTGTAGCATTTCATGGAAAGTAAATAAGCTGGAAATAGCAAGAAAAGATTGATTCAAAGAACAGGTGGCCTGTTCATTCAATTTGGTGTCCCTATCCATCCAAATAAATTAAGTTGGGTCGCCACTTGATTGAACCCAACCTCTGTCACACGTAACCTTACTCATCTTCCCCTCAAATGCTACATTCCATAACTTCAACTCCTTTTAACCTAGACATTATCATGAGTCAAGTTATTGGTTCGGTAAGAAAGCCTTGTTCGAAAAGTGAGAGAGTTTGAATAAAAATATAAATCCAGAAAATAGACTTGGACAAAAAATAAGGCCCATTTAGAAAGTAGGTTAAGTCTCGAGTAAGATTTTTTAGCCTAGCCCAAATTTGTAAAAAAAAAAAAAAACTGTTGTTTTTTCACCGTTTTGCTATCATTTCACTATTATATCACTACTATTTTGTTGTTATTGTTTGGATACTATATAACTGTTGTTTTATTGTTAATTTTGCTACTATTTTAGAGGCATTTGCTTGTTAAGTTACACCTATCTTAGTGTTATTTAAGTATAAAAACTTTTTTTAATTTATTTTCAATTTGTTGAGAAACATTTATCTTAATATTTTTAGTGTTTTTGATGTATTATATTTTTTAATTTTATATATATAAAACAAAATAAAAAAAATTATATGGACTGGACCCAAATTTAACATCTATAATCTAGACCAAGCTTGAGCAAAAATGTAAACTTATTTTTTGGGCAGGGTCAAATCTAAACTTATCAAACAGACCTAAAATTTTGTTAGGACTCAATTCGAACTTTTTTCTTCAATTCCTCCTTTCCTTTTGTTCCTAAAAAGGCCAAGGGTGTAAGGTGTGGAAAGGAAAAGTTGTAATAATTATAGGCCCATATATCCGTTGTTATAAGCATATTCTCATTAGAATAAGAATTCTAATTCTAATTTAAAAATCTTTATCAACTTATCATATTCACATAAATATATGAATATTGTATATGATTCATTTTGAATAAATTTATTTTCTAATACTACTATCTCTTATTCTCTTGCCACTTTTTATTTTTATTTTATTTTTCTAATTTTTATAACAATACTATATATATATATATACTCTGTATGTGGGTCAAAACTCATAAGGGTTATATTTTTTATTTAATTTAAGGGATTAAATTAGAAATCCGCATTGCCCTTATTGACCTAATTTCCCAATGACTTCTTACCTTTTCTTCCTTAATCGTTGCAATTTTTAATGCTGTCCATAAGAAGTAATAAACTTTAAACCATCCGTCTTTTTTGATAAATTATAAAAAATAAAAAAAATAAATAAATGTTCAATTTTTAGTACTATATTTTATTAGTATTAAATTTATATTACAAATTAAGAAATGAATGTAAATATATATATTTTTTATGAATATAGATATGGTATTTGATAAATATATCTTAATTTTTGAAAATTTTTACTTCTTAATTTTACTATTATTAATATAAAATTTTATATTATTTAAATAGTTTTGATTAAATATGAAATTTTCAAAAAACAAATTCAAATATATTTTTAAAATAATAAATCAAATTAAGAATTTAAACATGATAAATAATTATTTACTTACTTATTTTATTTAATTTTTTTATAAAAAATTATATTAAATGAAAATTAATGTGATTATGAGACACATCTAAAATATTTAAAAAAAAATCATTTGAATGAAATGAACATTTTCAACCATTTATCAAACCCACTTAAATATATAAATTTTTCATTTTTGTTCTTAAAAGGAAAAGAAAAGATAATCATATTCAATTTTAATGGATTACATGTAATTTATGTGTAAAATGAAAATAATAAATTGTTTAAAAGATATTGACCAACCTTTTCTTTTTAATTTCTATTCTCTAGAAAATTTTAAAATATATTATAAAACTTGTATCAAACTTCAAATCCTTATATTTTTTGTATATTTAAAATTTATTTTTTTTCTATTTTAATTTTGTCCATTAATAATTATTTACATTGTTAAAATTCTTCTATTACATTTAAATCATTTTCAATATCATTTTTTATTATATAATTACCAAGTTAATATTCCAACAAATTTAACAAAAAAAATTTAACAATATTGCAATTAAATTAAATTCCTAAAAATAAAAATTAAAAAACTAAACTAAATTAATCTTTCTATTTTTAGTTTTGTCCATTACTTGTCATATTTTAAAATATAAAATTAATTGTTTACATTGTTAAAATTTTTCTATTAAATTTAAGTCTTTTTCAATGTATTTTTTTTACATAATTATATTCTAATAAATTTAACAAAAAATTTTAACAATATGATAATTAAACTAAATTAGGAATAAGAGTCAAAGAACTAAACTAAATTACCCAATTTAATCATTACAAACAATATTCATTTTATTTAGAGATGTCAATTGGGCTGTAACACCCCCTACCTGTGTCTGACGTTGGGACTGGATACGAGGCATTATCGGACTTAAACATGCACACAAACGAAAACGACCCTAAAATTTCATTTAATTCAAAATTGTTCAGACACATGCATAACGTCCCTTATTTGGGTCTACGAAGCCCAAAACATACTTTGGAACGATTTCGGGACTAAACCGAGAACTTACGAAAACCTGAAAAATTTCACGCAACAACAAGTCTTTCATTTTAAACATATTTCACTTTAACCAACATCCATGACTATCAACCTCAACACAAGATATTAGCACATACATGAGTTCAATAACATTCAATATCATCTATTTTAATACCAACGTATCATTTTCCTACCATCATGTATGTAATGTACATTCTTACATTAACTAGAACTAGATATGCCAAATCTTATTCTCGTTTAATACCATTTTACTGTGGTTGCCAATTTGTCCATTAAACATTCATGTTCAAGGCATTATTACTTATTTACATTTAATTCATAATCCATAGGTATGCATTCAACTTACCTAATGTATCACTAATCATGCATAACAAACAAAGCTAACTACCTCATCACACCAGAAACATAGAACATGACATGATTAATTAAGCTTACAAACCATAGTGAATATGGGCCACATCCCATGGCCATATACGATAACTCAACGTAGATCAATAGGTTAGGCCAAATCATAATAATAATACATGTCATAAAACTAGCTTCCTATACATGACACTCACTTGATATTTTTAATATTTGAATTAATTCTCCAAAAGTGATAGCTTGATAGTGTGATTCTGCCTCCGACGATCTCCAACCCTGAGCCGACCTGCCAATACTAAAGAAATGAAGAGGAGGGGTAAGCTTTACGCTTAGTAAGTCCATATGAAATTAATAAGCAATTACTAACATGCTTTTCAAGATAAAACACTATAATTGTACAATTACAAATGTTCAGGTTAAGTTGTTTTATCTAGTTACAGTTACTAAATCATTTATATCTGGATCTAAGAAACTCCAAATTAAGTTCCGTTAATTTTAATTGAAACTAGACTCATATACCTTTCTACCATAAAAATTTTCATAATTTTTGATTTATCCAATTAATACAGTTTATTCATTAAAGTTTCCCCTGTTTCAGTGTTAGGCTACTCTAACCTCTGTTCACTACGAATCAATTTTCTCTCTGTACAGAATTCAAAGGTCTATTCCGTTTATTTCTCTTAAAATTATACTCAATAAGGAATCTATACATGTAAATTATAACTCCTAATTATTTTTTCACAATTTTTAGTGAATTTATCAAATAGGAATAGAGGATCTCGAAGTCATTCAGACTCTGTCTCACAAAAATTTAAATATCTCATAACATAAAATTCAATTGCATGTACCGTTTCCTCTATGTGAAACTAGTCTCATTGAGCTTTAATCTCATATTTTATTCAGCTCCGAACTCAATTTCCACAATTTATTGTGAATTTCCAAAGTTGCATCACTGCAGTAACCCAAAACTGCCAAGGCTAAATTTACTTAATCACAACTATTATTCACTAAATCCATACAATATCATTTCATCCATCATGGAAAGAACACATAATTATGCTTCATAGGTATAGATCCATAATCTCAATGTCATCAAGTACCAAGACTTATTCCTCATCATGTCATTTTCATAGTATTCACCAATACTATATACATCATATATCAAGGCATCACACATAAGTTTAGTGTACATACCTGTACAACTTGTAATTTAACTTAAGAACATTCTCACCAATGGCTTGTCTCATTGGGACCATTATCGAATACTCCGTCATATTACCCGTTGAACACTCGGAATATAATCGGATACACGAAAGCCTGCATCTAGACAAACTCAATAGCCTGCGGTTTATGTAGCAAAGCTACCATAATCTCACTCATAATGAACTCGGAACGCAACTCAACGAGCTCGGGTGTTCGCATCCATAATGAACTCGGAACACAACTCAACGAGTTTGGATGCTTGCATCCATAGGTGAACTCGGAATGCAACTCAACGAGTTCGGATGCCTCTGTAACACCCCCTACCCGTATCCATTGCCAGAATAGGGTACGGGGCATTACCGGAGTTTACTGAACATTTTCAGATAATTCTGAGTCATTTATTATTCAGATTTTGAAAATAATCATAACGTCTCTCTATTGGGCCCTCGAAGCCCCAAACATACACTAGAAACCAAATGGAATTAAATCGAGATTAAAAAAAATTCGCAAAATCTTAAATTTTATTTTCATCTAAGTACTTACCATTTCAATGCTTCTTGTAATTAAACATATTACCATTCAATCAATAGCTTGTCCTTTGTCTAAGTGTCAAGCCACATCATTGTTAGTATACTTGCATATATTTCATATAAATTCAACATTGATATACTTATTTTCTCGACATGTCACATTTGAGTTTAATAATTGTCTTTACTTACATAATTTCCTTGTATCAACGTATCAAAGATAATCATATATGTACATGTCATGAAACATATTAATTCTATTACCGTTTCTTTATAAGTATATATATCAATCGTTTCATTATATCAATATTTCATGTTTCATCATTTCCATATATTTTAAGTATATTTATTCCGGTAAAGTTTATATCAAACTTAACATAAATTATATTTCATGTACTTATTCTTATTTTGTTTATCTGTCCTCATAATTATTTCATACAACTATTTTGTACATATATTTCCATATGACCAGTTCTTGTAAACATTTCACACAACCATTTCATGTAACCATTCGTCATCTAATACGTATTACCTGAATATCAATTGTTCAATAGATATCATAGTGTCTCCCATCCAGGGTCTTATTTATCTTTGACATGACGCCATAGTGTCTTTCAACTATGGTCTTACTCATTTTCTGTCATGTTGCCATGGTATCTTTCAACCATGGTCTTATTCTTTTCATGTCACGTTGCCATGGTATCTTTCAACCATGGTCTTATTCATTTCCCGTCATGTTGCCATGGTATCTTTCAACCATGGTCTTATTCATTTCATATCACGTTGCCATGGTATCTTTCAACCATGGTCTTACACATTTCATATCAGAGAGCACACTCCCGCGAACCTCATCCTTACAGTGGGATTACCAGTCCAGGCTAAATCCCCTGCAACGATAATTACTCTAATGAGCTTGGATCTGAATTACCAGTCCAGGCTAAATTCAGACCCTAATTCGGATTACCCGTCCGGGCTAAATCCATTTTCCACATATTCTTCGGGAGGGCTATATCAGGATAGGATCACCTGTCCGGGCTAGATCCTTTTTACCGTCAATTCCTTTTCAGAGATCCATCGAATTTTCCTTTCATTCAACCGGGATTTCTTCCCATCAAATATGTCAATGTTTCATAAATTTCATATAATGAACATTCAAATCATATTCATATCAAAAACATGCATTTCAAGCATTTAAGAATATAATTCAAGTTATACGAACTTACCTCATTGCTAGTTTGTGTTTATAATTTCATTAATCCGATATCTTTTCTTTTCCACAATCAAGTCTCATATTTGAGTCGTCTGGATCTTTATAAATAATTTGATCATTATTTTCATTCATTTCATATTCTAATGCATTTAATTAATGCTCTAGGAAAAGTTACCATTTTGTCCCTAAACTTTTAATTAATGACGATTTCATCCTTAGGGGCAGGAAAATAAAATTCTTGCAATTTAATCCTTATTTCCAGCTATTATTCTCATACATATTGATAACAATCCATGAATTCTATAAAATATCAGAATTTTTCCATAATTTCAACACTTTTCAATTTAATCCCTAAAACATGTTTTCCCCTATCTTGAACTAAATTAATAATTTCATTCAATTTTGTAATTTAAATAATAAAATTAATCCATTTCATGCAATTTGGTCATTTTTTGACATTTTTACAAAATTACCCATAAAGTTTTACTTTTATTAAATTTAGTCCTTAAGCCTAAAACATGCAAATTAGTCATGCTTGCTGAATATTCATATATATTTTCCTCCTCCTCCTCTCCATTCCACATCCTTAAATTTATATAATATGCTTATAAGTAACATTATCAATAATTTCACTATTTACTTATATGTATATTCAAAGCTGTCCATTTGAGTCATAGTCACTAAATTATTTATTTCTTGAGTTAAAGAAGTCCAACTTAAGATCTGTAAATTTTATTTGAAACTAGATTCACATATATTCTTACCATAAAATTTTTAGAATTTTTGGTTTATCCAATTAGTACAGTTTATTCATTAAAGTCACCCCTGTTCTGCTGTCTGACAGTTCTGACCCTTCTTCACTAAAAATTAATTATCTCCTTGTACAGAATTCAAATGATGTTGTAGTTTGTTTCTAAAAAAACTAGAATCATTCAGAATTCTATACATATAAATTTAAGCCCCTAATTATTTTTATTCATTTTTTTATTATTTTTCAAAGTCTAAACAGGGGAACCCGAATTCATTCTGACCTTGTCTCACAAAATTCATTATATCTCAAAATTTACAAATCCATTGCTTACACTGTTTCTTCTATGAGAACCTAGACGCAATAAGATTTAATTCCATATTTTGTTAATCTTCTAATTCAATTTCTACAATTTATGGTGATTTTTCAAAGTTAGAATACTGCTGCTGTCTAGAACTGTTTTAGTGCAAGATATTAATTACCATGTTAATAACACCCTTATTTTCTTTCTCTACACTATTTCTCTTCACTTTCTCTTATTTTCTCTTCATTAACATATCAAAAACATAGGACCATATGTAAGGAAACTCTACATTAACATCAATCCCAAGCTTTTTCAATAATATCAAACTTAAAAATATATTGAAATCATGATGTTCTTACCTTGTTCTATTGATTCCAACCTTCATCTTGATTTTCTCTCTCCATCAGCCTCCATTTCTTGAATCCAACTTGATATTTTAACTTCCCATAGCCTCCTTAACATTTTTCTCTCTTGGTAGCTAAGGAAATTCTTTTGATTTTTGGCTGAAAATGGTGAATTTTTGGTAGAAGGACCAAATTGTAAAGAAAAGAAAGTTTCTTTCTTCCTTTTCTCTTCATACGTTGGGTGCATGGGAAAAAGATGATAATTCTTCATCTTTCTTTCCTTATATATACTAAATAAAATAATAATAAAATAATAAAATATCATTTAAAAATTAAATTAAAATATTAATAAACTATTATTTCTTTATTTAATCTAAAATATCTCCAACATCATCATTGCTTTCTAGATTTCTCTCTCTTCCAATTGACCATTTTGCCCTTTATTATCTTTTAAAATCCCATCCTTGAGTCATCATTTAATTTGGTAAAATTACAATTTAGTCCCTCATAGTTCTTCACCTATTCAATTTGGTCCTAATTCATCCATTTTCCTTAGTTTCTAGATCATTCCACTCTTAAAATATTTACACTATTGGTCCTTCAAATTTTTCATATTTACACTTTAACCCCTCAAATTTTGAGTATTTACTCTTGTGCAACAAAACTTTTCTCACTTTTACAATTTAGTCCTTTCTTGAATTAATATATCATAATATACTTCTCAATTTTGAAATAACTCAAAATCTCCCTTTTTGTCACTTTATTTCCTTATTTTACTATATCAAGAATAATATCTTACTGTAAAAGTTTTCGGGGTATTACAGCCTCATAATTCTCACGAACTCGGACCACAACTCAACGAGTTCGGATCTCAATTTCCTAGTGACATGTCACTTAAATCCTAACCTATTCCTAAGGTTCAAACGAGCTCTTTCCTCGATCATAGGCCTTTGCCATCTTTCTCGTGATGTTAATATCGATACTCCGGTGGCAACTCATACTTTTCAAGTATTCCACATAATTTGTAAAATAATTCAACAATAATCATAGCATACAACAATTCGTAAATAATAATCATCATACCATTATAAAGACATCAACAACATATAGTAATGTTACATCATTTACATAATACCAAATTATTCACATATATGTATACTTACAATTCATATAATATCATAACATTAACATTAAAATACACATTGCATTATTAAAATCATATGAACTTACCTCGTATGCGAAAATGGTCATTTTTACCATTTTGTCCATAACTTGGTATTTTGCCGATTTTAGCCCGAATTTCAATTTTCCTTGCTCTATTATTTCAAATATAGCCTAATTAGGACTCATATTATTCAAATCAACCCAAAATCATATTTTTGTAAAATTACAATTTTGCCCCTAAACTTTCACATTTTTACACTTTTGCCTCAAATCTCGTAAATTAAAATTCACCCTATTTTCTTATGTTTTATGACATGCTGATCATTTTTCCTTTCTATAGCAACATCCAATTCTCACTCTAACATGTATTTATGAACATTAGGTATTTTTACCGATTATGTCATTTTACTCGTTTTCACGTAAAATCGCTTAGCAAAAGTTGTTTATCTAACACCCAACCTTCATTTTCTATCATTAGACATCAAAATACATGCATATTATTCATGGGTAAATTTTTAGACATGAACCTTAGCTCAAATTAATGGTAGAAATAAGTAGAACAAGTTACCGGGATTTCAAAAATGTAAAGAACTTTAAAAACGGGTAAAAGATGGACTTACAATCAAGCTTGGAAGTTTTAAAAACCCTAGCCATGTCTTCCATCTCCATATACGGTTATGGCATGAGAAAAATGAAGAAGATGACATCTTTTTCTTAATTATTTTAGCTTTATTTACCAATTTACTAAAATACCCTTAATGAAAAATAAATAAAAACATACCATGCCATGTCCATCTTTGTCCACTAATTACAATATGGGCTATTTACCATTTAAGGACCCCTAATTTAAAAACCCATTACTCACAAGTACTTAGTACCTTTGTAAACTAGAATACACGAACGTCAAAATTTTCGAACGAGGTTTTCACAAAATTATTCCGTAAAATCGTAGACCATAAAAATATAATAAAAATAAAATTTTCTTCATCGGATTTGTGGCCCCGAAACCACTGTTCCAACTAGGCCCAAAATCGGGATATTACATGGGCAAGGCATCTCATCCTTGCCCCGCAACTCATTATGGGTAAAAAACCCAAAACCATCCTCGCCCCACCACCCGCGAAACCTGTATCCATCCCTGCCCAATTGGGTGCAAAGTGGGGAGAGACCCCGCGAAACTCACCCCACTAACGCTCCTAATTTTATTTATATTGTTCTATAACTTCTAGTTTAATCCAATTTTCGAGGTTGCCTCAAAATCCATGTTAGATTACATATTGACAAACTTTTGTTAATAAAATATTGACAAACCTATTATATTATGCATTAATAATACAGAATAAAATGATGCAACATTAGGCTAGAGGGACTTGCAACTGAAGTTTGGTCGAATACTATGGGTCCTCGCTAGCTATAGGTGGATGATGTGGCTTTCTCTTTTCTTGTATTTGGTGTTGCTCATGTAGAACTTTGAAAGGGATTCCCCAGTATTCCAAAACATGATGCTGTCTATTTGAACTCCACAAAAACAGTAAGAAAAAAAAGAAGAGAGGAAAGGAAATGGTCTACTTATTTTATTACTATAGCTCTAATAATCCAAAAGGACCAAGTCATCTCATTTAAACAAGATTGTTAATGAATTTACTAGAGTATTCAGTACTAACAACCAATCCTAATTGAACCTCATCTCATTCACTAACTAAATCGAATATAGTTACAAAAACTAACAAACTAACTTGAACAAAACACAGACAACTAACAATTAACTACCTACTAACAAATTGAAGTAACTATACAACTTCAGCACACTATTAGCTAACTGATTGATAGCTACCAGTTTAACAATGATCATATACCTTAATATTCACCGAACTGGTTTGCTCTCCTAGTTTCTAATTTGCAACTTTTTCATACCTGCTAACAACTTGAAGTCTGGATCGAAACTTAATGAAGAAACTAGCTGACAAAGGCTTGGTGAGCACATCTGCTATCTAGTCCTGTGCCAAAACATAACCAACAGTTAACCTTCCAGCTGCTACCTTCTCTTGAACAAAAAACAATTATACCTTTTATCTCCAGCAAAAAATCTAGTCTATGCAACAAAATGTTGCTTTGCACAAGCAACCAAATTCACTTTTGCAAAATTCCCTCAAGAGATACTATTGTGACAAACAAGTTATCTTTACAAAAATCTTTATAAGGATGAAATCACACCAACTTGGTTGCCACATAAATCTTTTAGGAATATAAAAATTCCATTATAGGATAAAATCTTGCCGACAAAGGCAATGTAGCTTTCTATACTTGTTCAACTAGTAGATCGATACAACTGAGAAATATGGTACAAAATCATGCCACAACTTATCTTTAATGGTACACTCCAAGAATAACTCAAGCCTTTCTATAAACAATAGCTACTCCATTCTTGTCGCGTCTCTTATATACTTGCATACACTCCACGTGTGTCTTTGATACTCATAAGCTTTAAACTAACAAATGAATTTTCTAACAAACATAATAGAACCTTATTCCACCATATGATCACTAACCTTCAAGCGATACACCATTTATAATCTAGCGATAATTCACTAATCTCTCAGGGATCAACATTTCAAATCCCTTGGGGGATCGTTATTTCAAGTCCCTTGGGGGATAGGTGTCACAAGAAAAATAGTAAAGGGAACCACTCCACAAGAAAAAGAGATAAGTGTCACAAAGGGAAGTCTTGGTAAAGTCAAATAAAGGCCAAAAATAGCCCTTAATAAGGTACAAAAAATACAAGAATTGGGTATGAATAAGGAAACAGTCCCTACGAAATAAGGATGTTAGACTCAGCCAAATTCAACCAATCAATAGCAAGGAGCTGTAATGCTCTAGACTCATTCGCGTATTCTCACGCAATTGAGACATCTTGTAACGACTTGAAAGTTAGTGGCATCGGAAACGGTGGTTTTAGAGTAGATTCCTATTTTGGAGTTTTTACTGAATTCCTTCTTACTTCCTTGTGTTATAAAATCCTCTTGCTATATAAATTGTGTAAAGTAAGTGTTCCCTTTCAATAGTGTAATGTGTGGTGTCTGATTATGGTAGAGTTAAACCAGTGTTGTCAGCGTGAATATGGTCAGTTAATGTTTCGATGTAAAATTCCCTTCTTGCTGTACGAACCCAGTACCATCTATATGTGAAGTGTGATATGTGATAAATGAGAAGCAAATATGTTTGTGATGCCTCTAGTAGGGTAGTTATATTGCAAATCGGACCGACAGATCACAAAAAAAACATGTTTAGCCAAACAGAAATGATATAAGGGGTTAATGAGGTTTATGCATATGAACACATCTGATTGATATGATTCTGATTCTGAATTTGGGTCCGAGGTTGGCACAAGGATGGGTCTTGTGTAAATCATATAAGTTGTATAAGTTATAGGTAAGTTGGCGGATGGTGACAACCCATGTGTTGTGTTAAGATGGTGGAACTAGTCCGTCTAAGTTCTGTAAACACCATTGGGAGTATTATGTTTGTAGCAGGCCCAATTTGCTTGGGCCCATACAAATAAAAAAATTTAAACCAAATAAGAGTCCAAAACTTTTAACAGTCCAAAACACGGGCCTACTACCCAATTACGAGCCCAAACCGAAATTAAACACCAGCACAAAGCCTATAAACCCAAACCCCAAACAACCCAACTAACCCTAAGTCCAAAAGGGCCCAAAACCTAAATAGTTCAGCAAACCCTAGCCCCAATAGCTTAGTGTCACTGTTGCCCCCACGTAAGGCTTTTAGCGCACCTCCGTACCCCTCCACGCACTACCACACGCCACGTACCTGCAAGGACAAAAAGCACAATAGCAAAACAGCAAGAAAAACGAGTAAAATTTTGTATTTTTCTTTTCCTTATTTTCTTTCTGCTATAAAAGCCAAAGAGGATCGATGTAAATTTTTTACGCATATTACGAAGACATATATCAGAGAATCAAAAAGCAAATTTCTAAAGGTTTTTCTTTCATCCTGTTATATTCTCCTTTTTTTCTATTTTCACTTCGTTGTTGTTTTATTTTTCATTTACAAAACAAAGAATAATAAACAATTAAAAAAGAAAAGGGAAAGCCGATTTTACATTTCTGTTTACGCCATCGTGCGAAAAAGGGGGGCTGAGGTATCCATCTCCGATGAAAGATGGTGTTTTAGGCTAGGGGAATAAAAGAGGCGAATAAATGTCTTTTTTTATTTATTTTCGGCCACCATGGACGATGACGCCGTCGCCGGCGACGGGAGTTAGACTGGAGCTAGGCCGAAAATCGGGGGAAGGGGAAGGTTTTGAGAGCTTTTTATGTTTGTTTTTAGAAGAAGTGAAAAAAATGATGTTTAAAAAAAATTCTAATTTAAATACATAAAGCAAAACGTCGTCATTTTGCTTAAGCCATTTAAGGGCTAAAACGGCATCGTTTTGAGCTTTCCCGCACACTGACCCGACCCGTCCAGAGGATCCGCGTGTTTTTGATTATTGGGCTATTTGCCAGTTTAGTCCTTCTGCTTTTTTACCCTTTTGCAATCAAGTCTTTTTTAATCTTTAATTTGGCCCTGCAATTTATTTTAGTTTTCAATTAAGTCCACCTTGAAGCTGCGCGTTTTGGAGGGGGATTATTTCCCATTTTGGTCCCTTGTCCATTCAATTTGGTCCTTTTTTATTTTATTTCAGATTTGCCCCAAAATTTTGTTTTAAGGTTCAATTTAGTCCTTTTTTTATTTTTTACTATTTTGTTATTAAATTAACTAATTTAATATATTATTACTACTATTATATTTATATTTATTTATCTAACTTTTCTTAAAAATACATTTATCTTATTATTTCTTCTCATTATTTTTTATCTATATCCTTTTAACTATAAATTACTCACTATTTATATTAATCTTATTATCTTTTTTTTAATACACGTATCTTATTTTATTCTCACTTTTGTTATTATCTTTTTTATTATTTATTTAGTTATATATTTTATATAAATTTTAAATTTAGATTTTTTATTATGTTATTATTAATATCATCATCATTATTATTAATAATATTTTTTAAAAAACTGTTTTACACAATATTTATTTATTCATTTGTTTAATATTAGTTTTTTTTTAGTTTCAAATTTTTAGTTTTTGCTTATTTTTAAATTATTTATTGGCTTGTTTATTTTTATTCTTGCCCTTATTATTATTATTTATTACTTTACTTTCAATTTTTGTATTATTCATTATTATTGTTATTATTATTGCTATTTATATTATCATTTTCATCATTATTATTATTGTTTATGCATATTAACATTATGATTTATTGATGTCAATGCTATATTTTATATCTTATTATGTATGTCACGCCATTATTACTCCAAATTTATGTTGCACTATCGTTATTCGCTAAGTATGACTCCTTTTTTACGTTAACCGTTTTTATGCCACGATCAAATAAACTAAACATATCGTTTTAAAAGTTACATTAATTTTTACCCAAATTCGTGAAAAAGGAAATTCTTTAAAATAGCCACTGTTTCGCATTTTAGGAATTTCGAGAAAACGTACCTTAACTTACGGGGTTTTGACTTTCTCATTAAACCTAAATAGCCAAATATCCCTTTAAATTTTTAAAATACATGAATTTTAAAGAAAGAAAAAAAGGTGATATTCTGCGTTTAGAAACTCGAGAATGGTTGTGGCCTAGCTTACGGGGTTTCGATTTTTTCATTGGATTTAAACAACCGAATATCCTTTTTTAAAAATCAAAGAACAAATTTTAAAATAAAACGATTAAAAGGCAAGCTTATTTTTGAAGGTTCAAATGTCGTGTCCTAACTTACTGGATGTGATATTTTGATATCTCAAGACAAGAAGGCCTTTAACGCTCTGTTTAATTTATTCAAGCTTTTTATCAACATTAATAAAAAATGATCGTATTTTAAATTTTTTTTCATGTTTTCAACTTTCGACATTAAGACATTAATTAATCAATCAATTTGGTACCAATTTTGGGCATTACGAGGGTGCTAATCCTTTCTCATACGTAACCGACTCCTGAACCCGTTTTCTCAAATTTCGTAAACCAAAATTGTTGTTTTAGGAAATCAAAATGTTTTATTAAAATGATTAATCACGAGGTGGCCCGATCACACCTGATCAAAAAGGATTGGTGGCAACTCTCATTTTCGTTTTCATTTTCAAAATCAAAGTTGACCCCATTTAAAAAAAAAGAGTTTCGACAGCTTGGCGACTCCACTACGGACCTAAAAAAAGAGTCATGCCACGAGTTTATTACCTTTTGTCTTTTTGTCGAAAATCGAAAACTTGGTTTAAATGTATGATCCTTTCGTTGCATTTCATCTGTATTTGTTACAATCTTCATCATTGTGGTTTATAATTGCTGTGTTGGTTTGAGTTTTGGTATCTTTCTGCACATTGCATCGTATGATCTGTCGATCTTACCCTTTTAAGTGGAAGTGAGAAACTATTCCTTTGTGAGATCTTCACCTCCGCATAGGATAGTGGATCGCTTTCGGAATACATCTGTACCTATGTCTTCGTGAGATTTTCATCTACGTGTGACTATAGGGAAATGTATTCCCCTGAACTAAACTTGATCCGTATGAGCCTATAATGGGTGAGGATCGAGGAATCTGCTGATTTAGGTACCTTTACTTTAGAATTGAGCCGTATATAGTGAGCCGTAGGAGCCCGCCTTAGGTAGAACCATACCAAACCCCTAGAGGTCATCCAAATAGGTGCTCTATTTGTTATTTATGTATTTGTAGTGACGTGTTTTCTTTTGTTTTGGTGATGATTGCATTGCACTTTCATCATAGAAAAGAGGTATTGATTCATGTTCAATTGCTAAATAGAGAGCTTGTTATGGAAAATGGATTTCTTGATAAAGTGGAATACAATACGGTCGTCCGAATATGGTTCGAGTAAACACAACCAGAAAAATGTGATAGTCTGTGGAGGATTACATGAATTTGCTTTGTTGCCCAATGATTCAAGCCAACCAAGATTATTCGATAGCTGTCAACGTCTCGACTTTCTTAAAGAGGCTAACAAGTATTGCTGGGATAAGTGAGCAATGGGTCGCGGCCCGGATCAAGTAAAAAGAAGATAATAGAGACATCTTTTGGAAGATTCGCAAGATTTGATCTTATCATCCGGATATGAAGAAAATGATCGATGTATTCGCCTGGAGTATGAGGACAAGGCTGTATATGTATCCGTTTTATGTAAAGATATTTGTCTTCTAATAAAGTTTTTCTAATAGAATTGAATCAGAATCAACGCCTCTTTTTGCATTCATTTCATGCATTAGCATTGCATTGCATCATATGCAATAAAACTGACAAAAGACCCTAAAATCATGGCAGTTACCCTAGAACATCATTGAAATACACGAGGAAAAACTGAAGCAACAGACCAAAGGTTGAAGAGATTAGAGTAAATGAAAATACAGATGCAAGAGCAATTGGCCAAAATTCAACAAGATATGAGGGATCAGATGCTGGAATTCCAAAGAAATATGATGAGCCAGTTAACCTAGTTGTTGGCTGGAGGGTTAGAAAAAGGAAAGAGCCCTATGGTCAATGCTGGGGATGATAACGAGGACCCTGCTTATCCTCCAAGATTTACCCCAACAAACACCCAAGCACAACCAAACGCGTATCCGCAAAAGGTGTCCGTTAACATCAAACCCTAATATCAGACTGGTACCGCAACACCATTGAACTTCCCGCAGGTTTAAACTCTAGTCTAGGGGATAATCCAATTAATCCTGTTATCCTTGATCTAGATGATTTAGCGAAGATAGAAAAGGCGAGAGTGAAGCCCTAAAAACAATTTAAAGATCATTACAAATGGAAAAGGCGAGAGTGGAGCTCCCAAATCAATACTTTAAAGGCCCCGAGGAAGAGAGAAAATGAGGTGAATAATACGAGTATGTATAACAAGGGCTATTCAAAGCCGATTACTGTAAGCCAATAAAGGGCGACAACTACTAGACATCAGATCTCTCAAGGCAAGAACCCAATTCAAGACTGAACTCAGAAAAACTCTGGTTCACACCCATACCAATCACGTATAGGGAGTTGTACCAAAGTTTGTTTGATGCAAATATAGTACCCCCTTTCTACCTAAAACTTATGCAGCCCTCATACCCCAAATAATACGACGTGAATGCCCAATGCGAGTACCACGCAGGGCTAATAGGACACTCGATCGAGAACTGTACCGCTTTCAAAAAGATAATCAAAAGACTCATCAAAATGGGTATTGTGAAATTTGATGATCCATTTGGTGCAGAAAATTCGTTACCCAACTATTCAGATAAATGGGAAAACACGATAATCAAGAGTGTAAGAAAGAGAATTAAGACAGATGTGGCAAAAGTAAAAACCCCGCTGAGGGAGGTTGGGAAGAAAATGGTAGAAGGAGGATTAATCACACAGGATTTAGGGGAGAAACCCAAAGAACTAAGGAACTGCTATGAGTTCCATGATGAAGAGGGTCATGAGATTCAAAAGTGCAATAAATTCAGAGCCTTGGTGCAAGGCCTGATGAATGGTAAGGAACTAGAATTCTTTGAATATATTGAAAGCCCAGAAGGAATGTTTGGAAATTGGAACCTTAGTGCTATATCCGAAAAAGGAATTGAAAGAGAAAATTTATCAGGCATTTACCCTTATGAGCCTAGAAGTGTTCTGAAAAATTGGACTGCGGAAGAGATTCCTATAGTTTTTAGAACTGATTCAGAGTAATATTCAAAACACATTTGTTCCTTTAAGCCTAAAAGCAATAAGAATCCTTTTGTGAAATAGGCTCATGTCCAACATCTTTATTTCAATAAAATGCATCTTTGCTGTCATTTTGAGCAAATATTCTTTTATTCTTTCCATTTCATTCATAATTATACTATACAGATAATTGTTCTTAGATTATTTTGTTCTTTAGACTTCCTTTCAAATATTATTTTATTCTTCATTCATGATCATACATAAATAATTATTCTTAAATTATTTTATTCTTTGGATATTCCTTCGTGCCTACAACAGGTCTTCAGATATCAATAACATGAGTGACGCTACTACTGACCTAGAATCTCCTTTTGTGCAAGACATGTGTCTAAAGGGATCTTAGGACTTTGAAGATGACAGAGATTGTAACCTGGCTCCTTATTTGTTAAAGATAAAACAAGATGAAAAACAAATCCTACCTTACAAAGAGTCAGTTGACATTGTGAGCTTAGGAGAAGAGAAAGGGATGAAAATCGGAGTCTGTATCACCACAAAGACAAAGCAAAACGTCATTGAATTATTCCAAGAATTCCAAGATGTTTTCACATAATTGTATCAAGGTATGCCTGGGCTACTAAGACGTGTGGATGTTGTTAAGGCTAAGAAAATCTTAGAAGAGGTCCATGAGCGTATCTGGAGAACACATGCTAATGATTTTACAATGGTCAGGCAAATCGTGAGATTCGGGTACTACTGGTCCACCATGGAAGGAGATTGCATCAGTTATGTTAAGAAATACCCTAAGTGCCAAATTTATGGAGACAAGATTCATGTGCCTCATTCACCTCTTCATGTTATGACTTCTCCATAGACTTTCTCTATGCGGGGCATGGATGTTATTGAGCTGATCTCGTCAAAAGCTTTTAGCAGGTATCGATTCATCTTCGTGGTCATCGATCACTTCACCAATGGGTGGGAGCTGCTTCATATGCCAATGCCATAAAATCGGCAGTCAACAAGTTCTTAAAGAAAGAAATCATATGTCAATAGGGAATGCCAGAAAAGGTTATATTTGACAACGCGCTAAATTTGAACAACAGCACGACAATGGAGGTCTACAGTCAAAAATTCAAGTTCAGACACCACAACTCGTCACCATATCGCCTGAAAATGAATAGGGCAGTGGAGGCAGCCAATAAAAACATTAAAAGGATCGTGGGGAAAATGACTGAGACTTACAAAAATTGGCATGAGAAGTTACCATTTGCCCCCTATGCTTATCGAACATCTGTCAGGACCTCCACTGGGGCAACGCCTTTCTCTTTGATCTATGGTATGAAGGCGATTTTGCCTATTGAAGTCGAGATTCCTTCCCTTCGAGTTTTATTAGAGCTAAAGTTAGATGGAGTAGAATGGATCCAATCCCTATATAATCAGCTAAACTTAATTGAAGAGAAAAGGTTGAAGGTCATCTGTCATAGTCGGATGTACCAAAGATGAATTATGCGAGCTTACAATAAAATGGTCGCCCTAGAGAACTCCACGAAGGAGACTTAGTATTGAAAAAGATCATTCCCATATAAAAGAGACTTTAGAGGAAGGTGGATGCCAAATTGAGAGGGTTTTTATATGGTAAAGAAAGCCTCTTTTGGAGGAGCATCGATATTGACCAAGATGGATGGCAAGAGCCTGCCTAATCCTATGAATTCTGATTCAATCAAAAAATACTTCACTAACAAAAGAAAAACAAAAAAACAAAAGAAAAACAAAAAAACAAAAGAAGAAAAAGAAGAAAAAAAGAAAAACAAAAAAAAGGAAAAAGAAAAAGGAAAGGCCAGGATGAAAACCCGCAAATGGCGTCTTGAGAGCAAAGGGGTTTTGAGTTGAAAACTCGAAAAAGGGCAACTCAATTTTTGATCGAATATGGGGTATGTGGTAGTCTTGTCCTCTCTGAATTAACAAGGAGGAGGAGCTTTACATCTTGGGGCATCAACAAAGTACTCTAGGTCTCCTAGACACATCTCAAGCTCAAAATGGTCCTCAAGAAGTTTGTACAAAAAAGCTCATGCTGCGATATTTGGGGAACCTATTTTCATTTTACTCATTTTAAATTTTAACAAAGTTTGTTATTTTTTATTAATTTGTTCATTTCAAGCTATGCTCTCAATCAGTTTCTTTCTTATTATGTTTGTCATCTTTGATTAACTTATTCGTCTCGAGCTATGCTCTCAATCAATTTCCTTCTTGTCCATCATTATGATCTTTTTCAAGCATTTTGCATTGAAATAACAATTAATGGACTAATAATACTTTCACAAAAGAAGTTATGCATATTACTCTAGAAGCTTCTAAATAGTACAAGAACTTGAAACAGGACTATTATTTAGAACTCACCAAGCCTAAGGGTTGGAAATATTTGAGAAAGAAGAGTTTAAATTTTGAATATTTTTCAGGTTCTCTGTTAAAGATATTAGCTGAACAAGAAGGTAGGATATTGTATTAATGATAGAACCTTGATGAACAATAAGCAATGACAATCCAAACATTAAGAATGGATCATTCTCATGACATTCTGCATGCATGCAAATATCATTCATACACATCTAGTTAGGAGCACTTGATTCATTCTGATCATGACATCCTAATCATTTGGCATAAGCATAGGCCTATGAAATCGATTCTACAGGTCATGTCCCCTAGAGGACGATGTAGCAAGATCGGTAAATCCATAAATCTCATCTCCCTGAAGTAGAAATGGAGAAAACTGAAGTTGTAGATCTTATCTCCTTGAAGCTGCAATGGAGCAGATCGAAGATAGCGAATCTTATCTTCCTGAAGTTGCAGTGGAGCAGATTGAAGCCACCAGCCTTATTTCCCTGAAGTTGCAGCGGAGCAAACTGAAGACAGCGAATCTTATTTCCCTGACATTGCAGTGGAACAGATTAAAGCTACAAATTATGGCAGATCTTATTTTCCTGAAGTTGCAGTGAAGCAGATTGAAACCACCAGCCTTATCTCCCTAAAGTTACAGCGGAGTAGACTGAAGACAGTAGACTTTATCTCCTTGAAGTTACAATAGAGCAGATCGAAGATGGCGGATCTTATCTTCCTAAAGTTGCGGTGGAGCAGATAAAAGCCAACAACCTCATCTCCCTGAAGTTGCAGTGGAGTAGATTGAAGCCAATAGCCTCATCTCCCTGAAATTGCAGCAGAGCAGACTGAAGACATCGAATTTTATTTCTCTAAAGTTATAGTGGAATATATTGAAGCTACAAATTATGGCGGATCTAATCTTCTTGAAGTTGCAGTGGAACAGATTGAAGCCACCAGTCTTATCTCCTTGAAGTTACAGCGGAGCAGACTGAAGACAGTAAATCCCATCTCCCTGAAGTTGCAGTGGAGCAGATTAAAGCTACGAGTCTAATCTCCTTGAGGATAAAGTGGAGCAGATTGAAGCAGCAATTCTTATACCCCTGCAAATGCAATTGGTCGAAACGAGGCTACCTAGAAGAAGAGGAGCACCCGAAGAAGTCGAGATTTAGAGATCGGGCAAGATTGGTCATTCTTAAAGGTCGTTGCTTCATTTCCGTTACACAGAAATAAGCAAAGAGGAGCAGGTGTAACAAGCCTAATTTGTCCGTGCCCATACAGATAAAAAAATTAAACCAAATAAGTGTACAAAATTTTTAACAGTTTAAAAAACGGGCTTACTAACCAATTACAAGCCCAAACCAAAATTAAACATCAGCCCAAAGCCTGCTAAACCCAAACCCCAAATAACCCAACTAACTCTAAGCCCAAAAGGGCCCAAAACCTAAACTATTTTAGCAAACCCTAGCCCCAACAGCTTGGTGCCACTGTTGCTCCCACATACGGCCTTCAGTGCACCTCCGTACCCCTCCACGCACCACCGCATGCCACTTACCTGCAAGGACAAAAAGCACAATAGCAAAATAGCAAGAAAAAACGAGCAAAATTTTGTATTTTTCTTTTCTTTATTTTCTTTTGGCTATAAAAGCCAAAGAGGATCAATGTAAATTTTTTACACATACTACGAACACATATATCAGAGAATCAAAAAGCAAATTTCTAAAGGTTTTACTTTCATCCTATTATATTCTCATTTTTTTATTTCTATTTTCACTTCGTTGCTATTTTGTTTTTCATTTACAAAACAAAGAATAATAAACGATTAAAAAAGAAAAGGGAAAGCTGATCTTACCTTTCTGTTTACGCCGTCGTGTGAAAAAGGGGAGCTGAGGTATCCATCTCCGATGAAAGATGGTGTTTTTAGGGTAGGGGATAAAAGAGGCGAAGAAATGTTTTTTTATTTATTTTCGGCCACCATGGACGGCGGCGCCGTCGCCGGCGACCGGAGTTAGACCGGAGCTAAGCCGAAAATCGAGGGAAGGGGAAGGTTTTAAGAGCTTTTTATGTTTGTTTTTAGAAGAAGTGAAAAAATGAGGTTTTAAAAAAAAATTTGATTTAAATACATAAAGCAAAACGATGTCGTTTTGCTTAAGCCATTTAAGGGCTAAAACGGCATCGTTTTGAGCCTTACCCGCGCACTGACCCAACCAGTCCAGAGGATCCGTGTGTTTTTGATTATTGGGCTATTTGTCAGTTTAGTCCTTCCGCTTTTTTACCCTTTTGTAATCAAGTCTTTTTTAATCTTTAATTTTGGCCCTGTAATTTATTTCAGTTTTCAATTAAGTCCACCTTGAAGCTGTGCATTTTGGAGGGGTATTATTTCCCATTTTGGTCCCTCCTTGTTATTCGCGCATTCAAGCTGGTCATTTTCTTTTATTTTATTTCAAATTTGCCCCAAAATTTTGTTATAAGGTTCGATTTAGTCCTTTTTTTGTTATTTTTTACTATTTTGTTATTAAATTAACTAATTTAATATATATTACTACTATTATATTTATATTTATTTATCTAACTTTTCTTAAAAATACATTTATTTTATTATATCTTCTCATTATTTTCTATATCCTTTTAACTATAAATTACTCACTATTTATATTAATCTTATTATCTTTTTTTTTAATACACGTATCTTATTTTATTCTCACTTTTGTTATTATCTTTTTTATTATTTATTTAGTATATCTTTTATATAAATTTTAAATTTTAGATTTTTTATTATGTTATTATTAATATCATCATCATTATTAATAATATTATTTTTAAAAATTGTTTTACACCATATTTATTTATTCATTTGTTTAATATTAGTTTTTTTTAGTTTCAAATTTTTAGTTTTTGCTTATTTTCTAATTATTTATTGGCTTGTTTATTTTTATTCTTGCCCTTATTATTATTTATTACTTTACTTTCAATTTTTGTATTATTCATTATTATTGTTATTATTATTGCTATTTATATTATCATTTTCATCATTATTATTGTTTATGCATATTAACATTATGATTTATTGATGTCAATGCTATATTTTATATCTTATTATGTTTGTCACGCCATTATTACTCAAAATTTATGTTGCACTATCATTATTCGCTAAGTATGACTCCCTTTTTACGTTAACCGTTTTTATGCCACAATCGAATAAACTAAACATATCGTTTTAAAAGTTACATTAATTTTTACCCAAATTCGTAAAAAAAGAAATTTTTTAAAATAGGAAATGTTTCACATTTTTCGAGAAAGTGTACCCTAACTTACGGGGTTTCGACTTTCTCGTTAAACCTAAATAGCCAAATATCCCTTTAAATTTTTAAAATACATGAATTTTAAATAAAGCAATAAAGGCAATATTTCGCGTTTCGAAACTCGAGAATGGTTGTGTCCTAACTTAACGGGTTTCGATTTTTTTTCATTGGATTTAAACAACCGAATATCCTTTTTTTTAAATCAAAGAACAAATTTTAAAATAAAATGATTAAAAGGAAAGCTTATTTTTGAAGGTTCAAACATCGTATCCTAACTTACCGGATGTGATATTTTGATATCTCAAGACAAGAAGGCATTTAACGCTCGGTTCAATTTATTCAAGCTTTTTATCAACATTAATAAAAAATGATCATAATTTAAATTTATTTTCGCGTTTTCAACTTTCGACATTAAGACATTAATTAATAAATTTGGTACCAATTTTGGGCATTACAAGGGTGCTAATCCTTCCTCGTACGTAATTGACTCTCGAACCCGTTTTCTCAAATTTCGTAGACCAAGATTATTGTTTTAGTAAATCAAAACATTTCATTAAAACGATCAGTCACGAGGTAACCCAATCACACCTCATCAAAAAGGATTGGTGGCGACTCCCATTTTCGTTTTCATTTTCAAAATCAAAGTCGATCCCGTTTAACAAAACAATGGTTTCGACAATGTTTAGCATGTCCGAATCTCTTTGAAAGGTTGAGTATCTTATGAGAATTTGTGCTTAATAACCAGCAAAATTCTTGTATGTTGTTTGTTATTACATTTGAAATTTACTAAGTTCACTTGAACTTATTTTATTATTTTCCTTATCAAGCGAGTTGAGTAGAAAAGGGACAACGCCAGAGTTGTTGCTAGTGAAATACTTGTTTGTTTTCTGAATCATGCATGATCGTTTGTGTGGGGTGCATGTAAAACTATTTTGTAACCAACTTTTTAATAATTTACATCTTCTGCCAACTTACTATTTTTAAGAGAATTTCTACGAACTCTTGAGACATATGTTAAATATTAGTGAAATATGTTTTGTGATATCATCTTTAAGACATATACGCCAAACTGTTTTAAATGATATTTAACTGCTAGTGATGCACATAAACTTTTGTATGGGAAAGAACTCACCTTGCGATTTATATAATCTTGGCGACTTTTATAACGCTTCCACCAAATGTTTGTTTAAACTATGTTTTTTTCTTACTTGACGTAATAATGATTTGATTATTTTGTTATTATTGTATTGGGCTTAATGCCAAATTCGAAGGTATATGTCGAGACCCTAAAGTTATAAAAATTTTAAGTGTTTTTATCAAACTCAAATGGTTTTAAGTTGTGACATGCCATACCTAAATCCGGTGATTGGGTCAGGCGTGGGTGTTATAGAACATAATATGTTTGGTCATCCAAAAGAATTCCCAAATGACTTCAATACAAGCAAGAGAATACGTAGTTTTGGCGAACACTTACACCACTCATGGTTCCAGGTACATAAAGCTTTCTGTCTTGGCGGATCACAATGGCGAGTTCATCAATCAGCATACTGCTGAGAATTCTTTCAAAAAATGCCTCAAGAGCATGTCCAAGTCTCACCATAAAGGTGGACTAACGACTCGTCGATTAGGCATTTCAGATTTCACAATAAAGACTTTCCAGAAAACTTGCGTCGTTGATGCTTTTTGAGTAATACACCATAAAGGCTTTTTCAAAGAATTCGCCACAATGACTTTACAGAGAGTTCGTCATAAGGGCTTTATAGAGAGTTCACCACAAAGGCGTGGTTTAGTTTGCCCCCAAAGCATCATACCAACTATCGTGTTTGACGATATGGATTTTCCTAAACTAAGTATAGTCTAAGGTTTGCCCATCATCGGCCCCGGGACACACAGAAACCTAAGTAAGCAAGTGCAGCTCATCTGTCATTTCTAGAAAATACCATGGCCATGGTCTTTCCACATAATTTTCACACTAGCCTTGTCTTGTGTTTACTATCCCGGTGGACCTTGTGTTTATGGTCCTAGCAGACTATATTTTGCCATACTGGCATTTGTGTTAACTATCCCAACAAACGTTATCAAAGTACCACCACAGAGTCCATTATCATATCACATATTTTTTAGACACGTCATCCAAACCCCCTTATTTCCAACCATACTTTGACATGAACTACTCAAATAAATCAACATGGACAATTTCCACTCATAACATGTAACAGCCCATTTTTAGAGAAATCGGAATAGTGGTTTCGGGATCACAAATCCTATTCCGGAAAGAAAATTTATTTTAATTTTACTTTATGGTCCTTAATATGATAGAAATGTCATTTGAAAATTTTGATAAGAAAATTTTACCGATTATGTGTTTAATTACGGGAAGGACCAAATCGCACAAAATGCAAAAGTTGAATTCTAGTAGCTAGAAGCATTAAATAGCAATGAAATTCTAAACTTGAGGTCCTTATATGGTAATTAGACCATTAATAAAAAGTTAGTAGATATTTTTGGATGATTCATCCATGGAAAATTAGAAAAAGGCTAAGGACTAAATTGGAAATAAAAATTATTAAAGATGATAAATTAAATAAATAAAAATAAAAATCATTTATATCATCTTATTCCCCAAAATATTCAATGTAAACCCTAGGGTAGAGAGAGAAGAAACTTTGTTGGCCAAATTGGGTAAGTTTTCTTTTCCCGTTTTTAGTAATTTTGATATTTTTGAAATTGGGATAGCTTAATCTATCTATTTGGGGGATCAATTTGAGAAGTTATCAAAGTATGGAAATTAGGTCAAGGATGAATATGTTGAAATTTTGAAATTTATGGTAGAAAATGAAAGGTTGTTGATAGATAAACAACTTTTACAAAGTAATTTTTGATGAAAACATGATTTAGGGACTAAAATGTAAATTTGTGATAATTGAAGAAAAATTATGAATTTTGTAGAATATAGCTGTAAATTTTATGGTGAAATTTTGGTTAGACTTGGAATAGGGAGTAAATTGTATAAATTTCATTTTTCGAGCCTAGGGACGAAATGGGAATTTATGGAAAAGTTAGGGGCAAAATGGTAATTTTTCCTAGGATGTAAATTGAGCCCAGTTGAATATGAAATGTGATAAATTGATGTAAAATTTACTCGTATAGATCCGGATAGACCAAATTCGGAGCTAGAACGAGGAAAGAGGAAAATGTCAGATTAGTAGATTTTACATACACAAACATTATCGAGGTAAGTTCGTGTAACTAAATTGTGTATATTTATATGCTTGAATTAGATGTTGTGCTTTTGAATTGTATAAATATCACATATATATGATATTGAAAATATATCTAACAAAGCTCGATTAATAATAATGCTCGATAAATGATAAATGATAAAAATATTACTTATATGCTTGAAATGAATGTGGAATGTATTTACTTGAATTATATAAATGTTATGGATGTATGAAATAATCACATGCCTGATAATGCTTGAAAAATGTTTAAATCCCGGTTGAATAAATGGAAAATCAATGGATATGTGATTTCCCAAAATGAATGAGGTACTGCATTTGTTGCTAACGGGATTTAGCTTAAACGAGTAATCCTATTGACCTCATTACAGAAAGGATTTGGCCTAGACGAGTAATCTTGATATAAGTCCTCTCGAGCATATGTTACGGATTAGATTTAGCTCAGAACGGGTAATCCAGATCAAGCTCCTTAAAGCATATGTCATAAAAAGGATTTAGCCTGGACTGGTAATCCTGTTGTATACATGTGTGGCTCGAGAGTGTACTCTTTGAAATAGTACCTTATGGGTACCATTGAATATGAGTTGACGGATCTTGATTTGTACACCTTGAGTGTACTACCTGTTTATCTATCGATATTTCAAATAAATTCAATGGGTAACAATCCAGGTATAAGAAGGTATGAATAATAAAATGAGTTATTACACGTATCCATCTAAAATACAAGAAAATGATGATACATGACAAGTGATATATGAAAGTATGAGATGATGATATTTGTACGTGGAAATTATTTCATGAGAATGTTCATCCTTAATTATAGACTTGTACACCTTGAGCGTACTACCACTCGTGTGACATTGATATTTCGAATGATATGAGTAAAGTTCTGACATGAAATAATCTGAACTCGAGATGAACTATTATGAAATTATACTTGTAATATAAAGAGATGATTTATACATGTTAAATGAATACATGTTGTGGAAAGCATATGTGCATGGAAACTTGATTGTTGTTGAGCCCATATATGTTCTGATTTTATTACGGGATATATGATTAAAAAAAGGAAAGGAGGATGTGTGTAAGGCTTGAGGTCAAATTGATTGAATATGCCTTACATAGTTACCTCAAAATAGAATGAATAGTAAGTTAACTACCATGTTATACAAACTTACTGCGCATTTTATGCTTACTTAGTTTTATTTCCCTGTTTTAGAGTAAATTGAAAGGTCGTTGGATTGGAAGCTTGGCAGAGATCACTCACACTATCCATCGGCCCATGTCAATACAATATGATAAAGCAATTATGGTTGCAATGGCATGTATAGGTTATATTGGTCATATTGGCATGTAAATGTAAATGATTATTCTAATCTGAAATGGCTAGTGATGATTATGTTTTGGTACATGTATATATATGTATCAAGTTTACTTTATATAGATAACATAAGTGTTTATTATTGATTGATTGAGAAAGGTAAGATTTAAGCATGAATGCATGTAGCAATATATCATGTTAGATGTTATAAATTGCTTGAATTCAATGCTTGGGCTATTTGGTATTTGGATGTAAGTTTGGTGCAAGAATTTGGAATGATTTTGGGTGAGAAATGAAGCTAGGAATGACATTATTTTGTCCACACAGGCAGATATACGGGTGTGTGGCTAGACCATATGTGACACACGGCTTGGTACATAGGCGTATGGTTAGGCCATATGCCCCCTGCACCTTAAATTCAAGAAAACAGAATGCTCATAATTGAGTATACGGGTAGAGACACGGACAAGTTTCTTAGTCGTGTATGCTACATGGCTGGAACACGAGCGTGTGTCTTAGCAGTGTGAAACCTGCACCTAATTTCGAAGGAATTTAACTAACCACACGGCCTAGCACACGGGCGTGTGGCATAGCCGTGTACACAAGTCAGAGAGTTACACGGGGTCGAACATGGCCTATAGCACGGGCGTGTTCCTTGGACCACACAGGCATGTAAGCCTTGTACCTTGGAAAAAATTTTGAAATTTTGCGAAAAATTCTTAGAGTTTCCAATTAAGTCTCGACTCGATTCTAATGCTAGTTTTGGACCTCGAGGGTCCATTTAAGGGACGTTATGAATAAATCTCAAGGAATGAATAGTAACTATTTGAATATTTGAAAATATTCTGAAAGTTTCAATAATGCTCCATAACCCTATTCTGGCGACGGATATGAGTTAAGGGTGTTACATAACCTTAGCGAAAACCATACTTCTCATACATGCTTTCCACACATCATTATTTTCATACAACACATCATGCACTTCAATACCTACATACAGTTACCTCATAGAAACCACGCAAACATACATACATATTGCCACTCTTCACAAATATATACTCATCTATATTGACATCCACCATGCAAAAAATCATTACAAGATAACGTGTAGAGGATAGGTCTAGAGACTTACCTTTACCTCAGTTTAGAGCTTCTATCTCGAATGTCTGTCCCGATCTAGTAGCAACAACTACTTAAAATATCATAAAATTTCTATTAGAATCCTTATTACAGATAGTTTACTATCGTTCCAATCACATGGACCCTCAAGCAAGGCCTTCCCAATCACACCTTACTTTTAACACCCTTTTCCTTCTATAATCTTGACATACTGAGTTGTAAGACTTAACAGAAAGTTGAATCATCCACAGATTAAACAAAATCTTGACTCTAACTTAACGAAGAAAAAGAAAACATCTTGGTTAAAGAAAAAATAACTAGAATCATAAAGTAAAAAATAAAGTCATCTGAAATGTCTTTCCCTTATATATAAACTTCTTAACCCCATACTATGGACTTGACAAGTGCTGATGCTTACCTAACCCAAATCCTCTTATTTTCTCACAAAAATTCAGGGGTAGGTAAAGAGAAGTCGGAGAAGATCTTTGCTATTGTTTGACCAGTTATGGAAAGGGTCAAATAAATCCAATTGACTGTTGTTGATTAGTGGCCAACCATGTTACTATGATGATTTATTAGGTTGCTTGCTTTAGTGTATAAGCAATGTTCCATGCATTTCACTACTTCGTTCTATTCACTGCTTTTGTTGCTGCAAAACCCCCCAACAACTTTCAACTAAACCTGTTGCAAGAACCAGCTTGAACAGTGTTCAAGAAAACCAAGCGTACTACACCTTGGCGGTGACTCACGTATGGCATAGTCCTAAAGACAATTAAGTCTCCTACTGTTTTTTTATACACTTGGTAGGTCATTTGGTTCAACTGAAATTCTAAGGCATACTCTTTCTTCACATTAAGTTACTTTGCAATTAAATCCTTAGATACCCTCAATTGGCAGCTACTTTAGTGTTAGTATGTGCTAATACTCTATCTCACCAACCAATTAACCGAGTGGAAGATCATGCTATCATAGTGTGTCAAAACAGAATTAACATGAATTACCTCACTCTCAATTGGATTCGCCAATTCTGAGGTGTGACAATTCTTCTTCATTAAATTGCCAAACCAAATAAGACAAGTTTTATAACCACCTTAGTAGCAGTCTACAGTTGGAACTGCTAAGTGCCACTTAGCAATTCTCAGCTCAATATGCCTCAACAGTCTCCCCATTTGGCAATTTGATGAAAAAAATAAAAAATATATATATAGGAAGCTAACTACCACAATCAACAATAGCTCCCCCTGAGCACAGCCTCACTCTATTCAACTTAACTTAGTACATAATATAGTCATTTTAACTATTAATGTTATGCCTAGTATTCACACCAATAATCAAAATACTAAAAGCTAAGCAAGTAGCAAATAAGGTAGAATGCATCAAAGTAAACAACTCCATAGCATGATATCATAGTCCCAAATCAACGAAATCAATGGTTTTAATTTGGATTCAAGGGTTTTTGAGACTTATCTTAAATCAATGAAATTCATTAAAGGGTTATTGATATTTGATCTTAAAAATGGGCTTGGGGAGAGTTTGGATCCAAGAATCTTCGTGACTTGATCTTGGATATATTATTCCACTTCAAAGGTCTTCTAAACTTGATCTAGAATAATGGTTTTATCTTTATTGTGATGATGCATCCAAGTTGTAGTAAGTTTTGATCCAATGGTCTTCAAGACTTAATTTCTCTCTCCCTTGATGCCCCCTCCAACTAAATAATTAAAAAATAAAAAAGCTAGGCGTCAAACATTAGACTTGACACTTCTACAATGCTTAGCTACAATAAACCATGTATTTAGTTTTTATAGATGTTATAGATTAGGATTAGCTCGAGCGTTACTGGAAGCCATTATTATTAGTTTCAAACCATATGTTTCGTTTTTATTTTAATTTTATACCTATTATATATATATTATTATTAGTTTCAAATCATATGTTCATTTTTTATTGGATGTTACTTGTAAATGCACGCATGTATTCTAAGCACATGGTATCTATACATATGCGTGTGATAATATTTCTAGTATAATTTAATTATTTTTTATGCAATATTTATTTTTATACCTAACTTTACTCTAACTCTTAAATAAAAAAAAATTAAACATGTTCGAACCTATGAACTTTAATTATTGCAATAATCACAATTATCAAGAAAAATAATTTAATTATTAGAAAGAAATATGTAACCAATTAAAATAGTACATTTAATCGAAGAAAACATAATTAAACAATATGGTAGAAAAATAAAAAAGTCAAAATCAGGAAAAAGAAGGCGTTAACCAGCACCTGACGGGTGTTGAAAGTATCAACATTAGCATGTGTGAGAGTGCCAACACTTGCGCTGTTATTAAAATTAGGTTTAATGATAAGACGGTCTATGAAATATAATTTGATTTTCAGATTGGTCCTTAAAAGTTTTTTTTTGGGGGGGGGGGTTAAAAAGTAATCCTTAAATTTTAATTTCGTCGGTCCAAAATATAACCAATTAAATTGCGTCTTCAACTCGTTTTTAACTTTCTCTCACTTATGTAACAAGTTGCCCACCCAGAATCCTCATTCATCATTTCTTCTTCCTATCCTTAACTGCAAAAGCAAACAGAATCAATACAAGAATAAAGTTGACCCTTTCGTCTAGAAAATTAAAATAAAGAACAAATAGAAGAGTCCTATTAAAGTAAAGTACAATAGGAAACAGATTCATGCATGGTGGTGAAGTCCAGCGTCAGCCGCCAAAATAGAAAACACGAAATTTGCAGGATGACATCACATCTCGTACTGATTTTTCAGGGGAAAAAAAAAGAATACTGAGCTAACCTAAAATCATTTTTTAAAGGGTGCATTCTACATCTATCGCTATACATAATTGGATATCGCAACTATCGTGTTTAATTGCTTTGCTTTTCACTTCAAATTAAATATTGAATTATTAGTCAATCGTTAGTTGGATGTTATTTTACTTCAAAAAAATCTGAATTTGAATGATTGATGTTCCAAAAATAAATATTAAATTACGAATTTTTTTATTAATTCCTCGATGCCCGACTTATAAAAATAGTTTAGGTATTTAATTCAAACAAAAGTATAATTTGAGGGTCCATTATTTAATTAAGTCTTGTAGATAGTCTTGTCCATGAGCTTGAAGTCTTGTTCGAAAAGTGAGAGGTTTAAGTAAAAAATAAAGTTTGTTTAGAAAACGGATCAAACTTCATGTAAGTCTTTTTGGCCCGGGCTCGGCTCGGCATAAATATGCAAAAATAGAAAAAATTTATGATGTTTTCCTATTATTTTCTTTTTTTCTCATTATTTTATTATCATTTCACTATTATATTGTTAATATTTTATTGTTATTGTTAGATATTGTATAACTTTATTTTATTATTAATTTTGTTATTATTTAAAAAGTATTTGCTTATCAAGTTACACCTATATTAGTGTTATTTAAGTATAAAGATTTTTTAAATTTATTTTCAATTTGTTGGGAATCATTTATTTAAATGATTTTATTATTTTTGATGTATTATATTTTTTTAAAAAATTATATAAAAAAATTAATATGAGCGGGTCAAGCCGAGCCCGAGTTTTAGCATTTTTATCTAGACTGGACTTGAGTAAAATTTTAGGCTCATTTTTCGAGTTGGTTTAGATCTATCAAACGGGCCTAAAATTTTGTCAAGACTCGACCCAACTCATGAACAAGTCTACTTGTAAAATTAATGTGTTCGAGATGATCACTTGAATGCTTTGTTTAGTATATTGCAAATAATAATAATAATACTAATAATAATAATTTTTTGAAAGGTTAGAAAATGAAAGATATGTTAATTACTTTTTAGGTTTTTTTTTATTTTTTATTTTTGAAAAAAAATTAAATTAAATTTTATTTTAAAGTCCATTGTTCTGGGCATTTTTTAGATTAAGCACTGTTTGTTTAAGCATTAAGTAGTATTGGGTTAAAATTGTTTTGTTTGTTTTTGTTGTTGTGTTTATATTGAATTTTAAATTGTTTAATATTTTGCATAACTCTTCATATTAATTCAATTTAGAAAAATAAATTATTTGTGTTAGTAACTTAGTATATCAATTTATGATGTATTGTGAATAATTTATTAAGTAATTCAATTTAGAGAAAAATTATGTTGAATTTATCATTTGTTTAAAGTTTTATCAATTTAAATAAAAAATTTTATTTTAATTGTAGCATCCTTACCCAAATTATTGATGAATCTAAATAAGTGATTTATTAAAAAAGTATCCACATCTTACTCCTCAATATTGAACTTGATGCATCCATTTTAAAATAATTAAACCAGTGGGTGTCAATTCCTCCCAACAATGTATTAGTATTTGAGTATTGAGGTATTTATACCTTAATGTTAGATATTCATACTTAACCCCTTAACAAAACTTAAATAACTACTAATTTCAGTAAGTATCGATACTCTCTGCTAATGTATCAATACCTAAATTGTGGTATCGATACTATTACTTCAGATATTAGTACTTAGCCTCTCTCAAAAGTTTAATTGACTACTGAGTTATGCTAATATCGATATCTTTGCATAGGTAGGGGCGAAGAAATTTTTTTTAGGGGGACCAAAATTAAGTTGTAATTTTTTACGATAGTAAAAATACAATTTCACCATTTGAATAATCTATATTTTAATATTTTTTAAAGAATTAAATCAAAATTTTATCATTTTTAAGGGGTCAAAATGTAATTTTATCTTTACTAATTTAAAATTTTAAAGGACCTAAATGGAATTTTTGTTAAGGCCCCTGCCAACCCTGTAGATACGTCTTGCGCATAGGTATCTATACCTATATACAAAGCGGCAAAAATCAATCCCAAAATATTAAATTTAAGCATACCAAAATAATTAATCAAACAATTTCTATCATACCATTCTGGCCTAAATTTATGAATCAAATGTATACTTAAAAGACTATTAGGGACCATCAATCAGAAGACCATAACATTGCCATTTTGGCTAAATCTATACATTAATAAGCAAATTCTACCTCAAACATACAAACACTTATAACTAAGTTATACCTCAATTCATACAAACCAACTCAAAAAGCATACCATACAATAGGTTGAGTGACTTACCAAACACTTAAGTACATGACAAGCTAAAAAACATATATGCTTAATATTGATTCGGATTTGACTTTAATCATAACAACTTACGCCACAAAAACTACTTTCACGCACTAAGCCTTCATATATGCTTAATATTGCTCTAACTAAATTCCATTTTACCCTTTTTTTTCCATATTAGTGAATTAATTTTACCATTTACCACATTAACATACTAATTCAAATTGACTTCCAAATCTTACCTATGTACAATTTTACAAGCTTTTAGCTTCTTCCTTTCTTTCTTTTTTTTTTTAATTTTAATCAACTTCTTGACCCAATAACAAAAACATTATATTACAGATATGAAAATTTAAGTTCGATTTCAAACAATTTTATTTCCTTTCCCTAATTATCAAAAATAAAATTTTAAACCATGATACTAATTCAAGTTTAATTATTAGATACTAAATTGACAATATATCATAATTTCACTACTAATTTAGAAGTTTTACGATTACAAAAGTGAAGTGCAATTTGTTTTGAACAATACGAAAATGGTAATCAATGTGAATTAATCTCTTCTCTTTTTTTTCCTTTTCTAACTTTCTTTAATCTTATTCATAACTTTTTTATTAATTTTTTTATATTATTCATGTTCGTTTTACAACCGAAAATATTTAGAGTTCGTAGTTGTTCCTCTAAAAAAATAGTCTTCAAGCTCCCATTAAGAGTACAATGTGTCTTATCATTGCGCCCAATCACTTGTTGATAATAGAGGTACTCATGGGCTGGGTAGGGCCCAACTAAAATTTTTGGCCCGTTTATTAGGTCCGACCCGACCCAAAAAATGGGCATAGAATTTTGTCTAATCCCGATTCGGATAAAAATTTTAAAACTCAGGCGCAGCCCATATTAATTTTTTTATATAATTTTTTTAAAATATAATACATCAAAAATATTAAAAATATTAAAATAAATGTTTCCCTACAAATTGAAAATAAATGTTCAAAAAAATGTAAAACACAAGAAAATAACAAAAAAGAAAAACAACAGCAACAATAAAAAAAGATGCATTTTATTTTGCATATTTGGGTCAAGTCAAAAAAGTCTTACCCGAGGTTTAATCCGTTTTCTAAATAAGTTTTATTTTTTTTGTTCAAGCTAATTTTTCGAATTTATATTTTTATCTAAACCCTCTTACTTTTGAAATGTAATCGGCCTAACCTTAATTGATAACATTTCTATTGATTTTTATACTACATATGCACATTTGTTCCATAATTACTACCTTACCCAGTGATTCAGAAAAGGCAAGTTCGTTGCTAATGTAAATCGAGAAATTAGTTTTGGGACTTCAGCCAAACATCTTGCATTCGAATGTAAGTTCCCAAAGATATATAAATGATTCATTAATTTATTTTTTAAAATATTTTTTCTAATTCATTATTTTCAAAATATTGCAGGGATTGATGTGTTCAGAACTAAGTCACATCTGTTCACTAAGAATTTTATACATTTGTTTTATGGTTATAGTCTTCGTACTATTAGAATACAAAATTATCTTTCAATCATAGTGTTTTTTTAAATAAAAATAAAAAAAGCTTTTTCTTAAGAATAATTCTAACCAATTTTTAAAGTTTTTACAAATTATATTTTATTAAATAAATAATAAGAATTTTCTTTTACCATATTAAAAATGAAGGATGAATGTTATACAATTTAAAACAAATATTTAACAAAAAGTTTAGTATAATATTTGACATTTGAAATTAATATTTTTTTATCTAATTTGGTGTCTAAATTTGACAATTTTTCTTAAGTTGGTACTCTATCTTTTTGGGTTCAATTTAGTACTTGAACTTGACTCTTTTTCCTAATTTGGTATCTAATCTTTTTTTCCTGATTTGGTACTTGTCAAATATTTTATAAATTACACCAATATATTAAAATTGTTTTGTTTTATGGGGTAGCAAAAATAATCAATATATGACCTGCATATGACATATGACAATATATTTTTTTTGTATTTTATATGTTTAATTGCTTTTAGTTTTATTTATTTAATTAATTATTTTATTAATTAAAATTAATGAACTTCTTTTAATTTGAGGTTTTTAAAATCTTTTCTTTTCTTATTTAATATTAATTCACTAAACATAGTTCAATATTTATTTTTTTAAAATGAATTTCCTCTAATACTGACAATACTTGTGTAGCATAAAAAAAATTAACACCGTTAGTATTTTACGTAATTAGTACAATATTTAATAAATTTAGGTACCAAAAATTAAACCTAAAAAAATTTAGGTACCAAATTAGAAAAAAATATGAAGTTCAGAGACTAAATTAGACCAAAAAAATTTAAATACGAAATTAAAAAATATCAAATTTAAATACCAAATATTATTTTAAGCATTAACAAAAGTTTTAACTCGCTCCATAGAAATTAAATATATAATAAGAAAGATGATTAAACAGAAAAAACCGTGTTTTGAATGGGAATGAGAAAAGATGATCTGAAAACGACATATGATAGAGAGTTACATAACCCCTGACCCATAATCAACCCAAAGACAGGCCGAAATAAATTATCAACAAATTATAAATGGATTGTCCTTTATAAATTATATAACATATAAGGCTACGTTAGAAAAATATGTGTATTTTTTAATTGGTATTTTAGGTTTTTTTAAATTAGGAAAATAAGTCATTTTTTGAGAGAGTATGCAAAAATGCGTCCAGTTTTTCTATCAACTGTACAAAAAATGCATCTAGCTGGACGCACTTTCCTCCAACAGTTATTTTCCCAACGTTTTTTTAAAAGTTGGTAACGGTAAAATTTTTCAAAAGGGCCAACGGTAATTCTTTTTCCTTTAAATACCATGCAATTTTTCTTCTTTTCACTCAAATCCAGCTTTCTCTATTCTCTCTAAACTCTCAATTTTCTCAACTTATATTTGAAAATTTCCTATACACTTTGTTTAAAAATACTATAGTTTTATCTAATTATTTTTTATATTCATTTCACTTAAATTTTCACAAATGGCAAGCTATTTGATTCATTTCAATGACAAATACATTTCCGCCGCTCAAGCAATAATGGTAAGAAGAATTTTTAAATTTTGTTACTTTTAATTAAGTTAAATTTGAAGCTTTTTTTTTTTTAAATTTTAAAATATTTTATTTTGTCGAATAAATAGACGAATGATCATGTTTTGGTAGGGTTCATACATAATTTGTCAAAGAGTCCAGACACTGAAATTCGTGGTTATTTGCAAGACGCGAGATTCTTACATGTGTCTTGTATGCTTAGGGACTGCAAATTAGATCCTACACTCATCAGCGCATTGGTGAAAAGATGAAGACCCAAGACACACACATCCCATCTTCCAAACGACGTGTGTACAATCACACTCGAGAACGTAGCTTTATAACCAGTAGATGGATCAGTCGTTATGGGGTCAATAGTCGTTCCCGGCAAAAAGGAAATTTGTGAGGCATTTTTAGGAAAGGTGTCGAACAAATTTCAAGGTGACCAGATAGTTATGAAGTGGTTGAAAACTAATTTTAAAGAACGTCCTCCAAACATGCCCGACATCGTCAAAGAGTAATACGCCCGAGCATTCATCCTGAGGTTAACCGAAAGTTGTGTCAAGCGACAGAACCTGAAAAGATGTCAATTGGTGGTTCCCCGCTTCTACTACAGTCATGGGTGTGGTGGTGACTACCATTTTTATATCCCTGAGTGAATGACCCTTACACGTTCCCATTGGTGACAAGATAAAAATCATTTTATAATAATATGTAGTTAATATAGTAAATGTTGTTTGTTTATTATATGTTTAAATTAACATATCGCTTGAATAGGTAGAACCATGGGCTGAGTTACATGAGACTATCGGAATAGCTCCAAGTTATCCGACTATTATTAGATCAACGCTTGAAAGCCGAGGTTAGTTACTAATTTGTTTTCAAACCTATAATAATTATGCAATGATTTGTAATTTAAAATTTCATACATAATAGAATTTACAGTTGTGCACTGTAGTTTGAATGGATGTCATACATCAATCCATATAACATAGAATACGTTTTACCAGAATTTTTGGCCATTTAGAGTATGTAGGATGCAAATGTGCCGTTAATAATGTACGTGATAGTGGGGATGCACGAATCGAATTGAGTGATGGCGATAGTTCGGGTAGAGGAAAAAAAATTCGCAACTATCGCGATACATGAAAGCACTGCACAAGCTTGATCTGCGAGGAAAGACTGACGAAAATTAACGAGATTACCATAAGGAGTACATCGACATTTGGGATTGTAGGATGAAATTCTTACCCATCTGCGAACCCTTTTTCTCGTCAGACACGACAACCTATTTGGAGTATATGTCTTGGTTCAAAGTCATCGGCAAGCCATACCTACTATCAGTTGAGGCAAGGAGTATGCAACTTTATTAAAAGAGGCCACAACAATCGTCCCAACAGCGTAGGTCAGGAGGAAATGCTGCAACTAGTTCGTCCTCAGGTCCAATCCAACAAGCGCCACAAATGTCTACACCACATCCTAGTGAATTCACTCCACTTATTCCTATTCATTTCACTAACCCCGTGTTTTTCACAAGCACCACACTATACACCACTGCAACACATTGCATTTACACTTCCCGCAGGTACATTTTTTAAGGAACCTCCGTCCCCAACATTTTACGCCCTTATGTCGAGATCGATATTGACACAAATTCCAACACACATGATAACTCATGACCGACATTGATGGTGACATCGATGCTTTCATCAATGATAGTATCAATGCGCACATCAATGTCGATATATCTGGGTTTTGTGACATCATATGGTTATTCGCTAATAGTATCACAAACACCCACCGCGTCGTTATTTTATCGAAGTAGGTCATCGGCGCTACCACCTTCTTGTGGAGTAGAGGACACACGATGGGAGGCTAGGACGACATCGCACTCAAACATGGAGAAAGGCAATAGAGGCAAAGACAAAGGCGAGAGTGGAGATGAAGATGAGTATGAAGGTCGAGGTGAAGACAAAGAAGATGAGAACTATGATCACAATGAAGAAGAGGAGCTGACACCACCACTTTTATGCAGAAATCCTACGTGCAATCATTACCACTACCCTGTGCCACATATTCGGCCCAACGACACCGATAATGTGTTTTTTTTGCAAAATATACTGATATTCATTAAAGAAAGAAAGGAAATGGCACACAGCTCAATACCTAACATCAACAACCACTCAAACGCAAAAAGCAAACCAAAAACAGTTAAAAACAAATTAAACACACCCACAGAACCAAACAAAACAAGCAAAAAGAAAACTAAACGCCATATACCAAAACCCAAAAAACTCAACGCTAAGGAGATATCAGCCAAATGATCTTCCAACCACGTTTTCGGCTGTGAAAATACTCGCCCCTACGATTTCTCCTTTGTAATCTCTAGCTAGAATTGCAGAAATTGAACTATTTGAAACACTTTGAAATGATGCATTGAAGTTTACTTTAATGAACCCATTTTTTAGTGGTCTCCATAGTTTTTCTGTCATAGATCTGGGAACACTCTTTAGAGACTCATTACATAAACTTATCTCCTTAAAATATCCATTAATGAAGCTTAAAGTTTCCTGTAAAGAGAACTTGATACCTTCATGCACCCATTTGTTTCTGCGCTACCATAATGCCCATAATGAAATGGATATCATCTGTCTGTTATTGTCATCACCTGCAATAAAAGTGTTAACAAAATGATCTTTTGGATTCGAGGTACATCCAACCAGAGCCTCCTTGACTTGTAAGCCCCTCCACAACTGTCGTAAAATGCAGCACAACCACAGTAGGTGATCAGAATCCTCCGGCTCCTCCTTGCAAAGAGGACAAAAAACTTCAGCTACAAGAGTTTTCTGAGCAAGATTATAGAGATGTGGAACCAAGTTTTTCGACAATCTCCACACATGAATTTTTATTTTTGAAGGAATTTGCAAATTCTAAAGCATCTTGTAAAAATCTAAAGAAAAATGCGTATTAGGCAAATTGTAAATATTGTATTGATTTTTCTCTGTAATAAGGACCTTATACCCACTCCTCACAGAGAACTCCTCAGTAGCTTCATGTTTCCAGACCAGCATATCCTCCAAGCCATGAATGTTAATCGGAATGGCCAAAATTCGCTGAAGCTAGTCACTATCAGCAATCCTGCCAATAAGCTTCTTATTCCAGGTATTGGTGACTGGCTCAATTAATTGATTCACACAATTCAATTGCAGAATAAAATTCTGGAATACTAATCTATTGTTATTCTGGCCAAGGATCCAAGGATTATTCCACAAATTAACACGAGTTTCGTTCCCTATTCTCCAAATAATTCCCTCAGCAATCAAATCTCTGGCCCCACAAATACTTCTCCAGGTAAACGATGGGTAAAAGCCAATTTTTGCACACAGAATATCTGAAAACGGAAAATATCTTGCTTTAAAAACTTTAGCTAAAAGACTATTCGGCTGAGATAACATATGGCACACCTGTTTTGCAAGTAGCATCTTATTAAACAACCCCAGTTTTCGAAAACCCAGACCACCATCACATTTTGGGGCACAAAGCGTTTTCCACGTGCTCCAATGAATACTTTTAGCAGATTTAGAGTTTGACCACAAAAATTTGTTCATGATACCTCTAATTTGTGACAAAGCTCTTTTGGCAGCGCGAAACATTGCATGACATACACTGGTAAAGCTTGTAGAACTGACTTTATAAAAACCTCCTTACCCTCATTGATAAAAATCGCACACTCCAGCCACTAATTCTTTTCCTGAATCTGTCCACAAAATCAGCAAAAGCCCAGTTCTTTTTCCTACCGACCACCATTGGTAGACCTAAATACTTTTTAGGATTAGAGGCTTCCCAAACTCCCAAAAGATTAGCAATCGACTCTTTGATGTTAGCTTACACATTTGCCCCAAAATAAATAAGGGATTTATTAAAATTTACTCGTTGCCCCGATATTGACTCATATTCCCGAATAGTGTCACGAACCACCATAGCTCCTTCACTAGAAGCATCCCCAAAAAGAATACAATCGTCTGCAAAGAACAAGTGGTTTATCAAAAATCTCTCCCTACCAATAGGAGCCCCTTTCATCAAACTACTTTGTTTGGCTTTTTCAAGCAAAATAGAGAACCCCTCGGCACAAATAAGAAAGAGATAAGGGCTTAAAGGATCACCCTATCTTAACTTACGAGATGGCATAAACCTCTCACTCATAGCCCCATTAGAGTAGCTGACCGAACAAACGCATCTCATTATAGCACAACCCAATCCGCATGGAAGCCTAACCTAGTCATCATTCCAGCTAAGAAATCTCCTTCTACACGATCATACGCTTTACTCATATTGAGTTTAAGCGCAAAATTGTCTTTCTTCCCTTTCTTCTTCATCTTAAGAGAGTGTAAAACCTCATAAGCAATAAGCACGTTATCAGAGATAAGTCTTCTTGGGATAAACGCTTATTGAGCTTCATTAATGCAACACCCTAAAATCTTACTTAATCGATTCAGCAAGACTTTTGCAATGATCTTATAAATAACGTTACATAAGCTTATGGGTCTAAATTGGTAGAGATTCCTACGTTTCTCAACTTTATGAATTAAAACAATAGAAGTTTTATTAATCTCTCATAATTCTGATTCACCTCTTAGGATAGATAAGTAGAATTTGGCGACATCAGGCCCTACATTATGCCAATATTTTTTAAAGAAAATTGCAGAAAAATCATCAATGCCAGGTGCTTTCAATGGAGCCATGTCTTTGACAGCAGCTCTAATCTCCTCCTCAGTAAAATGCTTTAGAAGGTCCGCATTCATATCCGTAGAGATCTATTTTTCCACAATCCCAAACAGCCGATTATCTGCCCCCTCCTTAGAAGCTGAAAAAGATTATCAAAATATTTCACAGCAAGATGAAGCATCTCATCTATCGTAGAAACCCAACTACCCTCATCACTTTCCAGGCCATTTATCCTGTCTTTAAAATGACGTTGCATCGCTATTTTGTGAAAGAAGCTTGTATTTCGATCCCCATTCTTTAGCCAATTAACACGTGCCCCCTGCTCCCAAAAAACTTCTTTTTGGTCAGCCTCCAGATTAATCTTCAATTGAGCATCCAAAATTTCAGCTAAGATCTCATCGGTAGGTTCCTAATAATACAATTTATTTAGCCTTTCTTCAAGACCAAAACGACCTCTCCTTTTCTCCCTAATCTGAGCCCGATCCTATTGATGAAGATGTCTGTAACACCCCAAATCCAGCCCAGACATTATGACCGGATCCGACATGCCACATCGAAGCGTTCAAAACATTTTATATTGTTGATCCAGAAAAACTTGCTTAGTGTTTTAAAAGATAATTTCATTATAGGTTAAAGTGAATGGAAGCTGTGCACCAGGTAGGAAACCGAAAAAGAGGTGGTAAGTCCATCGGACTGCTTAAGTACCAAGCTCCCTTCGGATCCAATCCTAGACATGCATACCACCATTGCCACACCTTAACGTCATGGATATTTCTAGGAAACCGATTTGATTAAGTCATTTTTAGGAAAAGTGATTAATTTTGGAAAATACTTTCATTGCGGAAGCTTAGCTTGTTGTCGTGTTATTTTGAAATCAATTGTTGTTTTTGAAAACGCGCCCTAAAGCTATCCAATTTCAACAGTTAAAATAAGTAATACCTATCTTAGTAATACATAATAAAACCATCAAAAATAATTAAGCGGCCTTATTACATTTAAAAACCCCAAAACTTCAAACGTAAATAAAAGGATACCCAGTTCACCAGAAGAAAATCAAACTTTCAGAACGGGTGGCCACTCCGAATTCCCTCACAGCTCCAAGCCCACTATGGTTGGGGATTACCTGCGTGGATGAAAATAAAAGGGGTGAGTTTGGGGAAACTCAGTGTGTAAAGTAACCCAACCATAGCCTATATCAGTTCAAACCACAGAAATAGAATAAGTTGGCCTTAGCCAAGAACAGAATTCAGAATAAAACCCATAGGCCCGTAACAGAACAGAATAGATATTACATGTTTATGCAGAAACCCAACCCAGATTCATCCATAACAGCCCCGTACCAGCCTTACACCATGTGGGGAGACTACTCGACCCACCCAACCGCTACACACCACAGAAATCGTAGCGAGGCTGCTAGATATTGTGACGAAGTCACCAGATACAGATATTATGGCAGAGCCACCATAAAAGATATATGTGGTAGAGCCACCAGATCAGATAATTGTGGCATAGCCACCAGGACAGATATATGTGGCAGAGCCACCAGATCAGATAATTGTGGCATAGCCACCAGGACGTTTCCTCCATAGTATAACCTAAGTCCCCATGCAACAGATATATAATCATGGCATACATCATACAGAATCAGATCGCCATGCTTTTCAGTCAAAAGTAACCCTAGGGGTATAATGGTAATTTTGCATACATAGGGGTATTCAAGTAATTTAACTATTCTTAAGGTTTTCATACATAACATAGCCATTTACGTACGATCAGAAACACTTAACGCATTTTTTTAAAAATTTGGGCCCGTTGGCTCATTATCCCGTTTTTGGCCCATTAAGCCCCAAAATATCGAAATGCACAGAATCGCGCACTCTGCAGTCTTATCACTTTAATTTACCATATACATCAAACTATTAATATCATGAGCATTCACACACTCGCAAGATCTCAAAATACCGGCTTTTCAGCATTTCGGCTTTTCGGCTTGTGCCGATCTAGTCTATAAGAGGGTGTTAGTTACACACCTGTTTGCGACGATATGCTGACGAGACCACACACGAACCGCCTACAATTGGATTACTAACACGTTAATCTAACTATTCAAATACAAACTACGTATTAACCCCTTACAATATTCGGCCAACCACACCTACAGATCATAGTAAGCTTATAAGAAATCAATAAGCAACTCATTAACAATTTTTTGTCAATGTTTACCAGATAATCATAATTTCACTGCAAGCTGTCTTCCTGAGCAATAATCACTAAATTATTTATAACTGGAGCTACGAAACTCCAAATCAAGTGCCGTTAATTTTCCCTGAAAATAGACTCATATATCTTCTATCCATAAAAGTTTCAGAATTTTTGGTTTAGCCAATCAATACCAGATTTTTCTCAAAGTTTTCCCATGTTTCACTGTTTGACTAATCTGACCACTCTTCATTACGAATCAAATTTCTCATTGTACAGAACTCAAAATATGTTCTCGTTTATTTCATTTGAAACTAGACTCATTAAGCTTTAATTACATAATTTATTCAGCTTCTAATTCATCTCCCACAACTTATGGTGATTTTCCAAAGTCACATTACTGCTGCAGTCCCAAGCAGATTTATTACCAAATTCACTCTTTCACACATAACTTGCATGCATGTTATTTAAATATGTATATCACCAATCAATCATCACATATCTATGAATTTACTTAAGTATAATCTCCATTTCATCATTTTAAAGCACAACATGTTAGCCGATTTTTCCCTTTAGCATCTAAGGCACATGCATGCTCATTTGTTTGGCTCAACTTCACCTATCTTCCATTTTTCATCAAAAGAACATGAAACAACAACCATTTCCTTCATTTTAATTCATGACTAAATGCTCACAACACAACTAAAAATCAAAATATGCTTCAAGAGTTAAGGTAGAATCAAGAAGAACTCATGAACATCAAGATAGAAACAAACTACCATGAACTTACCTTCAATTATCTTCCCCAAGTGACCGAACATTCAAGAGCTTTCTCCTCTCCTTTCTCTTCTCTAACTTTCAGCTATGATGAACAAAGATGGACAAAACTTTGTTCTTTTCACCCCTTTTTCTTTTAATAAAATTTCATATTTCATCCATTTAATTCTTTAATACAAAAGACATGAAATGCCAATCATGGAACATTTACCTAAACCATTATCATGGAACATTTACCTAACCCATTATCATGGAATATTTACCTAATCCATTATCATGGAACATTTACCTAACCCATTATCAATTTGTACCATGAATTATGGATATCAAGTGCTCATATTGTCTACAACAACATGATGGCTGGCCACTTCATGTAAAATGGGAGGTTTGTCATGCAAATCCTCCTATTTTGCACTCCTATTTATTTGGCCACTTCAATTTAGCCTATAGAATTTTCAAACATTTTCACATAGGTCCTATTTCATAATTTCACCCCCTTTTTCTTAAAGAACAAAAATTAACTAAAATTGTCGGGTTTTATCTTAAGCTTGGGCCTTCTAGAGGCCCACTAACATAATTAAACCTATGCCAACATTCACAGAATTCCCGAAAATTGGGGCGTTACAATGTCGACCCAAAAGCTCAAGCTTACTCAGCACACTCCCTGTTAGCGATTCCTATTTTCTTTTAAGTATCTTCTCAAATTAGTTCTTAAGGCACCAACTAGCCTCAAAACGAAACAGTTTCAACCCCTCGGCATGATCGAACCTCTGTTGACCAATGGTATCTAAACCATTATCATGGAACATTTACCTAACCCATTATCATGGAATATTTACCTAATCCATTATCATGGAACATTTACCTAACCCATTATCATGGAATATTTACCTAATCCATTATCATGGAACATTTACCTAACCCATTATCAATTTGTACCATGAATTATGGATATCAAGTGCTCTGGCCACTTCATGTAAAATGGGAGGTTTGTCATGCAAATCCTCCTATTTTGCACTCCTATTTATTTGGCCACTTCAATTTAGCCTATAGCATTTTCAAACATTTTCACATAGGTCATATTTTATAATTTCACCCCCTTTTTCTTAAAGAACAAAAATTAACTAAAATTGGCGGGTTCTATCTTAAGCTTGGGCCTTCTAGAGGCCCACTAACATAATTAAACCTATGCCAACATTCACAGAATTCTCGAAAATTGGGGCGTTACAATGTCGACCCAAAAGCTCAAGCTTACTCGGCACACTCCCTGTTAGCGATTCCTATTTTCTTTTAAGTATCTTCTCAAATTAGTTCTCAAGGCACCAACTAGCCTCAAAACAAAACAGTTTCAACCCCTCAGCATGATCGAACCTCTGTTGACCAATGGTATCTAGTAAAATAGGGCAGTGATCCGAAAAAGCATCGGATAAATGTTCCACTTTGCAATTCGGGAAAAGATTCAGCCAATTAATAGAAGCAACCCCTCGATCAAGCCTCTCTCTTATATTTGTAGAAAGAAATCACCCTCGTTCCCACGTAAACTATCTACCCGTGTAGCCTAAATCATTTAGCCCACAGTCCTCAAGAGCACTTCGAAACTCCTCCATTTGCCGTTCTGATCTAAGACGACCACCCTTTTTCCCAAAAGAACTCGTTATCTCGTTGAAATCCCCCATAACCACCCAAGGAATCGATTGATCATGGCCCAACTGTCGAAGCAACCTCCAAAAATCGCCTCTAAATATTTCTTCCGGATTCCCATAAAATCCCGTAAATCTCCAACTAATACTACTATCATTGTCATGAATCTCAACATCAATATGCCAGCTAGAAAAACTTTTGAGCTGAACCACCAAATTTCCTTTCCACCCCAATGATAATCCACCTTTAGTACCTGACGCTCTTACATCAATTCCATTTAAAAAACCACACTTCAATCGAACCCGTTCCATCATTTCACACTTAATTTTGTTTCAATAAGAAACAAAATTTGGGGATTAACAACTCTTAGTTTATTCTTAACCCGATTGATAGCTTGTGATCTCCCCAAACCACGAACGTTCCAACTAAGGATCCTCATTTCATTCGGCTGTTCTGTTCAACAGAGCTAGCCGATACAACTCCATCCGAGCTACTTTTAAAATCAATTACCGAACCTTCCACCACCCTTTGACTTTTTTACCTTCCAAAATAAATAGCGGGTCATCTTATTGATTAAACATCATATCCATAAGCCCATTATCCCCCACATTGATAGCCGAACCTTCCTTATCCAAAATATGCCAGTTGTCCGAATCCTTAAAAATCTGCTTCTGACCAGATTCCTTAAGCATTGAATTAGGGAGTATAGATATTGTCCCTATGTCAGCCCTTAATTTCTCCTAGAATTTCTCTCACCGCTAAAATTACTGAACTGGTTATTCCTTTCTATTTCTATGTTACAGCAAACAGATCTATCCACCTTACGTAGCCACTGACTCACCATGCTGTTCCTTCGACGTGCCACCGCCCTTAAAGAAATGTTCCACCCAAATACGATATTACCAGGATCAATACATAATCTCAATGGACAAAAGCTTTCTCCATACCCCAATTTACCGTAGATGAAGCAAAAAAGACTCAACTTTTCATACTGAAAACGAGCATAAACCGTCATCTCTTTACCTACCCTGACCTTTTTCTTCCTTTTTAATGGCATGGACACATCCAAACGAACCCGTACACATATATATTTCTGAAACCCCGTCGCAGGAATAGTATAATCATATTCAATAAACTGCCCAAAAAATTCACCAAATTGTTTAGCCATTGACTCCGACATTAAGCCATAAGGCAAATCATGTATCTGCACCCAAAACTTAGTAAAATTTAACAGAATGCTTAATGGATCTTCTCCATTTTGAACTCTTTGTAAAATAAGCAGATGGTTATTGAAAAACCATGGTGTACCAGATATCACCCTTTGCAAATCAATTTCATGAAAGAATTGGAAAATGTATCTCTTTTCCCCCAGATCTGATATACAAATCCCACCAATGGGGTGCTAGAGATCAGCCATAGTATTTCGAAGGGAAGGAAAATGAACTACATTGTCAGTTAAACAGCGCCCAACCAAACAAAATTGATAACTCCTCTCCACCATAGCCGATTCCTCATTGAACTCTTCTTCCTCCTTGTCCATTAGCCTCAGATTTGCTATGCCTTCCTCCATAACAAGAATCACTTAATCTGTAGAGACAAACCAACTCCTCCAAGCAAAAAGAATACAAAAAGACCGTTTCATAAAGACAGACAAAACCGTGTCACAAAGATAGACTTGACCCAGTAAATATACTGTAAATTCCAAAACGTAATGACTGATGATGTGTTTTTCATTTATTTTTTGTCATGTAAATATAAATGACATCTGTAGAAGGCCCATTTTGCCTGGGCCTTTAAGTTTATTTACAATAAATAAATAAACCAAACAAAAAATAGAATATAAATTAAACTGTTTATAGTCCAAAAATACAAAGCCCAAATCTTGAGGCTCAAACCAAAAATTAAAGACCCCTAACCCAAATCAAAACAAGCCCGATAGACCCATCTCCTTAACAGTTTTTTGGAAACCTTAGAGCAAGGGTCCCTAGCACTGCTGTTGCCTTCGTGCCAGTTTTTACGCGCACCTTTGCCTCAGCCACCACGTGCACCTTCGTTCCTTCAGCTGGCCGCTCTCGTACCTGCAACAAACTAACAAACAAAAATAGCAAGCAAGCAATAGATAGCAAATAACAGCAAATGACAGCAAGGAAATTTGTATTTTTTTTTCTCTTTTATTTTTATTTTTTCGGCTATAAAGCCGAACGGAATCAAATGTAAGAGGGGATAATTTTTTTTCTTTTTTGACACTCAAATTTTGAATACATATCAATGAGAAATTCAAGGTGATGAAAAATTTCAACTTCTTCCTCTAGTTTTCGGATTTGATTTCTTTTCTAAATGTTTTTAGTTTTCCTTTTTAGTTTTCCTCTTTCGCATGAAAAAATAAAGGGAGAATGATACTTACCTCCGGCCTCTCATCGCGTTCCTTCTGTGCGTGGTCTACCACCAAAGTCAATGGTGGTGCGGCGACGCTCAATCATCTCCTTTAAGTTAAGGCTAAAACCCTAGCAAATAGGGATTGGTTTTGTTGCTGTAAAGAATGGCAGATTGCCATTCAAATTTTTAGTCTTAATAACAAGTAAAAACGGCGTCGTTTAGTCTTTGGAACCCAGGTGCCGAAACAGCACCGTTTCATGCTGACCCGTACGCGTACTGACCCGACCCCGGGAGGATCCGCGCGTTTCGCTACTTCGGGTTATTTACGCGATTGGTCCCTCCCTTTCGCGCTATTTTTCAAATTGAGTCCTGTTTGATTCCTTTTGCATTTTTAAATTTTTCATTGTGATTTGCATACTGTTTCAATTTAGTCCACGTTTAAACGCTGTGTTATGAGATCTGGAACATTTACCTTTTCAATCCTCGCGCATTGCGCTTTGGTCCTTGGTTCTATTTCAATGTTCTATCTTATTTATTAATTATCCCTTTAAGTTTATTTTATTTCAGTTGAGTTTTTTCTTTCATTTCAATATGTAATTCTTTTATTTTTTTATTTACTTAGTATTCTTTTCTTTTAAAAATTATTTAAATATATATCTTGAATTACTTTAATCATTTTTACTTCATTTCAATTTGGTATTTTACTTGCATTTATTTTTTTTAAAGTTATATCATTATTATTTTAAAACATTCTTGTATATCATATTGTTTTAAAATTTTGTATAATATTTCATTTAAATAGCCTTATATAATTTATAATAAAATTAGTTTTATTCTATATATATTATTAATTCCATGTTATTTTATATATATAATTTCTTTTAAATCTATTTATATTTATATTTCCTTTCAAATCTATTATCTATATAGTTTATTCTTTAAAAAACATGTTTTATCATATTTTTATTATTTAAAATTCTTTCATGTACTATTACCCCATTATATATTATTTATATTTTTTTAATATTATGGGTATATTATCAACTTTAAATAGACATGTTTTGTTTTTAAGATATTTTGTGCATTATTTGCTCCAAACTTCTTCTTTCATAATATTTATTTTAATAATCATTTATATATTATTAGTTTATTCTTCTTCTATCATGTGTTGTTTATTTGTAAATTTTCGTATATTTAATAGTTTTTTTAAAAAAATTTATATATCATATTGACTCCTAGTTTCCATATTGTTTTGTATTTTTTGTGTTGTTTTTTAGTTTTCATATTATTTCACGTATTATTGTTTCATATTGTTTATTAGTCTTTTGTATTATTATTTCAATTTTTATCCATCTATGTTCGAAACTTTTTATATTTTATTCTAATTTATTTCTTTAATTAGCTATATTTTTTTTGCTTTCATTATTTTTGATTATTAATGTTAGTTTTTCAAAATAGGATGTGAGATCATTGCTATTGTGTGTATGTTAATTTGTTCTATTTTGTTTATATTATTTTTTGTATAATATTTCATCTATGTATATTGTTCCATGTTTGTAACTTTGCTTTTTCTACATTATTGCATCGTGATTCAAATTTCAATGTTTTGATTGATATTGGTCGTCTCATTTTTATTTCAAGTAAAGGCGTTTTGAGCTGGTTTTATAATTATTTATTTGAAAATTTCTCAAAACAAAGGTAATGTTTGATGTTTGGAAATTCGAGAAATCGTGCCCTAACGTGTTGGGTTTCGATTTTCTGTTTAACCAAATAACCAAACATTCTTTTAAGATTTCGCTCGTGTTTTCTTAACTTCAAGATAAGGCAATGTTCTGTGTTTGGAAAACCAAGAAATTGTACCTTAACGAGCTGGGTTTCGGTTCTTCGTTGAACCAAATAACTGAATATCCTTTTGTAAATTTCAACGCCTGAATTTTTGAATATTAAGAGTCGATTTTGGCTTCGAGGGTTTTAAGGGTAATGTCCTAATGTACTGGATGTGATATTTTATTCCTTCGTAACAAAAGAATTTTAACATTCAATTCGAGTTATTTAAATATTTTAAAAGAAATCGCATTTCAAAATCTTTTAAAATTTTAGACATAAGGATATCATTTAATCAATTAGGTACCAATTCTGGGCGTAACGAGGGTGCTAATCCTTCCTCGTACCTAACCGACTCCCGAACCCATTTTCTTGAATTTCGTAGGCCAAAATTGATATTTTAATAAAATAAAATACTTTATTAGGTGATCCAATCACACCTAAACAAAAAGGAGTGGTGGCGACTCTATTTTCGTTTTTAAATTCGATCCCCGTTTTTCAAATTTAAAAAATGGTTTCGATAACATCAATAAAAAAGCAACCACTTTTTTTTTATATTTCTGTTGCAACTCATATTTTTTTATATTAAAATTTAATGTAAATTATACATTATTTTCCATATTTAATATTTGATATGAAATGTTTAACTTCGAATAGGTACCTTTATCGATTTAGTGAATTATTAAGGTACAGGGGTAAGATCGTAAAAATGGTAAAATTTCAATCACCAGAGAAATTGAAATTAGTACTTGAAATAGAGCTTAAAGTAGCAAATTTTCCACTATATGAATGTTAGTAGACGGTAGCAAATACAAATTAAAAGCAATAAAAAAAGAAAGAACAAATTTTGTACAAAAAAACATTGTAATTAATTTTATATCACAAGAAAAAATGAATGCTAGAGACGTTGAAACCTTAATGAATCCTTCAATACGAAACATGTTGTCTTTGTATGCCCTGGGTTTTTAGAGTACCCGTATAGCCTTTGTTGATTATCCCTCTCATGAACATCCATATTGGTGCACATCCGAGTAGAAGTCGGACGACCTTTCAGGATGCGACACAAGTTCATGTTTAAGGCCAACTTGAACGAGGCGCTGGACATTGGTGGCCACATACTCTCATCTAGGATGGATGGGAATTCAGATCTCCATACATTGTGCATGCGTTCTAGTTTGTACACATCGTTAATATAAGACATATACTCAATTCGAACCTTAGCACATGCGACAATTACATGTGCACATGGGAATCGAAGTGCTTGAAATCTCCCACAATTGCACGTCCCTTTGGATAGGTCAACACGATATGATGCCCCTGACATTTTTTGCACAGGCCTAACATACTCCGTGACCTGCAATATCAGGTTTGGACGCGAGTGATACACTACATACATAGTATTAGCTTTCTCTACATTTCGTCTAATTTCTTTCATGACATCATTGCACCAAACATGACCACCGCTATCTGCCCATATATGCCGCCACTCGCTTTGAAAATAAGGCAGTCAAACGAAAGTATGTTTCTTTAACAACTGAGGTTATTGACAAATGATGTGTCCCTTCAGTATAAAATTGATGCATTCGGCTAGGTTCATTATCATGTGTTTGTACTATAGACCCCTTTCATACAATTGCGTCCACAGTTTGAAGGGTATGTTAGCGAGGTAGTCTGCACCGGTGTTATTGATGGCGCACAAGTTATCCAACATCTCATAAAAACAATGTTGGACGAACTCATACCCTGTCGAGAAAAGTATGCCCATGAATGCAAACAATATACTCCATATATGGTTTAGCATGATTGCAAAAATAGTGGAAACTACATACTCATGTCAATGCATTGATCTCATTCACTTTCCAAATGCCATTTTGAATAGTAGTTAGAGTCGACATGCCTTATACAGTACCTATGGTAAGTGCGATCCCAAAGGCTACTATGTTACTCAAGAGTGGTTAAGATTCCAGTTTCTTTATTAGATATGACACATATTTTGGGCTACGGGCAAATACGACAACGCAATCGGTTAAGGAAGAAATCTCAATCATCTGCCTTTTCAGAGGGATTTATTGTAAATGCTATTAGTAGAATCCTTTGATTACTATCCTGAGCAACAAAAACCAACAACCGATGCTTATACCTTTCGTACAGCCAAGTGTTATCAATTTGCACAAAAGGTTTCCAGTGCCCAAAAACTTCCCTACATTGATTGAAGGTCCAAAAGAATCTATGAAATGCTCTTTTCCCAAGGACTAAACGATCATCGAAGTACGCTAGGTGTGTTTCCAGATCGGTTACGGAATTTAATATGTACCAATCAAGTATCTGACACCATTGACACAAATCGTTGTACGACATGTCCTAGCCGTGATGTGACTTATCCATAGTCTTTTGTTTTGCGACTCATGCCTTGTAGTATGATGGCGTGTAATCATACTAGCTACAAATGTTGGCAATCAACACAAGGACGGGAAACTTGGTACTTGTTTTCACCATAGGTAGATTTATACCAGATATCATGTCGGAGTCTAGCATCGAATGATCCTAGCTTACTCTTGTACATTACGAGTTAAAGTTACGCTATTAGAAAAAATAGAAACCCTGGCCAGGTCACATTATGTCAGAAAATCGAATGATCGCATCGTACACCTACTGCAATACAAGTCTGTGGACGAAATACTTCTTTATCATCCACAAGCTCATCTCCTTCTAAAAAGATGTCATGATTTTCCATTTGCACCTCCCGTTGTGCATCGTGCGTTTTTTCTCAAATTTCTTTAAACGAGATTTTGTTTATGTGATAATTCGCATCGTTTTTGAAGTTGTATCACTTCAGTACAGCAAGAAAAATATCTTTATTTGGGTACTCCATGCCAACTTTCAATACCCGGAGATCTAACAATGAGCTTGCATAGCTAGATGATTTGTGCGAAACTCTAAACTACCCTAGACGGAGAGGTCGATATTGGTTATGTGAGGTGAAGTTCAATTCCCTGAATCATGGATTTGGATCCAGAGCATTAGCTTAACCATCATTGTCCGAACCACAAGGTTCTTGCTCAGTTAGAACATGCTCTAGTTTAGAAAAAGTGTACTTCCAAACCATCTGGACTAGACTGCCAAATTGGATTGGAGGCTAACTCTGCTCCGTCAATAGCATCCACTGCCCCTTCTTCTTCGATTGCATCTCCTTCCTCAACTGTGCCTCCATTGTCATCTTCATTGATACTTCGGAAGCATCATAATAAGAGCTTTGTAACAAAACAGTGAACCCACTGTACAACCATGTAGTAGGACTTTTTACTTCTGCTTCGGTCCTCGTATTATCCACAACAGTGGTCAAAGATGGACTAGCTTCATTAGCCTCAGCAAACTCGAAAAATAACTTCATTATAGCATTTCCTCTTGAGTAGTGTCATGATATAATCACCTCTAACTCGAGCTCGCCTTTCATAACAAATAGCTCATATTTAAACGGGTCAACTGATGCCAAATATCGACATTGCAAGCTCAAAATTCTTCCTCTGCTCGAAACCCTAACTTTCCTCTTAATTCTAGTTTGTAGTTCACATAATTAAATGGTACAATTGAAAGTCAATTCCACAAATTTGGCTCCTACAAATATAAACCCGACTTCCATATTGCAAATTTTTTTGTCGACGTAAATCACGGATTTCACTCATCGACTCATTTCAATTTAAAATGAATTAGATATTTAGAACAAAAAAATATTCAAATGGTTATCCAAAGAAATACAGACGACACTCGCAGTGCAACTCTTCAATGTTTGATATGGATTTCTTGTGTGTCTAAGTTATAAATATTTCAATACTTTAATAGCAGAATATCACGAAGAGATAGGGAATGCGTACTTTTAAATGTGTTTCAGAATACACGCTTTCATCGAATAATAATAAAATGCTCTTCGGTGCTCATAAACTTATTTTCACAAATCAAATAATTTCATCAAATGCATGCTTCAAAGGATATTCAATGCCTAAAAATGTACTTTAGATTTTACCCGAGATTCTTAGAATCAATGTACTTTTTAAAAGATTTTAGTGAAAATGGTAAGAAAGCCCGTCCAGCTAGGCGAGCTTTCCTGCTGACATGGCAAGAAAGCAGACCTAGCTGGACGTGTTTCTCTTGTATTTAATGGAAAGTCTACCAAAAAGTACCCTAATCCCAGGAATCCAAAGTAAATCTAAAATACATTTTTTAAATATTTGATGAAAACGCTAGTCTTGAGATGTGTTTTTGACCACGGGGATTTTTTCTTTTGTGATCTCACCTCTCTCTCGTGCTTATAAAAGGGGGTTTCCCTCTTCATAATCTATTATCCCTAAATCACCTATCATCTCTTCCGGCCTTAATGCCTCCACTTTACAATATTTCTCTCTCTCAATTTTCTTCCCAGCTTTAGTGTTAAATTTTTTCGTCACTAATAAAATTTTCTGTTTGAGGTATTTTTAAGTTGTCGATGATGTAATATTGCTCCTAGATGCACACATTCTATATATCCTACTGAGATGGGACCATTACCTCAAAAACCTATCCTGTGGAAGTCAAACTTTGGGGTGATTTTACTTTTTACAGTCACATGTAAAACTCTACATAAAAGTCTCAATCAACGGCCGTTATGAGGTCATGAATCGGAGTACAATATATGAGCGAGTTGACTGTCGTTATGTGGGCACTAGCTCAAACTTTTGAGACACCTAAAAATGTTGCCTTATAAATATCATACAGAAGTTTGAGAATATAATCATAGGGAAAAATTATAGGGCTTCCCGTTATAATCGGCATAATTTTTTTCTCCATTTCGATGTAGCTAGTATGTTTAACCTTCTTTCTTATCTGAAGGCCGGCACCGCCGTGGGCGCAAGAGGACTCTTAGGCGGGGAGTGATTATTTTGAAAGGTGATGTTTATTTTGGGTGACAATGGTTGTCGTTATTAAATAACTCATTAACAACTATAATCGTTATCGCGTCGACCCGAGTTTGACCTCTACTTTCGTTAAAATTTCTGCTCTCCTCTTGAGAGCCCTATTATGTCCACCTCGATGTCATCTTTCGGATAAGAATGAAAGTTAAAGATATCGACTGCCTAGAAATAGAGAAAACAATTACATTGATTACACCGAAAAGCCTTTCGTTTTTCTCTATGATTATGGTCTCAATCTTATGTATGGTATATATAAGGCATCACTTGCGGGTATATAAAAATCTTGAACTCGTGATCGCATCATGGCCACCGACTAGGACCTCTACTTGGACTTTGACCCGTGACCATATCAAACACTATCACCCGAAAACCTGACTTCTATAGGATCAGTTTCTGAGGTAATGGTCCTATCTTGGATGATATATGAATTGTATGTGTTCTGAGACACGTTATCATATCCCTTACCCCTCAAATCTACCTATAAACTTTTACAGTTTCACTCTTAAAAACTTAAACCCTAATTTCTAACAAAAAACCTCTAACCCTAATCCTAAAGAAATAAAAAGATGGGCGCACTTTCACACGTTCTCTCTAAAATCAGCCTATTTTCCTAATTTTTCAAAAAAAAATGGCATATATGCCTAATTTACCAACATATAAATAATGTAACTGGCCCAATCTGCCCGGGCCTATATAGATACAAAAACAAAAACCAAAAAACAAATTATAATAAAATTAAATCCAAATCAGCAGTCCAAGTCCATTACAATCCTAACCCGAGGCCCAATACCCAAAACCAGACCCAAATGGCCCAGAACTTAAACTTCACAAAAAGCCTAGGTTTCCCTAGGTGCGCCACAACCCTTGTACAGCTTCTAGTGTGCCTCCGTATGCCCCACGCCGAGTGCCACGTACCACCACGCCACAGCTAACCCCGTACCTCCGTACCTGCACAAAGAGAGGACAAACGATAGCAAAGCAGAGAAAAACAAAAAATATATTTTATTTTTTCTTTTTCTTTTTGGTTGTAAAAGAGCAACCAAAGAATTGTAAAGCTCTCTCTCTCTCTTTTTTACACACATACTACTACAATCACGCAAATATCAATCAAGAAGATTAAGTATTCTCATTTTCATAGGCTATCTATTTTTAAATATCATGCGCATGTACATAGAAGGAAAAATGCAACATTTTGTTTACCTTTTGGTGGTCGGAGAGGTTGAAACCGAGAGCCTTTCTTGACTTCTTCCAATTTTCATGAGGTATTTGAGTGTTTTGACCACGAATCTGGGTCGGAGAAGGAAAAAGGGGTTGAAAGGGGGCCAGTTTCGTACCTCCGGCCACCGTATACGGTGGTCGCGGGCGATGAGCGAACGGTGGTCCGATCGCCGAAAATGGGGAACCCAGAGAGAAACTTAAAACCCCTTTTCCCTTTTTTTTTTAAAAGGCATAGCTAAAATGAAGTTTTTTTTTAAAAAAAATTGGGTTTTTATAGGGGAGTAAAACGACACCGTTTTGTGCCTTGAGTCCTGACGTCAAAACGGCGTCGTTTAGCGACCCGTATCCGAGATCCGACCCATACCCGCCAAGGATCCGTGTGTTTTTGGACTGAGGGTCTATTTGCGCCCTCATTCTTTCCGCTTTTGAGGCTATTTTCGATTGGGTCCCCATTTTAACTTTCTTATATCTTTTGATTTTACCCCTGAATTCATTTTTCAATTTTATTTGGGTCCAATAAAGAACGATGTTGTTTTGAAAGCAAGGGGATATTTCCCCATTCGGCCCTCGAATCTTTGCGAGCGTTACATTTAGGTCCCAGTTTATTTTTTCTTTTAAATTCTGCCCATCTAATTTTATTTTAATTTCAATTTAATCCAGGGTCCATTTAACGTCAAAATTTCTTATTTCTTTTTCTTTTTTTTTACAAGATGTGTTGTTTGTCTTTTATTATTATTATTTTGTTTACTATTATCCCTATTATTTATTTTTATTATTATTTTCTATTATTATTATTACATTATATATTTTCTTTTTGTTATTTACTTACATTATTATTGTTAGTGACTATTATTACTACTGTCATTATTATATTCCCCTTTTGTTTTATTTTATTTTATTTAATATTTTTTTATTTACTTGCTTATTTTCAAACTTTTCTTTTATCTTATTATTTAAACTTTTATTAATCTTCATTTATTCATTTGAGATCACCTTTATTTCATTGTTTATATCCGGCCTCTTTCACATTTTCTTTTATTATCCCCTTTCATTTATTTATTCATTACTCCAAGATTTAGATTTTATTATTATTATCACCTTTATTATCGTTTTTTTGTATTATCATCATTGTTGTCGTTGTTATTATTCATGTCATTAGTTATGTTGTCTTATTATTTTTTCTTTTGATTGTCCATATTACCATTAAAATTTAGTATATCATGTGATATCGTGAATTGTTTTTGTTAACGTATTTATATTTTTCTTATTTAGCGCGACAATTTTATCCAAATCATTGTTTTTAATAAGAAATTATGTTTTGTCTAATTACTACACTCGTTATTTCTCAAAAATATTCAATAATAAGGCAATGTTTCGAATTTTGGAGACTCGAAAATCGTGCCCTAACTTACGGGGTCTCGATTCATTTCGTTGAATCTAAATAGCCAAACATCCTTTTAAATTTCAAAATACATGAATTTTAAATAAAAATGAAGGTCATATTTCGTATTTAGAAACTCGAGAAAGTCATGCCCTAACTCACGGGGTCTCGATTTTTCTTGTTGGATCTAAACAATCGAATACCCTTCCAAAAATCAAAGTACGAATTTCAAAATAAAACAATTTTAAAAGGCCAGCTTACTTTCGAAAGGTTCAAATGTCGTGTCCTAACTCACGAGATGTGACATTTTGGTACCTTTGAGACGAGAGGGTCTTCAATACTCGTTTTAATTCGCTCAAGTTTTTAGCCGACATTAATAAAAGGAGAGGATTGTAGTTAAATTTTTTTTGAGTTTTCAACTTTCGACGTTAAGACATCAATTAATCAATTAGGTACTAATTTTGGGCGTTACGAGAGTGCTAATCCTTCCTCGTATGTAACCGACTCTCGAACGCATTTTCTTGAATTTCGTAGACTAAAATTACTGTTTTAAAAAATCACAACATTTATTTAGAATGATTAATCGTAATGTGATCCGGTCACACCTTATAAGAAGGATTGATGGCGACTCTCATTTTCATTTTCAAAATAAAATATCAATCCCGTTTTCAAAACAAAAAATGGTTTCGACAAATAAGATAAGGTAATCATATTATTTATTATCAATAGAGTAAAAAAATTTCACAAGTAAATTTAAGATGATATCAAATGTCTTTTTTAATTATTTAATTATCATTTTATTATATCTTAAAAACAAATGACATGAACTCAAGCTTGTTTGTAAATTTTTTTTATACCACTTGTAATATATAAGATAATGATCTTTCACGTAACTTCTAGTTTAACCATAATAAATAAAACTTAGAAGGGTGTTTTAATTATTTAATTGAATAAAAACAATTAAAGAATTTTAAAATTTGTTGTAAGTAATTTAAGGAAAGAGATGTCGCGCGTGTGTGTGTGTGTTTTACAAATTAAAATATCTTATCTGAACACATTATGACCGTGGAAGTTAGGTTAGAAAGTAAAATTTGTAGAGAATAGAAGTGAAGAAGAAATAATTATAGAAGACAATGGAATATACAAGAAAGGGTTTGGTCGTTGTCTCACTTCACATGCTGTCCGTGTGGTGTGAATCACACTCACATGCTATATGCTGTTTGTAAAATATTTGTCATTAAAACTGCCCAAAGCAAAAGCAATAATTCCAAATGATTGACCATTTAGGGAAGTAAAAATAGTAAAAAGACGAAACAGCACCTACTGTCCGAACGAATTCCTATTACTGTGGAAGGGCAAAACAAACAATTCATCTTAACTTACACAAGTATAGCTAACTTAATCTATTTATTAAAAGCTAAAATGTTAATTCCAAGTGAGAGATTTGGTAAATTGGGTAAAATAAACAATTCATCAGTGTACTTTTGGTAACTTATACAAAATACAGTTAACTAAATTTAATTTATTATAACTTAAAATGTTAATTCAAAGTGATAAATTTGCTAAAATAAACTATTACATTTGGATTTCATTTTTGTAGATTTAAATTTTATGATTTTTGAATTTATTATTTCTATTTTTTGTTGTTTAGAAATTATAATATTTGAAATTCATAATTTTGAACATAGTTATTTGAATCGGATCGGAATAACCAATCAGATTGAGAACCGAACGAAATATTGGTCTAGGGGTTCTTGGTTCGAAGAAAGTTATTAAAACGGTTAACCTAGTAACTAGTACAGACCGGTTGAATTGAAAAATAATATTGATTGATGGGGTGGTTGAATCGGTTGAACCATAATTTTTTTATTTTTTAAAATATTTTTTATTCTTATGAATTTTTAATTATTTATTTAATGGGATTGAACTAACTGGTCAATTTGGTCGTATTGATTAGACCAAAAATTGATGACTTTAATTATTCTAACTTTCATTTGATTCTAAAAACCTTGATTTTGAATGAAAAAAAATTCAGCAATTTAATATAAAAATTGATTGCTTGTTTATATTCTTTCAAACAGTTTTTTTCTTAATTATGTTTTTTTTTATAAAATTTATGGGTTAAAATATTAAAAAGAAATCTCAACTTTATCATATTATTTATACAAGTCATCTATACTTTGTTTACATATGGATAAAATAATATAATTTGATAAATAAGTAAACTTAAGTATAAATTAAAAGTTATGGTTTTAATAAAATTGTGAAAATTAATAAATTGAATATTTAAATATTTATATTATATTAAATTAAATGCATAAACTTTTGTTACTATTTTTAGAATCGAGTTGATTGATTAGACCAATTGGATGGGGAGCCAACCAATGTACCAATCTAGAATAAGGGGTCAAATCGATTGACTCGTGAACCGTTTGAATTGCTCAAATCAATATTTTTTTATTTTTTTTATTTTTAATAATTTATTCAATCAAACTGGTTAGACTGGTCAAACCAATTAAACCGAGAATAGATGGTTAGACCAGTTTCCTGATCTGATTTTGAAAATCTTGAGTTTTGTTGATAATATATTATAAGTGAAATTATTTATTTATTGTTTGAGTTTGTGAAAGAAGATAAAATAAAAAATTTCTCATGTTTTTTTTTAAAAAAATTCAAATTTTAAAATTCAAAAATTAACTCTTGAACCTGAATTTACATAAACTAAAATATATTTTGATATTTATTATCAAAATAAATAATTTAAAAAATTCAAATCCAAATTCAAATTTTTTATCCAATTAACTAAATTTATTAGAATTAGTTGGAAGTGATAAATTTGGTAAACTAAACAATTCATCTACTGTAATTTTAGTAACTTATACAAATACAGTTAACTAAATTTATACAAATACAGCTAACCTATTTTATTACAAATAAAATTTTACTTCAAACTCATAAATTTGCTAAATTTAACTCAAAACAAAATTTCAGAAAAATGTGCTAAATTTGCTTAACCTACAATAACTCACAAAACCATGAAAATTCTTATTCCTACTCCATTTTTAATTTTTTAATTTCAATTATATTTCATCCTGAATTTTAATTTTAATTTTGGATAAAAATAGGAAAAACAATTTATATCCGGAGAATTTTTAAAATTTTAACCAAAAAGATAAATTCAATCATTTAGATAAGTTTAAAAATCTATCCAAGATGAAAAATAGAAATAAATTATATTATATTTAGGAATTTTTGAAATTTTATCTAAAAATAAATTTTTTATCCAATTTGATAGAAATGAAAAATAAATAAATTAATGTTCCGAATTTTATATAAAAAGGTAAAAAAAATTAAAATAGGTTATATTTAGGGAATTTATTTATTTTTTAAAAATGAATATAAATATTTTGAAATTTGATCCAAAAAAATTATATTTAAAGAATATAGAAAATTTTAACCAGAATGATAAAATAGAAAAAAGGATAAATTTAAGTTGACCTAAATATGAAAACTGATAAGTAAAATATATTATATTCAAAGAATTTTAATTCTTTTTAATGTTTTTCACTAAATATGTTTTATATATAATTGAAAATTTTTTTAATACAACTTTGAATGGATTCGCCTGATCGAAAAAAAAAATTTAAATATCAAATATGCGACTTATAAAAAATATACTTTGATATTTCTATTAGGAGAATAGTTGTCAAAAATGTTTGCATGTTTTTACTATTGAAAACAAATATTTATGTTTATTAACTAAATGTGTTTTTCCATTTTCTAAAATAATATAGATATATATTTTGAAACCAAATAGAGCTTAAAACTTTTTTAATTAGAAAATAAGCACAATTTAATTTAATGTTGTCCATATTATTATTTATTAACGAATAAAAATTAATTAAATTGTTGTTATAAGTTCATCATTAAAAAGTAAAAAGTAATTAAATTTTATTATAAAATGCTTATGTATTTTAACAAATTTATATTTTATTTTTAAATTAAATAACTTAAATCCCAATTTTAAGATTTAAAGATTTAATATTCTGTCAATTGATGTTGACTTTATATGCATAATCTATAATATATTTGATAAAATGTCTTTTACAATCAAATACAATAATTTATTTTTGTTGTTATTTGAATAGTAGGTGTACTTTTTTTTTTTGGTAGATAGGCTCAAACAAGTTGGAAGAGTAGTTTGTTTGTTTTTTTAAGTTTTTTTTAAATATTCTTTCGATTATATCTGTTTTTTATATAATATTTAGATCTATTTATAATTTATTTTAACTCATAAATAAGAGGATAACGCACTCCAACAAACTCGAATTCATATAATTTTACATTGATAATAATACTTATACCAATCAAGCTAATGTACAATTAATTTTTTTTTAATTTAGTGTGTAAAATATATAAGATTGAATTTATTGAATAATTTAAGAAAAAAAAGGTGTGAAGTGGATTCAGTAAAAATTGGAAGAGGGGTAGTTTCAGGAATTGAAAATATTACTTTAGTGGAAGAAAAGTTAGAACTAATTAATTATTTGGCTTTATTACTTTTTTAGAATATTTTAATGGTTAATAATTAATTAATTATTTTTAAATTTAAAATTAATTAGAATAAAGTTGATTGAGTTGTCATCAAACTCAAACTCAGTGGAAGAGTTTTATATGATAAATAGAACATCTACATCACGTAGATTAAATCCAATTAACCGAAGAACACAGAAGAGATCCAGAAGGTGGGAAACTGCGAACTTAAAGGGAAGGGAATTTAAGGAGAGTTTACACTCAAAACAAAATCAAATACCCAAACCAATTCCAATTACATCTATTTGATACATATAAAAGAGTTGTTTGTTTCTTAGTCGCGTTGCAACTGCGAGGCGAGTGAAAACAATACTCTGTATTTGGAATAACACCCAATTATTGTTTTATGTCCTAAGAATCAAGAGCAAAGCATAACGGAGAAGAAGAAGATGGAGAGGATTCTGTCGGCGGTAGGTGGAGGAGGAGAGTCTTGGTTAGGTAGCATAAAGATTGCAGTTCTGCCGATAGCCAAAGTGTTCACCATGTGTTTTCTGGGCTTTTTAATGGCTTCCAAGTATGTTAATATCTTGCCTGCTAACGGCCGAAAGCTTTTAAACGGGGTAATTTCTTTTTTCTTTGTTTAGATCAAAGGGTAATTTGATTTTTTTTTTGTTGGTTAACTTTGGACTTTGATGATACCAGTTGGTGTTTTCTCTTTTGCTTCCGTGTTTGATCTTCTCTCAACTGGGACAAGCTATTACTCTGCAGAAAATGCTCGATTGGTATGGATTCATGAGTCTGTTTTTCTTTCTTGTTGCATCTCTGTATCATGAAAAGTCTAGGCTATATCTTACCATTGGATTGGGTTGCAGGTGGTTCATACCTGTGAATGTTGTTCTTGGCTCTTTGGCTGGCTCACTCATAGGTTTCATTGTTGTAACCGTAGTCAGGCCTCCCTACCCATACTTCAAGTTCTCAATCGTACAAATCGGGATTGGTAAGCCACTAATATCAGTCGTTCTGTATTCACAGTTGATGCTGCCAATCTCTCTCTCTCTCTCTTTACAAGTGTCTTATTGCCTAAACCTTTGAGCTGTTTGTTTTATGTTATGAACCATTTAACACTTGATGCAGGAAACATTGGGAATGTACCACTTGTTCTGATTGCAGCTTTATGTAGAGATACATCAAATCCTTTTGGGGACACAGACACTTGTACCACTCAGGGAACTGCATATATTTCATTTGGACAGTGGGTATGTTTGCTTTTAACCAATTACTCTTATGTGCCAAAGTTAGTCACAACACTTTATATATGGATTTTTGTGTATTTTCTGCACTGATTGTGATGAAAATCTGTTTGCGGGAAAGAAAATACAACTTTTCTTTTAATTGTTTAATGCCAATTCGACTGTTTATTTGGAATTTTACTTTTCATGGGAAAAATATGGTACCTTTAGTCCCTTTTAAGTAATGGACACTATACGAATGAGTTTTAACCATAATATATATCAGGTTGGCGCAATCATTCTATACACATATGTATTTAATATGTTAGCTCCTCCCGTGGAAGGTACCTTTGACCTTGAAGATGCAAGTCTTCCCCTTAAGATCCCTCAGAAGGATGTCTCTCCTGAGCGAGCTCCATTGCTGGTGCAAGAGGATGCATCAGTGGATTCAGATAATTCAGATACGAAAGGAAAGGTGAGATCAGGTTTATTTGAATTTGTTCTGTATTTTGCTTTACAACAAATGTTTTCTGATAATTCGACTTTCTTGGATTTTTGTGCAGATTAAAAGTTTTCTTGTTTTTATTTATGAGAAGTTAAAGCTCAAACAGATTCTTCAACCTCCTATTATTGCTTCAGTAAGTTGCACTCATTATTTTGGTTTCTTTTATAAATTCATTTAGCGAAATAACTGCTAGTTTCCCTTCCAAATCACTGTCAAATCTCAAATTTTAGATTGGTAATGCAATGTGGGTAAGAAATACTGCACGTTCGTGGTTTAACTTAATTACCTGAATGCAACTGGTAAATTTTTGTTGAACATATTGTTCAGCTCTTGCCCTTGTTTGTTGTTGGAGTGAGTTTTCAGTTGTGAACTTGAAATGTCTAAGTGTGTTGTTTCTGTTCTGGTTTTAAGGATTGATCACAAACTCTTTGATAGATGAAGGGAAAAAGAAAAATATAAGAAACTGAAGTTATGGATTGGATTTTACTTTTTTCAGTACCCATAAATGTTTAAGTGCTTTTAATTAGTTTTATGTCTGTTTTGGTGAGTAAAATATATATAAGTGTTTTTCGTCTTTTTTTTCCTTTTTGATTGCTTATAAATTGGGCAATTGTGTACTTACTGCAGATTCTAGCCATGATTCTTGGTGCAGTGCCGTTTCTAAAGAAATTAATATTTACAAGTGATGCTCCACTTTATTTCTTGACAGATAGCTGCATTATTCTTGGGTATGTTTTGGATGTTCTAATGAAAATAAGTATTTGGTTATTTTTAATTGTATTTGAGTTTATGACGGGTTAATTATTTTTCATCTTAACAGAGAAGCCATGATTCCATGCATTTTGCTGGCACTAGGAGGCAACCTTGTTGAGGGCAAGTTATTTGTTCTTGTTTTTCTTATATACCTATGTGAAACTTTGGACAGTGTTAGTCTCATAGAAGGATTTTTCTTATACTATCGGTTTTTGCCACTTGATTTCTAATTATAGGAAGCAATTTCTTATGTGAAGTAATTTGATGAATTTGTGTTTCATTTGCAGGACCCGGACCAGGAAGTTCAAGAATTGGTTTAAAAACACTTGCTGCTATAATTTTTGGGCGTTTATGCTTGGTGCCTCCTGCAGGACTTGGTATTGTGATGATGGCTGATAAGCTTGGTTTTCTTCCTGCTGGTGATAAGATGTTTCGATTTGTTCTTCTTCTTCAGCATTCAATGCCAACATCTGTGCTTTCTGGTAATAACTCTATTTTTAGTAATTTTTTTGGAAAATGAAGAATTTAACTGTCAGAATAAGACATATTTACATAAAAGGTTGTTTTATATGAGCTATCTAATTGATTAAAGTAAATGAGAAGTATATATTTGATTTTTTAACATCAATTTAATTTTTTTTATCAAATTTAAAATTTGTAAATTGATTAGATAACAATGTTTTATTTAAACTGTTTTGTTCTATAATATAAAAGTTTTATTTATAATGTTGTTGGCTTAAACAGGTGCCGTTGCTAATTTAAGAGGCTGTGGAAAGGAGTCAGCTGCTGTGCTGTTTTGGGTTCACATTTTTGCAGTTTTCTCTATGGCAGGATGGATAATTCTCTATTTGAACATACTTTTCTAAAACTGTGTTAAGCTCTCATTGTTATAGTAACAGCCACAGTTTTTTTTTTGGTATTTTATCTATTTCCATGCATGTTAGCATCAATAGCGTGATGAAGAGAGATATGCATGCATAAGCTGTGGTTGTGATTAAAGATAAACTCTATTTTGCAAATTTTTTTGATAAATTTAGTGAAGTGTATGAAGACACTGATTATTATTTGGTATATATGTTAGGATAATATATAATAATATAATCAATTAGCATGGATATTTAGGCTCTGATTGTTAATATGATTACTTTTAAAATATGCATCCAATTGTTACATTTTAATCTCGTGTCATAATAATTAAATTGTTGCAAAAGTCATTTACGAAAATTTTTAATAAATCTTACTACAATATTCATAATATAATGGTAGAGAATTTTATATATATTATACAGAAAATGCGATCTTTACTAATGAAAGACACCCATATATATGGGTGTTTTTTTATCATTACTGATGAAGAACAACTTTATATCTTGTTCTAAAAGCTTTTAAGCAGTAAAAAAGAGTAATAGTGGTTAAAAAAAATCAAAAGGAGGAGAACTTGCGGAAAGTATTAGAGAATGATAAGTTGAAAGGTCGATAATGAAGTCATGAAAGTTGGGCTAAAGTTTGGTTAAGAAATATAATGATGACTTTTTATAAGGTTGATACAATTGCAAGTGATCTAAGTTAAAGCAAAATTTTGATGAATAAGTGGTGAAACCTATTGTATTATCAATGCCTTAGTGGTGTATTTTTTTTTTAATTTTGGAGTTGATTTGTAAAGGGATTTAGGTTGGGTGTGTGAATGTATTATTACATATAATTTTCAATTGTTTATTGAGGCATTTTAGTTTGTTCATTTAGTTGGTCTTTTTGTTTTTATATGAAAAGTTTATATTGAGGTTGTTAGAATTAAGTGACCCAAATTCTTATTTAAATAAAATACGATGGAAAATAAAATAAAAGTAAAATCTATATAGAACTAGACTTCTTTTATTTTATTTTAGAATAAGGTTTTTAAACCTTATTAAACTTCATCTATTTTATATTGATTAGGATAAGGTGTTTCAATCCTACTAGAATATGGCTTTGCAAGCCTATAAATAGACACAGTCTATTCCTCTTGTATTTGAGTCAAATTTTTCGACATAATGAATTTTCTTCTCCTCTACCCGCGGTTTTTTCCCGAAAGGATTTCCACGTAAAATTTGTATGTTCTTTATTTTATTTATTTTATTTTATTTTATTTTTCATAAATTGGTATCAGAGTTTCCGGGTTATTCATCTCGATCACGATAATGGCGTCTTTGAAGTATAAAATTCTGCTGTTGGATCGCAACACCAGATTTGCGGTGTGGCTAGGTCATCGGAGTATTTTGAGGTGCAGAGGATTACAGATAAGTTGTTGGAGACATTGGAGGAATTTGTGAGGGATAGAACTAAGAAGCCAACGAGTCCAGAGAGAAAGGAGCTTCCTCTTCCACCTAAAGAGGAAGAGCCTGAACCAAATATGAATGAAATAAAGGCGCTACCTGCACCTGAGAATTATGCTCCACCACTGCCACCATCAGAGCCGGAGCCTGTCAAACCTGCAGAACCCCAGGAGGGTTTAGTGAATTTGAGGGATGATGTTGTCACAGCCGATGATCAGGGAAACAAATTTGCTTTGGCTTTGTTTAGTGGTCCTGCAGCAAATAATGGTAATGGATCATGGGAAGCATTCCCATCAAATGGGCAGCCTGAAGTGACATCTGCTTGGCAAACCCCAGCTGCTGAACCAGGGAAGGCAGATTGGGAATTGGCTTTGGTTGAGTCAGCTAGTAACTTGTCGAGGCAAAAAAACAGCTTTGGGTAGTGGGCTTGATCCATTATTGTTGAATGGCATGTATGATCAGGGAATGGTAACGCAGCATGTTAGCTCTGGTCAGTTAAGTGGGGGGAGTGCCAGTAGTGTAGCATTGCCAGGGCCAGGGAAAACACCGGTTTTGGCTCTTTCTGCACCAGATGGAACAGTTCAAAATGTCAATCAATACCCATTTGCTGCGTCATTGAGCATTCCACCTCCTTCATATGTGCAAATAGCTGACATGGAAAAGAAACAACATTTACTTGTCCAGGAACAACAGGTATAACAGCAAAAGATAAAGGAGAGATAAGAAAGGTTAAAGCCCAACTAAGTGAAGAATTTGAGATGAAAGATTTAGGACCAGCAAAGAAGATATTTGGTATGGAAATTCTCAGAGATAGAAAAGCAAGTAAATTGTACCTAAGTCAGAAGGGGTACATTGAGAAAGTTCTTTGCAGGTTCAATATGCAGAGTGCTAAGCCTGTTAGTACTCCTTTAGCAGCCCATTTCAGACTTTTATCGGCCTTGTCTCCTCAATCAGATGATGAGATTGAGTACATGTCACATGTTCCATACTCTAGTGCAGTGGGATCTCTAATGTATGCTATTGTTTGCTCACGTCCAGATTTATCATATGCTGTCAGTGCAGTAAGCAGATATATGGCAAATCCCAATAAAGAACATTAGAAAGCAGTTCAGTGGATTTTAAGATACTTACGAGGCACTACTGATGTTTGCTTACAGTTTTGAAGAACTAAAGATGGAGTTATAGGGTATGTTGATGCTGATTTTGCTGGAGACCTTGATAGAATAAGATCTCTCACAGGTTACGTCTTTACAATCGGAGGTTGTGCAATTAGTTGGAAAGCCACTTTGCAAACTACAGTCGCTTTATCTACCACTGAAGCTGAGTACATGGCGATTACTGAGGCTTGTAAAGAAGCTATTTGGTTGAAGGGACTATTTAGTGAACTCAATGAAGACCTTCAAATCAGCACAGTATTTTGTGACAGTCAGAGTGCCATCTTTCTTACAAAAGATCAAATGTTTCATGAGAGAACAAAACACATTGATATTTGGTATCATTTTGTTCGTGATATTATTGCTCGTGGTGATATTGTTGTGAGCAAAATTAGTACTCATGAAAATCCTGCAGATATAATGACTAAGTCACTTCCTATAACCAAGTTTGAGCATTGCTTAGACTTGGTTGGTGTTCATTGTTGAAGTTAAACCCTTAAGGGGTTTTATGGAAGAGGTGGAGAACTTGTTTATTGAAAGTTCGCGATGAAGAACTTATTCATTCAGAATTTGTGTCAAGGTGGAGACTGTTAGAATTAAGTGACCCAAATTCTTATTTAAATAAAATACAATGGAAAATAAAATAAAAGTAAAATCCATATAGAACTAGACTTCTTTTATTTTATTTTAGAATAAGGTTTTTAAACCTTATTAAACTCTATCTATTTTATATTGATTAGGATAAGGTGTTTCAATCCTACTAGAATATGGCTTTGCAAGCCTATAAATAGACACAGTCTATTCCTCTTGTATTTGAGTCAAATTTTTTGACATAGTGAATTTTCTTCTCCTCTGCCCGTGGATTTTTCCCGAAAGGGTTTCTACGTAAAATTTGTGTGTTCTTTATTTTATTTATTTTATTTTATTTTATTTTATTTTTCACAGAGGTGATCGATTGTTTATACAAGTGTTGTATGGAAGTTATCTTAAGTGTTGTATTCTAATTTTTTTTCTCAAAATAATATATATCTTTTAGTTGAGAAAAAAAATTGTTATAGAATTTAAAATCTTACCAAATATAAAACATACTTATACTTTATGATAAATATTCTTTCACTTAGTATGAATTTTATGACTTTATCTTTTATACGATAGTTTTAAATTTTATATGTTTTAGATTTTATGACTTTATCTTTTATACGATAGTTTTATATTCTATATGTTGTAGAAGTAGTTTTTAACGTAACATGTAACACCCCAAACCCGGCTTAGAAGTCTGGATCGAATTCGGAATGCTACATTGATTACCGAAGTGATCGTGAGAAGATTTCTACAAAACAAGTCGTTCAAAATTCCATTTCTGACAATGTTTATCTTCAAAACAAAACAAAACGATTTAATTGTTTAAAATTCTGTCCACAAGAGAATAACATGTTCGAATAAAAGTTTAAAACAGTAATTGTACCACAGTATTAAAAAATCTTACAGTACGAAAACCAAATATAAAAACTGGAAATCACAAACTAATATTCCACTTTCACCGAGACTGTTCGAGACCTTCGTGTACTAAACCCATCAACAGAATCCAGAACTGTACCTAAAAAGGAAAACAGAAGAAGGGGTGAGCTACTCGAGCTCAGTGTGAGAACAAACCAATTAAACCACAAAAAAAGAAACATAAAACTAGAAGCAGTTCAAAAGCAGAACATACTTACAGACAGATGACAAGTGAGCGAATTCACCCAAAATCAAACATACACCATATGTACTTTACAGTCATATGGGTCAATCAGACACACAGTTTCACGTACCATTCAGGCACAGTAGTAGTAATCCTCAATAGTCATAGTAACTATCTAGTCAGACAGTCGCAGTCAAAGTCTGCACAATTCTCATAGGCACAAGTGCCTTTCAATCGAACAATCAATCAGACATTTCCGTCGAACAGTCAATATGATGCATATGAATGCAATTGAGTTAAGAGAAACTCACCCATCCAGCCAACACACCTCTCCGTCCCTAATCACTTCTCATAAGAGCTTCAAGCTCGTCCCGCCAATCGTTCCACTGAGGATCTCATAAGGCCCATCCAACCCTACACTCCAACTGATGTTATCCTGGGTTGCCCGGCAATGATGGCTATCAGGATTGTCCTCGACCCTCAGGGAATTAGGACTGCCCACGACCCTCTGGGTATTGGGGCTAACAATATGCAGATAAACTGCTAGTCACGTATATTATGCAGCAAAGTTAGTGAATAAGCTGTACCGTGCAATACGGTACACCGTGGTACAGACATGCAGTATAAACTGCCAGATCAGCTAGTGGTACGTGGCGTAGCTAACGTACATGCAGGACAATGCAATGCGGTAAACCACTATACCATTAGGTTACAGTAAAACTACCAATTCAGTCAATGATATACAGCGATGCTGACGTATGTTCTGTACAGTCTGCAGTACAGTCAAATTGTCCACGACCCTCAGGGTATTAGGACCACCCATGACCCTCTGGGTATTAAGGTTAATAACTAACAGATCAGCTGCCAGTTCAGTTTAGTCAATCTTCCTTCCCTTCAAAGTCCCACCCAAAATAATTTCATGCAAATGTATGTACGCAGACAGATGCACAAAACTCAAAATACCGATTTCCAGATAGTCAATCAGAGACAGTCACTCATATTCTGTTAATTAGAATCAGAAATGTACACACTTATTACTTGAGTTCAGTATCAATTACAAAATAACCTCGCATATCAATGAAACGTAGTCAGGTAGTTAGATAGAACTAGTTGCACACACACTCACCCAGCTAACCGGGTTCGGAATCAAACATGTCACACATCCAATCACAAGTAACGTATTATCCAAACTCAAATCATAGTCGTAAACACCCTCACCAAAGCTTAGCTAAGGGTTTAAACACACAAAGTCCTAATTGCACTTACATTTGCCCTAAAACCAAGATCTGGCGAAATAAGGCCACACGCCCGTATGCCTCGGCCATGTAGGACAAACCAGGTCGTGTAGGGATCCAAATGCCCGTGTGAAAGGTAGCACACGGTCGTGTGATAGAGGCATAAGACCGTGTAAAGTAGGGACACGGCCGTGTGAACAGGTCGTGTAACACATTGTCTAAATTCGCTAAATTAAGGTGTAGGGCAAACATGACCGTGTGAGGGTCTCACACGCCAGTGTGCCATCAGACACGGCCGTGTGAGGTCTCACACACCAGTGTGCTATCAGACACGACCGTGTGTTCCAAAACACAAGCCCGTGTGGAATCCTTAAATCCCCAAATCAGTCATACGGTCATGTGGCCAGGTCGTGTGACTCTAAATCCTTGAAACCCTAATTTCCAAATCCACACGCCTGTGTTCCAAGGGACACAATCGTGTGAATTCTGACAAAATCCCCAAATCAGCCACACGGCCATATGGCACCCAATTTGACCCGGAATCCTAGTTCCTAAATCCACACAGCCGTGTGCCGAGGCACATGCCCATGTGGTTGATGAAGAGGTCAAAAAACCACCCCAAATTATCCCTAAAACTTCCATTTAAGCCACCATAGAAGTACCTAACCTTAACCACATCAAGAGTACTTCAGATACTAGCGTTTACCCTTCTCTTACAACTTCTCAAGACCCAAAAATGAAAGGGGTTAATGTATAGTTACGAAAAGCCAAAGAACAGGGATTCGAAAAATGAAATATCAATTAATAAGAAAAGGTAAACCAGATTCGAATCCCACACCTATGTTACGATTGGAGCCGACAACGAAGAAGCCGAAGGAAAAGCACAAATCCCAAAAGGAAAAGCAAGGGAGACAACAACCAAAAAGAGAAATAGAGGAACATCCAAACCAAAAATAAAATAGTAATATACCATTACAAAATATAATAGCTAAATATTTATTAACTAAAACAAAAAAAAATAAAACAAATAAAATAAGGACTATCCAAAAATGCGCCTTCTACCACTCGAACCCGAATCCTCAAAGTATGCTAACTCTCACTTAACCACCAAACTAGTAGGCCTATTCTTGTCACTTAAGTGCACAACTAAACACTTACGTGCAGCCTCCTCACTACCCCTATGTTCAAATCTCTAAACTTCTAGGCCCAAAATTCAAGGCGTTACATAACATTTGTTGCACTTTAAAATATATAATTTTAGTTCTGTATAATAACATTATTCAAAATAATAAGCATAATTAAAATATATCAATTATTTTGACAATTCAAATATTATTGCCAATGCAGTTGTTACATGAATTGCAGACCTTGTCATAAAAACTACTACAACGACTTATGTAATAAGTAATAGTGTGTTTTGGTTGACAATTTTGACTTATATTTATCTTTTTTATCGTTTATGTTGAGATTCAGTAGCAAACAATATAAAAATTATATTTGTAATGGGAAATTAGATTATAGAATCTTTTACTAGCAAAGGCTAGTATATGATTGTTTATGGAAAAAGATTGGGTTAAAGATCTCTTAATTACAAAGATTTCTTAATGCCATCATTATCTTGAATATTTAAAAGATCATCTTGGTGAAAATAATCAACTGGTTGGTAGAGCATATAAATAGAGATTACAATCCTCCATCATATAGTACAAATTTGAAAACGTCAAATCCACACTATAAGACTTGTTTTACTTAATGCAATTCTATTATTTCATTATTGTAAGAAGTTCTTGGCACCTTTAGTAAGATTTCTGTAGTTAAGGTTGAGTAAGTAAGAGAGTTCATACTAAACATGAAAAAATGGTTGCAATAATCAAGTGATTGGCTGAGTTTAAATCATTGATAGTACTATGATTTAGTAGTTGATTCATCTTAAGTAAGCCAACCCAGACATAGGGTTTTACAAAGTTGCCTAAACATTTTCTAATGCTCATATTTATTTTGTTTTCTTATTTGTTACAACTACTTATTACAACTACACCTACAATAAGTATGTCTAACAAGTTCATACAAAATACACTTTCAATTGGTATTAGAGTCTAACGCTAATCATTTCGTTGTTGGATCATGTTTGTCTAGTTCAATGTAAACTTAATGAAAGAAGGAAGTTTAGTGTCATTCCCCTTAATGCTAGATGGATCCAATTATGTTGCTTTTATTTTTAAAACGATAAGCGTTACATCTAATGTTTTAACATTCTCTGAAACATAATCTAATGAGGTTGTGAAATGGATGACGATGCTTTTAGTTTACAGAAGACTTGTAAAGTTATGCTGGAGAAATGAAATATGGCTTTTACTATTAACAAATTTGTAAGTAAGTATGTTACAATCTTGAAAAAGTAAATTTAAAGCTTGTAGAGGGTGTAATAGAAAAAGATGTGATTATTGATAAAAAAACGAAATTAAAGACCACTAAAGCATAGTTGAATGTTATAAGGAGCATTTGAAAAGGATAAGCACAAGGAGTGAAAAACTTGATGAAATCATTTTCGTGATCATACAAAATTGTAATCATAGTATTCTTAGCTCAATTAAGAAAAATCTTCCACATCTATTGTCTTTATTAGAGCCAAGCAAACTATTGCACCCTTTAAAATGGACAAGAAGAAGAAGCAGAGACCAATATGGCATTATTGTGGTGTTGTAGATCATATAAAGCATCTATGTTTCAAACACTTCAAAAATTTTAGATGGGGGAAAAGTAAAGATATTAATACCAGTGTTCCAACAAGACAAGTAATAAAAAGTCTCAATAGTTTAAAAAAGATATAGGTAAGAAAATATGAAATATGTTTATTGGTTGTTCACTCTTCCTTGCAAGTTAGTACAGACAATGAGTGATACTTTAGTAGTAGTTATTCGAGACATATGACTGGTGAATATGGTTTTTTGAAGGAGATCAAACATTGTAAATAAGGCAAAGTCACCTTTACAGATAAGAAGAGAGAAGGACTTCTCAACAACGGAGTTCTTAATCTAGTAGGCATGTCTAAGTTGAAAAATGTGTTGCTAGTAAAAGGACTAAAGACTAGTCCCATCAATATTAGTAAACTTTGACCAAGATCTCCACGTCAAGTCCTCAAAGGATGAATGCATAGTGATGGACAACAACAACAATATTTGATAAAATGTCAAAAATCCATGATTGATGAGCTTCAGATTTGGCACTAGTGATTTGGACATGTCAATTATCGAATCCTCATGTGACCCATCTATGAAATATACCTAATTATATCGAAGAGTTATTTTATTATGAATCAACTAATATTAAAACATCTTAATTGACAATTTCAAGCCTAAATTCCAAAATATCCAAAAATCAATTATGGAACTATAAGCATATTTTGATTTTAAAAATAAAAACAACATAATCTTCTAAGCATAATTTGATTTTAAGAATAAAAATAACAAAATCTACAAATCATAGAAATTTAAAAAAAATGCTTGATAGAGATTGTAACACATTTTGATATTAAATGAAAGTAGAATACAAATATTATTGATGTATTTTAATAAAAAATCTAATGAGGTTAGTTAACTTCATGAGATTTTAATGAATTTATTAATGTTATTTTTATTTCAATTAAAAGTTTCATTTTAATTAAAGTTATGATATTAATAAATGATTATTAAACGTTGATTTAATGCTTTGCTTCATTATTTTTTTAATCTTACATTATAAATATCAAAGTTATTTCATTACTAATGCATATCATTTTTCAAAGAGAAAAGCTTTCTTTTTAATTGTCTCTACTATCCTTAAAATTTAAAGTCTTTTCTTAAGTTTTTCCTTTTTAAGGGTTATAATTATTTGGCTGAAAAAAGTGTTAATTTTGGTGCAACTTTTGCCTTCTAACTTGTGTAGGTTAGTAAGGTGTACAGTGGGTGATTAAGTTTCTTGTATCATAAGGGAATGATGTACAATAAAACTTCTTTGCATAGATTATTATCACCGAGAGGATGTGTATTGTGTCAAGAGAGTGATCTAGTACACTCCTCAATCTTCATCACCCTATTTTAAATATTATAGTTGTGGTAGTTCGGTGGCAACAAATTTATCCCATACTTCTGTTCAAAAGAAGTATAATGCAATATTCTCCAACAAATACTTTGAAATACACAAACACAACACAACTACAATTGCATATACATATATTATAATTCACACAACTTCCTAGCCTTCAACCATAAGGCTTCAATTCTTGTGGGATTTGTAACAATGACCAAAAGTTAGTGCAAATTTATTTAACTGACACATTTAGTTTTTTCATTTCAGTTAAGACAGTAATTTTAGTTAAATTGAATTAGGGTTTGGTTAGAATAGTTATGTTAGTTATCGATTAATGAAATTCATAATTGAATTGACCAATTTAATTGATATTAATACATATCTCTACTATAATAAAGCCTTTAACTGAGTTGGTGTCGCCCATCAACTAAGTCCCAACTCAGTTGAGAAATTACCAAAAAGACATAAACCTATTCTGTTTACAAAGTAAGGTATATTATTGGATCATATCTTTTTCTTTTTATATTTTTACTCAACCTAATTTCAAACTATTTTACTCAACCTAAATTTAAATTAAATCTATTTTTAAAAAACCCTAAATTTGTGAAGCTTAAACAACTAAAATATTCTAATTCTCTTTTAGATTGTTGCATCTTGCTTCCCATCTAACCTTCCTTTTCTTTATTTCATTGATTTATCCTTATCCATCGTCCAATTATCATATTGTTCTTCTAAGTTCTCTTATCTCACTAAGCTTTTGTAGTTTTCTTGTTGTTCTTATTTAGATCTAGGTTTGTTCTTGAAACAAAATTAGCCTGCAATGTGATAAAGTCCACTATGCTTATAATTTGTTGCAACAATAAAAAGAACAAGAAATGAACTTGTAAGGAAATAAAAAAAGAGGAAAAAGAAACGACAAAACCAATCTTTTTTAACACATTTCAAACACAATGGTCTTATTTTTATAGAGCCCCACTCAAGATATACTCTTATTCTATCTCTAAATTAAACAACAGTAACAATCCACCTCTATTGGCTAAAACCCATAACCCCTTTACAAGCTAAGTTCATGTAGCCCTAATAGAGAACAAAACCATAATCAACATACAATAAATATAACTCTCAACTCCACTCAATTGGAACATTTTCAAATATTTATAGTGTTCAAATAATTATAAATGAATGGGTGTAATTAATCAAAAGATTATATTATTTGATTTTTTGAAAAAGAATTATAACTATTTAAATAATATTATTTGAATAGTTATAATATTAAATGAATAATTATGTGTTTATTTTAAAGACATTATTATTCAGAAAGACACCTATTGATGAAAGAAGTCTCTATGAAGAGGCATGAAATTTCCTATAAATAGGAATGAGATTTCATTTGGAAATCATACCAACAAATTCTAATATTCTTTCTTTCTTCCTTTATTTTCTAATATTATTAGATTATTCTATAAAGTATTATTGTAGAAATCCTTTATAGAAATTGAGTTTCTTGTCATACATTACTTAGTGTGTAGTGGGCTATTCTTGTTAGTGTAAAACGCAAATAGTCATTGGCTTCATTGTATCCTCAAGGTTAATTTCCTTGGAACTAGTTGCACATCGAAGTTAGGTAGGGGCGAATATAACCTTAAAGATAGTGGCTTGATACACGCCTTGGAGCCTTGTCCTATTTCTTCTTCTGTTCGAGTTCCATTTGTGTGTTCGAGATTTTCCTCACCGGAGATTTGTACTAACAATGTAACACCCCTAACCCGTATCCATTGCCAGAGTAGGGTTACAAGGCATTACTGATCAATATACAACATCTAGCTTACATTTATTAACCTTAAGCATTTATTCTCATATATCATTCAAAACAATCACATTGTCCCTTATAAGGGCCTACGAGGCCTTAAATATGCTTTAGAAGTGGTTCGGGACTAAACTGATAACATACAAAAATTTCAAAAAACTTAGGAATTTTTTTATCATACAAGGGTCACACGCCCGTGTGAATAGGCCGTGTGCCTCACATGGCTAGCAGACACGCCCGTGTCTTAGGCCGTGTGGAAACAGGGCATACATACTGACTTGCATCACACGGCCGAGGACACGCCTGTGTGCCAGGTCGTGTGAAAACTGGAGAGTATACTGACTTGGGCCATACGGCCAACCACACGCTCGTGTGTCTAGCCCGTTTGCCCTACGAAATGGCCACGCACACCCGTGTGCTAGGCCGTGTGCCATTTAAGGGGTATATTAACTTATACCATACGGCCAGTCACATGCCCATGAGTAAGACCGTGTGGAGCATACTGACTTAAATTCAATTACAACACCAGGAGGCACATGGCTGTGTAACCTAACCATGTGTCGCATATGGCTAAGACACATGCCTTCGTCTCTACCTATGTGGACAAAAATGGGCCATTTGTAAGACCAATTTGCCACCCTTTCTTGCACATACCTACACAAGCTCATATGGTATCATTTTAAGACACAATTATGCAACCAAAAGTCTTCAACCAATACATAATCATAACCACATCCATTTCAACTAAATTCAATACTCAATTCCATATCATTTACCTATTCAATTACCAAACAATTTAATTTGCTTTACTAAGCATAATTCACATGTATAATTCATTTAGCAAAACTAATCCAAACATACATAACCACTTCAATTCCATTCATTCATCATAGGTTTATTACCAAACATTAAGAGTAGAACTACTTGCACATTCATAAGCATCAACAAGTTGATTATTTTATACCAACTCAAATGGCCAAAATACATATCCATCAAACATACCAAAATGAATCAAGCCTATATATGCCATATACCATATATACATAACTTCAAAAGTACCAAAATAGATGATCGACAGTGTGAGGAAGTCTCTGACGATCCCTGGATCTGAGCTAGCTTCTTCAAACTATAAAATATCAAAAATTAAACAGAGTAAGCTATAAAGCTTAGTAAGTCCGTATGTGAACATGAAATAATCACAATATTCATTAGCAAATCAAAATGGATAAAATCATAAACATTTAAAGCATCAATTCATAAGCTAACATAAAATTTATTCATATCCTAATTCATGAGTTCTCAACTTCATCTATCTCTATACTTGAATAGTTTTCCGTACATACCTGTACCGATACATTTCTGTTTCTCATCAATACTTTTATTAAACCGCTCTAGTTTATAAGTGCTTACGATACAAATTCATCGATTTTTTGATGCCATAGTCCAACTATGGTCTTAAACATATATTACTAGGGCCCTACCATGGTTTTTCGTTCACATTCCATAACCCGGTTATGGTCTTATTACTCGATTGCCATAGCCTAACTATGGTTTTATTCGGCAATTTACCTTACTCAATTCGTACATTTCATTTAATAACTCAACATTTATTCAATAGAATAATTACAAACTCAATTTCATTCATCAAAAGATAGTACACCTTTAAGTTCAATTATACGAACTTACCTCATATTCGAAATTGTCGTATCGGGTCGACTACTCAATAACCTTGTTTTTCCCCCGATCTAAATCTGAATTCTTTCTTTCTTGATCTATATGAATTCAAATTGACTTATTCAATCATATATTCTTTCAATTTAGTCCAAAACATACATTTAGGCATATTTGCACTTTAGCCCCTAAACTTTCACACTTTTAACAATTTAGTCATTATTTCATTATTACACAAAATTCACATAATTTATTTAGACCCAAGCTTGGCTGAATTACATATAGGTCCCTAGAAGCCCAAAAATTTCATTTATTTTACATTTCAACCACTCAATTTGCACATTTCATAATTTAATCCCTATTAGACATTTTTGTCAAAAATCACTTTACAAAACATGTAAAACTATCATCAAGCTTTCATATTTCAACATTAAACATCAAATAACTCATAGATTCAACAATGGCAACTTTCAAAATCTATAACAGTTTCAAAACTAAGATACGGGCTAGTTAGATTAAGCTGCAACAATTACAAAAACATAGAAATAAAAAAATGAGCTAAAACCGTACCTTAATCAAGCTATGTGTGTGCCGAACCCTAAATGAACAAAATGACATCTTTCTCTTCTTCAATATTCGGCCAACAAGAAGAAAGATGGACAAAATTCCTTTTTGTTTTTATTTTATCAACCTTTATTAATGAATTACTATATTAACCTTAATAATAAACATATAAAATCACTTAATGGTTGTCCAAAATTGTCCACTATCATTTAAAATGGTCTAATTTCCATTTAAAGCCATCATATTTAAAATCCAAGGCCAATTGACACCTTTAACTAATAGCATGCAACTTTTGCATTTTATGCGATTTAGTCCTTTTACCAAATTAAGTATTCAAACAGTAAAATTTCTTTACGAAACTTTCACATAATAATTCTATCATGATGTAAAATTTAATAAAATAATTATTTGATATATTAACATCGGATTTGTGGTCCTGAAACCACTATTTCGATATAACTCAAAAACGGGCTGTTACAAACAATATTAAGGTTATATTTCATGATGACTACCACAACACATGAAAGTGAAACACTAAGGGAGTTGCCTTCCAATTTGTCAAACTTGATCGATTTGATGGTGGCAATTTTCGACGATGGCAGAAAAAGATGCACTTCTTATTATCAACTTTGAAGACTACTTATGTTTTGGATACTCCAAGACCTAAAGAGAATGAAAACGAATCTGTTGCTGCAACCCAAGAAAGAAAAAAAATGGGAAAATACTGATTACATGTGCATGGGCCACATATTGAATGGTTTATCTGATGGTTTGTTTGACACCTACTAAAACATGGTCACTGCTAAAGAATTATGGGACAAATTGGAGACAAGATACATGACCGAAGATGTTACAAGTAAGAAATTTCTTGTCAGTCGTTTCAATAATTATCAAATGGTTGATGGTCATTCTGTTATGGAACAATTTCGTGATATTGAAAAGATGCTGAATCAATTCAAGCAATATGATACGAAAATAGATGAAACAATTGTTGTATCCTCCATAATAGACAAACTTCCTCCATCTTGGAAAGACTTTAAAAAAAGTCTAAATCATAAGAAAGAGGAAATATCTTTTGAGGCTTTGGCAAATCATCTTCGTATTGAAGAAGAATATCGAAAGCAAGATCATAACCTAAATTCTAAAAATGCCAAAGTGCATGTTACGGAGGAAGTATAAACTACTAAACTATTCAAGAGAAAGTTCAAACAGACTGATAGAGCACCTAAGTTAAAAAAGAAACAAAAGGGCTCATGCTATCATTGTGGTAAGCCGGGACATTTCAAGAATAAATGTCGATTTTTAAAGAAGAAATCATCTTCTAAGGCTGATAATAATGAAACGTTCATTGTGATAATATCTAAAATTAATATGGCACAAGATGATAATACATGGTAGAGTTGATACCGGAGCAACCAAACATGTGTGCAAAAACAAAAGCATGTTCACAAAGTTCACACAGTGTGAAAATGACAACATCTTGTACATGGGAATTCTTCCACTGCAGAATCAAAGGCAAAGGGTTTGTTGAACTACAATTCACTTCTAATGATGTATATTATGTACAAGAAGTTAGAAAAAATTAGTGTTTGGAAGTTTGTTGAATAAGTTTGGTTTCAAACTTGTTTTTGAGGCAGATAAGTTTGTTTTGTCTAAGGGAGGAATTTTTGTAGGGAAAGCGTATATGTATGAGAGTATGTTCAAACTGAATATTATTAATAAGAATAAAAATACTATTGCTCCTTGTATGGTTGAATCTTTTTATTTATGGCATTATAAATTGGGTCATTTGAATTATAGAAAATTGAATGACATGCATAAGTTAGATTTAATTCCTGTTTTTAATAATAATATTGAAAAATGAAATACATGTATGTTGACTAAAATTACAAGAAACCCTTTCCCTAAGGTTAAAAGGAAAATAAAATTGCTTGATTTGATACATAGTGATTTATGTGACATGCATAATACTCCTACATTAGGTGGAAATAAATATTTTGTTACTTTTATTGATGATTGTTCTAGATATTTTTATGTATATTTATTGCATTCAAAAGATGAAGCACTTGATACGATTTTCTAGTCAATTTGAATATTTAAATTAAATAGTAAAAAATATTAATTTAATTGGAATTGTTAATTGTAAGTTTATAAATCTGAAGTTGAACTTCAGTGTGAATCATTTATCAAGTGCTTAAGATCGGATAGAGGTCAATAATACTATAATCTAAGTTATTTTGAATCCACTGGAATTGTTCATTAAGTTTTAGCTCCTTACACACCACAACAAAATTGTGTAGCTGAAAGGAAAAATAGAGTCTTAAGTGAAATGGTAAATTCAATGTTATCATATTCAGGTCTTGGACAAGGTTTTTGGGAAGAAGTTGTTCTAACAGCTTGTCATTTTTTGAATAGAGTTCCTGAGTTCCTAATAAGGAAAATAAAATAACCCCTTATGAGCAATGGAAGAAAAGGAAACCAAACCTTAATTATTTGAAGGTTTGGGGTTATAGAGTTATTGTCAAAGTTCCAACACCTAAACGTAAAAGGTTAGGTGAAAGAGGAATTGAATGCATATTTATAGGATATGCACATAATAGCAAGGCATATAGGTTCATGGTAATTGAACCAAATAGTTCAATTTCAATTAATATTGTTATTGAATCAAGAGATGCTATTTTTGATGAAAATAGTAACAATTGATTCATTCTTCAAATGAGAATGAGATTCCATTTGAACAAATTGATAATAATGATGAATCTTGTCAAGAATTAAGAAGAAGTAAGAGGATTAAAAAGGTCAAAGATTTTGGACCAAATTTCATTATGTTTCTTGTAGAAGGAAAAGGTGAAAGTATAAGCAATAAGATACCTTATTGTTATAATACGGAATTTGATCCTATTACATTTGAAGAGGCAATGAAATCTCAAGACTCTGTTTTTTGGAAAGAAGAATAAATGATGAGATGGATTCAATAATGGGAAATCAAACTTGGATCTTAGTTGATCTTCCATCGGGTTCCAAACCAATAGGTTGTAAATGGATCTTCAAAAAGAAAATAAAGGTTGATGGAACCATTGATAAGTTTAAAGCAAGGTTGGTAGCCAAAGGTTTTACACAAAAACAATGTATTGATTACTTTGATACCTATGCTCCAATAGCAAGAATTACTATAATTAGACTCTTAATATCACTTACCTCTATATATAATTTGGATGTTCACCAAATGGATGTTAAAATTGCATTTTTAAATGGTGAATTGGAAGAGGAAGTGTACATGGAACAATTGGAAGGATTTGTTGTTAGCATAAGGAATGTAAGCTTGTTAAATCTTTATATGGACTTAAACAAGCACCAAACAATGGCATCAAAAGTTTGAAAATGATGTTTTAGCTAATGGCTATAAAATAAATGAATCCGATAAATGTATATATAGCAAATTTAAAAATGGAAAAGGTGTCATAATTTGCTTCTATGTAAATGACATGCTCATTTTTGGCACGGATTTGGAACAAATAGAAAACACGAAGAAATTCTTGTCAAACAACTTAGCTATGAAGGATATAAGTGTAGCAGATTTTATTCTTGGGATTAAAATAACCCGAGATGAAAGCACTATAGCTTTATCACAATCACATTACATTGAAAATGTGCTTAAAAAGTTTGATCTTTTCAACTGTATACCAGCATCTACACGCATGGATCCTCAAAAAAATTAGTATCTAATACTGGTAGAAAAATTGATTAATTGAAATATGTAAGTCTAATTGGTTGTCTTATGTACATAATGACTTGTACAAGACTAGATATTGCATGTGCTGTTGGGAAATTGAGTAGGTACACAAGTAATCCAAGTAGTTTGCGTTGGTAAGCTTTGAATAGAGTGCTTAGGTACTTAAAGAAAACGATTAACTATGGATTGTGTTATAATGGATATCCTCAAATTTTAGAAGGGTATTCGGATGCTAGTTGGATTACAATTTTGGAAGATCATGCATCTACTAGTGGATGGATCTTCATTCTTGGTGGAGGAGCCATTTCTTAGGGTTTCAAGAAACAAACATGTATTATTGATTCCACCATGGCAGCAGATTTTATTTCATTAGCCGCTGCATCTAAAGAAGCAGAATGGTTAAGAAATTTGCTTTATGATGTACCTTTATGGCCTAAGCCAATTTCACCTATTTCTATCCTTTGTGATAGTGACGCTACTCTAGCAAAGGCATATAGCCAAGTATATAATGGAATATCTAGACATATTGGATTAAGATATAGCTATGTCCGACAATTAATCTTTGATGGAGTGATCACTATTAATTATGTGAGGTCAAGTGAAAATTTGGCGGATCCTTTGACAAAAAGTCCTGATAGAGATGCAGTAAAAAGGACTTCAAAAGGGATGGACTCAAGCCCATTAATTAGAGTCACCCATGATGGAAACTCGACTCAACGTCGTCAAGTCTTGAGTTCAATGAGACAGAGTACATCATTAGTATGTGATTGTTAGCACTATAAATAAATCAATCCTAAGATTAAAATGCTAATTACCCGTAATGATAAGGGAAGGATGAGTAATATACTCTTAATGGACGCATAACATAAATATGTTAGAGTGTTATAATTACGAGAACACTCTTGATGGGATCTACTTATGTGAGTGGAAGTGTGGCCGCTTCTAGGAGGTCAAGGGTTTAGCTCTGACAGCACTCATGAAAAGAGGACACAGGCACATGTCCATAATAGTGTCCCTAGATACTATGCATTGACCGATGTTGAAATCATTGTGTGAGATGTGTTCGGTTAATCAAATAAAATACTTGGTTCAAAGCTTAGTCTACCATGCAATTTCGATTAACTTTAACATGTTTTCACTAAATGGAGATTCAATCGTAAGATACCTTCATTTATGCAAATTGATTTCCAAGAATATCAAAATCTAAAATATTTTGAAAATGAGGGAGATTGTTGGAACATTTTCAAATATTTATAGTGTTCCAATGATTATAAATGAATGGGTGTAATTAATCAAAATATTTTATTATTTGATTTTTTGAAAAAGAATTATAACATTTAAATAATATTATTTGAATAGTTATAATATTAAATGAATAATTATGTGTTTATTTTAAAGACATTATTATTTAGAAAGACACCTATTGATGAAAGAAGTCTCTATAAAGAGACATGAAAATTCCTATTATAACAGCCAAATTTTGGGCTCAATCGGAGCGATGGTTTCGAGACCACCAATCCAAAGTTGAAGAAATTATTTTATTATTATTTTAAATTTATAGCATGTTTATATTAGTGCATGAAAAATTTGGTTAAGTAATTTTGGCAATTTAATGCTTAATTACGAAAAATGACTAAATTGCATATAATGCAAAAGTCTTGATTTGATAGCTAAGGGTGTTAAATTGCCATGAAACTTAAATTAGGGGTCTTTAAAAAGCAATTAGACCCTTTAGAGAAGCTTGGTCGACCATAAGACAAAGAAAATAAAATAGTCAAAGTGTTAGGTATTTGATGACCTAATGTGTGATAAAATAATACCCTAAAGCCTAGCCTTCATCTTTTTCATTCATCATTCCTTCTTGACAGAAAATATCAGCCATATAAGGGTTTTGGAAGCTTGAAAAATTTCAGCCACTTAATTTCCCTACAAGTAAGTGGTTTTGATGACTTTTCTTGATAATTTTTATATTTTTGGAACCCTCATAGCATGAGCTTTCAAATGAGGGGACTATTTTGCAAAATAGTTAAAATTATAGGGTTTTATCATGAGTGTGTTCATGTTGTTTTCTAAAATTTTATGGAAGAAAATGAATCATGGTTGTAAAGTAAACAATTTTTGTGAAGGGATTTCTCATGAAAGCCCTAATAGGATCATTTTGTAAAGTTTGTAAAAATAGATAATAATGTTGTGAAATATTGGAAATTTGGGGTTTTCATAAGAGTAATAAATGGTCGGTTAGGCTTGGCTAATAAGGAAATTTGATAAAATTCGATTTTCGGGTCTAGGGGTAAAATGGTCATTTTGCCCAATTATAAATTTTTGAGTACCTAGATTGATAAAATGATTTAAACTTGTGAATTTTTATCATTTTAGATCAAGAATTACAAAATCTGGGCCTAGATCGGGGAAAAACAAAACTAGTGGACTAAGCCGAGCTAGTCGCCTACATTTTATATATCGAGGTAAGTTGTATGTAAATAATACAACTACATTGTTATTATATGTGTTTGAATTGATATAGCATAAATTGCTTGTTTGTGGAAATGATTATGTATGATGAATATTGAGATAGTAGTACTCCTGTTTGAACATTAGGAAATAAATCGGATATTCATGCCATGACATTCGGGTTATTTGTGCGCTAGTGTAAGACATGTCTGGACATGCATCAGCCACATTATGAGAGCCGGTGTAAGACCATATCTGGGACATGGCATCAGCATTGAGACAAAAGCTAGTGTAAGACATGTCTGAGACATGCATTAGCCTCGAGATGTAAGCCAGTGTAAGACATGTCTGGGACATGCATCGGCTACGAGATGTGTCAGTGTAATACCATGTCTGGGACATGGCATCGGCATGTATAGAGGTGTTAGTGTATGACTATGTCTGGGACATGGCATCGGCACATATAGAGGTGTTAGTGTAAGACTATGTCTGGGACATAGCATCGACTTGATGGATGAGCTAGTGTAAGACCATGTCTGGGACATGGCATCGACATCATACCTTATGTTTGAAGCTTAGTGAATATTCGATAACATTCCAAATGGTTCGATGGTGAGAGTTACAGTTTAAGTTAAACGAGAAAAGTATAACCATGTTGTGAGTGGTACAGGTACCTATTTGAAATGTATGAGATGTGAGCTCAATATATGCTATGTGAATTATATTGGATAATGATGAGTAAGTTGTGCTTATGCCTACTTTTGTATTATGAGCATGATGATGAATGGTAAAGTTATTGTTATATTTATTTGCATGCAACTTGCTAAGCTTTATGCTTACTCTCTCTCCTTTCCATTTTCTTATAGTGCCGCCTAATTAGCTCAAGGATCATCGGACGTCGGAGGCATCGATTATACTATCAACCGAAGCACTTGGTATAGCTGGTTTTATTATTTTGAATATAGCATGTATAAGGCTTAGACATTTGAGTTTTGTGTCAATGTTATTTTGGCCAAATGTGTTGGCTTGGGATGAATCCCTTTATTTTGTATAAAGACTTGGATAATGGCTAATGTTCATTATTGATATATGCAAATGATGATATTTTCATGGATGAGTAAATTGCATGAATGAGATAATGCCTTGTGTGGCTGATCAGACCTTGTATTATTGTGTAGATTTGCCATGTTAGATGTTATGTAGGTTAGTGCAAGTAAAGGTGCAAAAAGGCTTGATAAATAGCCTTATATTGTTTACACGGGTAGACACATGGGCGTATGTCTAGGCCGTGTGTGGCACACAGTCAGTCCCATGGGCGTGTTGTTTTGCCGTGTGTCCCCTGTACGTAAAATTTGCAAGTCAGTATGCATGGTAGTAAACACACGGGCAGAGACACGGTCGTATATCTCAGCTGTGTAGAGGACACGGCCTCTGGCCATGGGCATGTGCCTTAACCGTGTGCCCTAAATTGGATGCTGACGTCAGAAACATAATGTTAAGGTTTTTAAACACGGGCTAAGACACGGGAGTGTCATGGCTGTGTGAGGGACACAGGCCATAGACATGGGCGTGTGTCAGGCCGTGTGAAAACCTTTGTAGGTTCAAATTTAGAATGTAATTCACACGGGCATGGGACATGGACGTGTCCCTAGATGCTTAGGCCGTGTATGTCACACAGGCCATCAGCATGAACATGTTATAATGAACACACGGACGTGTGCCCTGTTTCAAGAGTTATTTTTCTAAAGTTAGTTAAAGGACCCGGGTTGATCCCGATTGGTTTCGAATGAATGTTTGGGGCCTCGTAGGCCCATATTAAGGAGTTTAGACAAAGTTTGAAAAATTTTTAAATTTGATCAAGTTTAAGTGACTCGAAAACATTTAAATGCATGTGTTTAAGTTTAATAACGCCTCGTATTCCGTCCCGGCGCAGGGCAAGGGAGTGGGGTGTTACACCTATAAATAGGAATGAGATTTCATTTGGAAACCATACCAACAAATTCTAATATTCTTTCTTTCCTTCCTTTATTTTCTAATATTATTAGATTATTCTATAAAGTATTACTGTAGAAATCCTTTATAGAAATTGAGTTTCTTGTCATACATTGCTCAGTGTGCAGTGGGCTATTCTCGTCAGTGTAAAACGCAAATAGTCATTGGCTTCATTGTATCCTCGAGGTTAATTTTCTTGGAACTCATTTCCACACCGAAGATAGGTGGGGGTGAATATAACCTTAAAGATAGTGGCTTGATACACGTCTTGGAGTCTTATCCTATTTCCTCTTCTATTCGAGTTCCACTCGTGTGTTTGAGATTTTCCTCACCGGATATTGGTACTAACACATTCAAGAGAGTTCATTAACAATCAACCAAGAATACGAAACGCTCAATACAAGAAAAATAAGCAAAGGCTGGCAGTGAAAATATTTGAGAATTTAATAGTTTTCCAGCTCTCCAAGTTGTGTAGCATCAAGAGAACTAGACACATGTTTATAATGTCAATCAACAGCTTGAAATCACAAGGTAATATTTAATAAAATTACAGATAAATCTCTTGGAAAATCTTTTGAATAAATTTGATAAAAATCCTTTAATCAATCATTCATTCAACTAATGTGATAAGCATAAGGCTTCAATCCTTATTCTATAGAACTCAACTTCATCAAGACAATCAGCTAAAGACCTGAAAAGTCTTAGTCAAATTTCAACTATCATTTTGTCAAACATGCTATGGCCAATATCACTTGGAAATGTCTAGCGATCAACACGAGGACTACGCTTAGAGGTTGGAGGAACACCTGTAACACCCCAAAAATTTCTATAGTAAGATATTATCCTTTATATAGTAAAATAAGGAAATAAAGTGACAAGAAGAGGAAATTTGAGTTATGTCATTGAGAAGTAAATTACGATATCTTGATTCAAGAAAGGACTAAATTGTAAAAATGAGAAAAGTTTGTGGCCCAAGAGAAAATACTTAAAATTTAAGGGATTAAAGTGTAAATATAAAAAAGTGAAAGGACTAATAGTGCAAATATTTTAAGGGTGGAATGATCTAGAAACCAAGGAAAATTGATGAATTAGGACCACATTGAATAGGTGAAGAATTATGAGGGACTAAATTGCAATTTTACCAAATTAAGTAATGACTCAAGAATGGAATTTTAAAAGATCACAAAGGGCAAAATGGTCAATCGAAAGAGAGAGAATTCTAGAAGGCAATAATGATGCTAGAGATATTTTGATATTTTATAATTATTTAATTAGATAAATATTATTTTATTCATATTTTAATAAGATATTTTATTATTATTTTATTAGTATATAAAGAAAAAAAGGTGAGTAATTATCATCCATCTTTCCCATGCAAAACCAACGTGAGAGGAAGAAGAAGATATAAAGTTTTCATTTCTTTACAATTTGGTCCTTCTATAAAAAATTTACCATTTTCACCCAAAAATCAAAAGAATTTCCATAGCTACCAAGAGAGAAAAATGTTGAGGAGACAATGGAAAGTTAGAATATCAAGTTGGATTCAAGAAATAGAAGCAGAAGGAGAGAGAAAATCAAGATGAAGATTAAAATCAATAGAATAAGGTAAGAACATCATCATTGCAATATATTTTTAAGTTTGATATTATTGAAAAAGTATGTGATTGATGTTAATGTAGAGTTTCCTTACATATGGTCCTATTTTCTTGATATATTAGTGAAGAGAATATAAGAGAAAGTGAAGGGAAATAGTGTAGAGAAAGAAAATAAGAGTGTTATAAACATGATAATTAATATCTTGCACTAAAACAGTTTTTGGCAGCAACAGTGGTCTAACTTTGAAAAATCACAAAAAATATTGGAAATCGAATTAGAAGTTGAATAAAATATGGAATTAAATTTTATTTAGTCTAGTTTTTCATGGAAGAAATGGTGTAAGCAATGAAATTGTAAATTGTGAGATATAACAAATTTAGTTAGACAATGTCAGAATGATTTTGGGTTTCCCTATTTTGACTTTGGAAAATCATCAAAAATTGGAGAAAAATAATTAGGGAATTAAATTTATATTCTTAGAATTCTGAATGAGTCTATTTTCAAGAGAAATATACAGGAACATCATTTGAATCCTGTACGAGGATATAATTAATTTTTAGTAAAGAAGGGTCAGAACTGTTAGACAGCAAAATAGGGGTGACTTTAAAGAATAAACTGTACTTATTGGCTAAAACAAAAATTCTAAAAATTTCATGGTAAGAAGATATGTGAGTCTAGTTTCATGAAAAATTAGCGGATCTTAATTTCGAGTTCTGTAGCTCAAGATATAAATAATTTAGTGACTATGACACAAATGGGCAGTTTTGAATCTACATATAAGTAAATAATGAAATTATTGATAATTACTTGTAGCATGTTATATAAATTAAGGATGTGGAATGGAGAGGAGGAGGAGGAAAAAAATAAATATATGAATTTTCAGCTAGCAAAGGTTTTGTTGGGTTTTTCACACAAGAAGAAAAATAGAACCAAGTTATCCGGATGAAATATGAAGCTCTTGTTGAAGCTACAGCAACAAAGTAATAATTCCGGATGAAGTATGAAGTAAGTTTGAAATTCAAGGACTTGAGAGTTGTAACCAAACGAACAGAAGCAAAAGGGATGAAAAATTGAGAGAAGTATTTCATCCGGGTAACATACATATTGTTGTTTGTTGCCATCTTTAACAGGTTTACATTCAAAATGGATAATTTGTATGTTTTAGACTCAGGGACTAAATTGAATAAAAGAAAAATTGTAGGGGAAATTTTGTAAAAATGTTAAAATGTCAAAATGACCAAAATGAAGGAAATGAATTGTTTTATTGATTAAATTAATAAATTGAATGAAATTATTAATTTGGATTAAAATTGGGTAAAATCGGGGAAAATTAAAAATTTAACAAAATGCCCCTAAATCTTGATATTTCTGCAATTTCGCCAAGTAAGTTCATGTAACTTGAATTATATTCTTAAATGCTTGAAATGTATGTTATTGATGTGAATATGATTTGAATGTTCATTGTATGAAAATTGATGAAACATTGATATATTTGATGGATCTCTGAAAAGGAATTGACGGTACAAAGGATCTAGCCTGGATGGGTGATCCTATTCTGATATAGCCCTCCCGAAGAATATGTGGAAAATGGATTTAGCCAGGACAAGTAATCTGAATTAGGGTCTGAATTTAGCCTAGACTGGAATTCAGATCCAAGCTCATTACAGTAATTCTCGTTACAGGGGATTTAGACTGGACTGATAATCCTACTGTAAGGATGAGGTTCGCGAGAGTGTGCTTTCTGAAATGAAATGTGTAAGACCATGGTTGAAAGATACCATGACAACATGATATGAAATGTGTAAGACCATGGTTGAAAGATACCATGGCATCGTGACATGAAAAGAATAAAACCATGGTTGAAAGATACCATGGCAACATGACGGGAATGAATAAGACCATGGTTGAAAGATACCATGGCAACATGACAGGAAATGAATAAAACCATGGTTGAAAGATACCATGGCAACATGACAGAAAATGAGTAAGACCATAGTTGAAAGACACTATGGCATCATGTCGAAGATAAATAAGACTGTGGATGGGAGATGCTATGACATCAGTTGAACAATTGATATTCAGGTAATATGTATCTGATGATGAATGGTTATATGGAAATATATGTACAAAATAGTTGTATGAAATAATTAAGAAGATAGATAAATGAAATAAGTATTGGTATAAGGAATTTAATTTATGTTAAGTTTAATATGAACTATTACAGAAATAAATATACATAAGATATAAGGAAATGATGGTGCATGAAATATTGATATAACGAAATGAATGATATATGCTTATGAAGAAACGGTAAGAGAATAATATGTTTCGTGACATGTACATATATGATTATCTTTGATATGTTGATACAAGGAAATTATGTAAGTTGAGACTATTATTAAACTCAAGTGTGATATGCAGAGAAAATAGGTATATCAATGTTGAAATTATATGAAATATGTACAAGTATACTAACAATCTTGATGTTTGATACTTAGACAAGTGCCAAGCTATTGATTGAACGGTAAAATATTTATTTGTATGATGCATTAAATCGGTAAGTATTTAATTGAAATTTTTGTTAAATGAAATGTAAATCTTGTTAATGCCTCGAAACCCTGTTCTGGCAACTAATACGGGTTAGGGGTGTTACAACACTAGTATCTAGTTTGTCATTGCAAGTGCACATTCACTACACCAAATTGTTAACATGAGAAGTCAACGAGGAGGAGTAAACAGGGAAGATGGTGGTGGTTCACCCTAGTAACACGAAGAACTGTCACGTTATATGGATTTAAAGAAGGAGAGAATGGTTGGGAGTAAGAGTGAAAGGATGATCAAGGGATGGAATGTTCTATTCTATTGCCCTTCCTCAGTACAATGGGAAGGTTTATATACAGGAGGTAGATACATGCCACGTGTCAAGATCTTACTAGCAACAGGGTCATATCATGTTTTCTTATAGGGGCGGTGATGTGACCTCATAGGTTGGTGTCACGATATCTTAGGATGGTTAAACAATCCATGGGCTCGAGACTCCATGCGCTCCACCTACGGAGGTTCGTTGGGCTTATTGTGGAACCACTTGATGTTGCAAGTCCTCTTGAAAAAGAACACATGTAGGGCTTATGGAGGTCGTATACCAATTGCATTTTGGATTCCAAGGTTATGGTCGGAGTTGTTGAGCATTGTTTATTTTAATGGGAAAAGCTAACGTGTAGCCTGACTTCTACTAGCAACATCCAATAAGATCCATGGGCGAGTTGATGGAAAACCTAAATTTATTTGAAGGAAAGCTTTAAAGTAATTTAATATCTTTTTTCTTTTCTGTTTGTATTTTTTTATTTTTTAATACACGTGTTTTATTTATTTATAATAATTTTTACATTTTTGAAGTTTTTTTTATAATTTTTATCAAAAAATGAAATTTTAAAATTTTTCTTTTTAATTTGGAATTTTTAGAATTAGAACTAGATTGACAAATTTTGTAAATGTTGAGGGCTAAATATATTGAATTTTTTTAGAATCAGAACTAAAATGACAAGTTTTGTAAACATTAAGAGCTAAATTTGTTGAATTTTTAGATTTGGAACCAAATTAATAGAACGTGTAACATTGGAGGGCTAAATTTGTTATTATGCTAATAAGAAAAGCCCATGTCAGACTTCCGTTATTGAGTTAATGGCAACTAATGGAAGAGTGACTAAAATATTTAATTTCGAAAATTAAGTGACTAAAATGAAAAAAGATTGTTGGATAATTAAAATAGAACTAAGTGCATAATTGAGTGAGTATCCTTATAGTTTACCCTAAAAAACAATTACTAAATAGTAATTAAGTTAATGTCTAATATTATGATAAAAATAAATAAGAATGTTACTAATATAATAAATTAAATTAAATTTAAATAAAGATAAGTGAACCAATAGAAAATAAAATATTTTTATTATTAATAGAAAATAAAATCAAATAATTTTTATTATTAAAAAATTATACGTTTATGCATTTTCATTACTATTTTTTTTATAAAGGATAAAGAATAATGGTTATTTAAGGATTAACCTTAATATCAATGTCAATAAAAACCTAATATAATTTTTTTTATCATTTTACTCGTGGTTCGATGAATGGGACTCTGTTGGATTGAGCTTCTCACATTTTAACTTCTAATTTTATTTTTAACATCTATTTTTGAATAAAAAATATAAAAAATTATAAATCTATCATGAAATAGCTTTCAAAAAATATTTATAAAATTGGCATCAAAATTTTTAAAAAAGAGTAATATTTTTTTAGAAAGAAATTATTAGTAAAAAAGATATAAAATAATATTAATTAAAGGCATAATAACTCATTTGGCCCTTCAATTTTTTTGAAAAAGTCAATTTTAGTTTTTCATATAAAATAACCTTTTAACTTGTATTGTTGGTCAGATCACCCAAAATAGGTGAAAAAGTTAATAGCTGTTAACTTTAATGACCATCCACGTGATAGTTGACTTGTATGTCACATAAGTAATTAATTTATTTTTTAAAATTAAAAAGATTAAAAAAATATTATTTTATAATTTATATTAGATTTTTTAAAATTTTTAAAATTTAATTAATTACTAACATAGTATTCACATGACAAACCATGTGTATGTCACATCAACAACTAGATGTTTTAAAGTTAAAAAAGACTAAAAACTAAATGAGGACTAAAATGATTTTTTATTAAAGTTAGAAGGTCAAATAAGTCATAATGCATTAATTAAATGATATTATAATATTAGATCGGAGGTTTCCTACTAGGTATATATATGTACATCTGTGCATCGCCTAGAGTTTTATTTACTGCTTTCTACCCTGAAATTGGCCTCCAAGGATTGCAGCCGCCCCAGCCACAATGCTCCCCAAAGCTTACCGAACCAGCTCAATCGACTGGAAGCCGTCTCCGGTTGTCGCCCTTGCTACCAGCCCCGACGACTCTCAGGTTGCGGCCGCTCGTGAGGATGGCTCCCTCGAGATTTGGCTTGTCTCTCCAGGCTCTGTTGGCTGGCATAAGCAGCTGGTACCCTCAACTTTTCTTCTTCCATGTTATTACTATATCTTTTTCGTTTTAGTTCAGTTTAATTTATTGGTGGCTTTGTGTAGACTATTCATGGGGATTCTACTTGTCGAGTTTCCTCGCTGGTGTGGTGTTGCGTTGGTTCAAAAGGCCCGTCTCCTGGCAGGTTGTTCTCCTCGAGTATTGATGGCTCAGTCTCGGAATGGGATCTTTTCGACTTGAAGCAGAAGGTTACTTTTCATTATTTTTCCTCGCTTTTGCCATTTGTGGTATTCTCTGTCGTATTAACCTATTGGTTAAATCCAACGGGGTTTATTGGATGATTCTAACCTCTCCAACCTCAATGAAACATTTATATTAATTACTTATGGCCTTTTTGAATAATGAGATTGTACCCGAGTTCTGAGTCCCTCTCTTATCATTTTCTTCCGGTTGCCTTGTTGTAGGCTTAATTGTTTATGTTGGTTGAAGTATGAGATACTGCTATGATTCAATGAGAGTGATATATGGTTACGTAGATTTTGTTGATAGACTCCCATTGAATGGGTTTCTTTCTTTCTTCCTTTCTTTCACATTACCCTTCTAGTGTGCAAGAAGCTTTGAATAGAAGTTATCTTGTATTCATTGTTTATTTATGTTATTAAACCCTTATGCAGATTGTGCTAGAGTCAATTGGAGTTTCAATCTGGCAGATGGCTGTGGCACCGATTAATAGACTGCCAACTCATGAAGAGACTAGGTCTCAGAATTTTGGAAATGGTTATTTGAATGATAAATATGAATGCAATGATACTGATGATGATGAAAACTGTGAAAGTGGAGATGTTTCAGACTCAGAACAAGTTTATCAGAAACTAGTTATGGAAGATAGACGTGTAGCAATTGCTTGTGATGATGGAGCTGTGCGAATGTACACTATTTCTGATCTTGATAAGTTAATCTACCAAAAATCATTGCCTAGGGTTAGTGGTGAGATATCTACACCTGAGCAAAAATTCTTCCAAGGTTATTGCTTTTAGTTTTAGTCGGAGCTTATAGGTGCTAATACTATTTGCAGGACGTGCTCTAAGTGTGACCTGGAGTCATGACTCAAACAGGATATATTCAGGGAGTAGCAATGGGTAAGTTTGTCTTTAAGTGAATATGCTGCATGTTCTTTTATGACAACAGTTTATTCATATGGTAATATGATAATTCTGGGAATGCTTGCTTATTAATTTCTCATTTTGATTGATTTTATATCATTAATTTCAATTCCACTGTACTCCTATGTAGGGACTAGGGATGGTAATGTAGTGGGGTGGAGGTGGGGATTGGCTCTTCCACTTCTGCCCCCGTCCTGCATGGATTTTGAAAATATCCATCCCGATGGATAGCGTTTACATTAATAACTGCTCCACACTGCTTTCACTGCTCTACCCCATTTTTTACTAGTTATTTTTAAGTAAATATTGTGTAAATTGTAATAGTTCTTTCATGATATAATCCATTAGTATTTATAACATGCATTTATATAATGAAAGTATATATAAGATTTGTATACATATGATTTAAGTACGTATACATATGTCTAATATATATACTAAAAGTATAAAAGGGATACAGAGTATTTTTAGGGGTAAAATATTAATTTTAAAGGTGGTGAGGAGTGGGGCAAGCTTTTTCTGAAACTGCTGCACTCGATTGCCCATCTCCACTTTCAGAAAAAAAAAAACAACTCACCATTTGGAGTAGATGAATGCTAAATCCGTGAGACAGATATAGTTTTGCTATCCCCACTTCTATGAGCTGATGGTGCATGCTTTACAGTGAAATTGCTCTTATTTTATTGAATCTAATCTTGTCTAGTGTGGTAACATCTGTGCTAACTTTCTTGCAGGTTAATTAGATGCTGGAATGCTGATTTGGGTCATGAAATTTTCAGAAGTGTAGTAGGTCTTGGAGGTTTGGGAAGTGGGCCTGAGCTTTGTGTATGGTCATTACTTTCTTTGAGGTACATGTTGAATTGTCTATCTCAACTGATCGTGCACATAGTTGCATAATCTGGTGAAATATCTATGGTTGTTGCATTATCAATGGTTAATGCGCTTCGTTTTCATAGTTGGTTTATTTGTTGAATTCAGGTGCGGAACTGTTGTTAGTGCAGACAGCACCGGATCTGTTCAGTTCTGGAATGGTGATAATGGGACTCTTCTTCAGGCACATTCCACCCACAAAGGTGATGTGAATGCCTTGGCAGCATCTCCAAGGCAGACCAGGGTGTTTTCTGCTGGGTCTGATGGACAGGTATGAATGGCAATGAGTGGATTTTTTTTTTGGGGGGGGGTATGCTCTATGCACGTTTTCTTCTAAGGCCAAAATATTAAAAAAAGGAAAGAAAATAATAGTTGTATATTTTTCTCTTTTTCTACTATAAACCTATGTGCTTTTTTTTATTGAAATCATCTGCATCATATTGTTAAATTTAATCTTGGTCCTTCTCACTAATGCGTACTGTGTTGTAACATTTTATAGGTTATTCTTTATAAGCTTTCCAGTGAGATGCTTCAGTCTGGTAATGACAAATCTTCTTATGAAATGTTGAAGAAATGGGTGTTTGTTGGTTCTGTAAGGGCTCATACCCATGATGTCAGAGCCTTGACAATGGCAGTGCCTATATGTTCTGAAGGTCTGTTCATGTTTTTGATTCCTTGTCTATATATTGTTTGATTTATTTCATTAAAATTTTGAGCTTTCATTTTTATTGCTCAATTAACCAATTCATGCACTTCTTGATTTTAAACATTTCCCCCCCTAATTTCTAGGTTCTTTATCTGATGAGGCAAAAGACTTGCAAGACGAAAAGAGGAAAAAAGTAAAAAGAATTCGAACTCGGGAGAAGAAGCCCCTCGATTTTAGTTATGGTAAATGGGCTCATTTTGGAGTTCCCATGCTTGTCTCTGCTGGTGATGATGCGAAGCTATTTGCCTACTCTGCTATGGAGTTCACTAGATTCTCCCCACATGATATTTGCCCTGCACCTCAGAGAGTTCCAATACAACTTGTCACTGGCTCAAGGTTCAACCAAACTTCTTTTCTCTTTGTTCAGGCTTCTTGTTGGTTAGATGTACTCTCTGTTAATGCTCCTGATGTGGGTTCTGGCCCATATGGTGGTCAGGTGACCACTAATATAGTAGCTCGGGTTAAGAGTAAGGCAGGTCGAAAAATCATTTGCAGTGCAATGTCTAACTCAGGGGAGTTTTTTGGTTATTCTGATATCATTAGACCTAGTCTATTTGAACTACGTAGGCAAGCTGGCAAAAGTACATGGGCCATTAGTAAAAGGCAACTTCCTCAAAAACTTCCATCCGCACATTCTATGGTTTTTACCTCTGATGGGTCACGGTTGCTGATAGCAGGGCATGATAGAAGGATCTATGTAAGCCTCTACCTTCATGGCTTTCAATGTATTATCCTTATTGTAATTTTTAAACTGTCAATTTTTACCCTAAATTACCTATTTCATTATTTATTTATTTTTAGGCTAGTGGAATGAGTATTTCCATCCACTGAAACAACTTTAGTCTTTCACCTCTTTTCTAGTGGCTTACTTAAGCAAAGATTTTCAACGTCCAACTTGGAAATTCAGATTTCACCTCTTGAAACATTATTTTGTCGGATTTATAACATTTTACTCAAGCATGTTACATAATCTTAATTATGTTAATGTGCACCCAACCTAGTATACTTGCTTATTGTAACATAATCTTAATGAATGGAGCAGACAAGGATAATAACTTACTCTTTGATCTTTGATAATAACCTCGATAAAACATAGAATATGCGAGTTCAGAAACTGCATTTCTGTGATCTTTGATAATAATGTACTCTTGGTTTTGTAGGTTGTGGATTTGGACAGCTCGAAACTACTGCATACCTTCATTCCTTGTCGTCAGGAGCATGAGAAGGAAGGACCCCCTGGTGAGCCTCCCATAACAAAAATGTTCACAAGTTCTGATGACCAGTGGTTAGCTGCTATCAACTGCTTCGGAGATATATATTTATTCAATCTGGAGATACTAAGGTAAGAAATTACATTTGAGACAATTCTTAAAGTGGTAGTACTTAATACCTGTCTAGTTGATAATGCCATTTCAAATACATGATTAATCATTAATGTCTATGAGATGAGGAAGGTTGAATTTTTTATGATTTTTCATTGCTTTGTTTTCCTTTTGATTAAGCTTTGTTTCTCTGGACTAGGCAACACTGGTTTATATCAAGATTGGATGGTGCCTCTGTTACTGCCGGTGGCTTTCCTCCTCAGAGAAATAACGTGCTTATTATCACAACTTCCTCAAACCAATTCTATATATTTGATGTGGAAGCTAGACAGTTGGGAGAATGGTCGATGCAGCATTCATTCACTCTTCCTAGAAGATACCAAGAATTTCCTGGGGAGGTTATTGGGTTCTCTTTCTGCCCTTCATCATCCTCCCATCCATCAAAATCGACATCTCTTGTTGTTTACAGTGCAAGGTGCTATTCTTATACTGTTTGCTTCATGATGCTGCAGTGATTTAACATGTCCTTTTGTACTTGCGTTGCCATTGTAGCCATATCTTAATATATATACTGACCATTGTGGATAACAAGACCAAGTTAGGGCACACCTGACGCATATAGGTGCTTTATTTGTGCTGTTTTATCACGAGTCTTTACTTCCTTCCCAGCAATGGTTCTTACACTCAGTCTCGGTTGCCTGCTGGGCCCTTCCACTCCCATGTGTGCTATTATTTTGCTAACATGTTATCTTAAAACTGACGACCTACCGCCACATGTTTGGGGCAGATAAAGTGTTGTTTCTTTTAATTGCTTTAGGCATTTTGGAGATGTGGTAAATTTAGGGTCCTTCCATAATTTTAAGGCATATGCTTTGAGTTTAACCACTTAGTTGGGAGACATGGAGTTGAATTATTATCATTTTGCATGGCCTGGAAAAATTCCATTTTATGAGTGCTTATATATTTATTTATCATTAAGCATTTTAATGGATGAAATTTTGTAAGTGCAGGGCAATGTGTTCAATTGACTTTGGAAAGGCAGTAGATGAAGATGATGAAAGTCAGTTGGTACATGAAGCATTGTTGAAGCTTCAAGGCTCTATCACCAATAAGAAATTGAAATATTTGTTGATAGATGGTCGTCAAACAGAGTCAAAACATACTAGTAGAAAAAATAATTTTGAGATAATTGGTTTTAGAGACCCAGTTTTATTTATTGGACACCTTTCTAAAAATTCCATCTTGATGGTAGACAAACCATGGATGGAAGTAGTTAAATCTTTTGATACTGCCCCAGTTCAGAGACATATATATGGGACATAACTTCCTGTGGACGAAAGGATGTTCATCACTTGAGTGCCTTGTTAGGAGAAGAAAAAAATGCAGCATCCAATTACCCCATTTGGAGTCCCACTTTAACGTTAACTATATGTTGTTACAATGGGGGTGGTAGGGTTGGGGGATCAAAAGCATTGTGTTGTGTATTGTACTCAATTTTTGTTAACGAGCTAATATTAGTTTTTCTGTTTCTTTTTTCTTTTTCAATCCTTGATTGATAGGTTTATACTTCACCCTTACTGTTGTTGTTGCTGCAAAGTAGAAAGGCATCAACACTAATTTCAAAGTATTCTTAGTGTATATTTTTCAAGCACACTTACATGCCTTTTGTTGGGATTCTGGGATCCAATTCTAAACCTTGACTAAACAACTAATCAAAAGCAAATTTATGTAGGTCATGGTTTCAGATTGCAGCGTAAGTTGGCAAAATAACTTTGAGTTAATTGAACAAAACATCTCAAACTATGATCTTCGTTTTAAATTGGTCTTTAAATTTTAAAATTTTTTAATTGCATCTCAAATTATCGATGCCTTAAAATTTAAAAAAAAAAACAGATGAATATTATAAAAATGAAGGTCGTAAAACTATTGGTTTTGAGGTTTACTAGGCTTTTACAAAACTAATGTCTAATCTTTTTTTTTTAATTTTAATTTTAGTTTTAAAATTTAAAATGTTATGCGATAAAATTTTATTTTTCTTTAAAATTTTTATTTTAAATTATATAACATAAGATTTACACGTCATTTAATAATTAAATTAAATATTTTAATAATGTAATGACTTAATTGATATAACATTGATAGTTGAAAAATGTAATTAAAATATTTTAAAGTTTAGAATAAATTTAAAATAAAATTCGATATCTAATGAATTTACTATATTTTTATTAATGTTATGAGTCAGATAGAAATTAAGAGATACACAAACCCTAGCAAGAGTTCTGAACCTATCTATGAAAATTGAAGTCTGGGAAGATATTGGGCGTGTCAAGTTGTTGAGGAAAAAAGTGTGATTCATTATATATGTTATTGAATTGGTATTATTTAATTGAGTCAATACCACCATATTCAAAATTTAAAATCTAAATTCCGCTAACCTAACTCATATTATGTGTTATTTATTTTTTTATATAAAATAGATCAATAAAGATATAAAGGAAAATCATATTATGTGAAGTAATTTTGGGTGGAATAATAATCTTTTGTATTTTCTTTATACTGTTACCACTTACCACCTACATTGGAGTGTCATATTGTAGTTGGTTTTGGGCATGGGAACTTTTATACTTCAAGCTGCCCCAAATTGTCTCATTATTCTTTTATGTTATACTTTGGTATTATTTTGAGTCTCAACTCAATTCAAAAAAAAAAAAAATTCTCCTAGACCAAATGGAAAGCAAGCAATCTTTTAAAATAAAATTAACAATTCATGGGTAAGCATATTATTAATTTTATGAGACTTTCTTACAAAAATAAAATGTTAAAAGAGATTTCTCCAAAATTGGAACTCCTATTGTTTCAGACTTTAGACTTATAAGTCTATGCAGCAACATATACAAAAAAATCATGTCTAAGATTTTGGTGTTGGAAAATTTAGACATCACATATATAATAAGAATAATTACATGTTATTATTTATTATCATGATAAGTTAGCAGAAATTAAAAGTGATCTAATTTGGTTAGAATTTTATTGCGCTTTTAATTATTAAATAAAATATGGGTCAAATATGTGTAAATACTCTTCTAATCAAATTCTAATTAATGATGGGCTAATTAGAATTTAATTAGAACTAATATACCAAGGTTATAAATATTAGGGTTATGGTCCCCAAATTACACACAAGATATCTTTTCTAATATCCCATCATTAGAAAAGAGAGAGCAGATATTCTTTGAATTTCTTGTGTGCTAATTTGGAAGATCAAATCCCTAATATCTAAAAAGTTTCAAGGAATCCATTGATTCAGGTACGCTTCCTCATCTAGTTTTGTTCTTGATGATTTGACATGACAGATCCTGATTTATTAAGTTATATTTTAGATTTATTTTATAAATCTAACAAGTAGTATCAGAGCCTCGTCATGTCGAATCATTGGGAATTGATTCAGGTTCTTCATTTGAATAATTTATTCATGAAATTTCATGGGTTTTATATTTCGGATATATATGTTGTTTTTTGAAGATTTATATTAAAGTTTTTTATTATCTTGAATTCATATTTAAAAAAAATTTGGGTGATTTTCGAATTAATAGATTCAATTATAAAGTTTAAAATATTTCTGTAATATTATTTGATACCTATGTTTTTAAGCTTTATTTGAAAATATTGCGATTCAGTTCCTGTTTATTTGCAAGGCATGTGATTATTATTATTTTAATCCTATTTGACATTTAAAAATATATATAAATGTATATATAGAAATTGATTCATATATATGTTTTGTTTATATATATAAATATATAATATATGCATGCTTTGATTGGTTTAATGCATGTGGTTTTGGAAAATTATATAAATATATATGTTTATCTTTTAATTTGATTGAAAGATAAAATTAAGGTAAATATTTTAGAATAAATAAATTCAGATTTTGGCTTTTAATTAAGAATGTCTAATATTTTAAATAAATTAGTTGAAACAAAATGCCGCCAAAGTGACCTCTTTTGTGTAGATTAATTTATTTGAAATATTAAGATGGTTATATATTTTTGTAATTCATGTGTTTATTAATTAACCCAAAGGTAAGTTAATATTTAGTAGAATTACAACGACATCTATGGTGATAAATGTGTGATAATTGTAAGGCATCTTATGTGAGTAATAAGTTAATCCAAAGATTAATTCATTGCTTGACATAGTTTATTGTCAATGTTTGATTGTTACAACAAGAGTACCGCTTACTATTAATATTATTGTCCAAAGACTTGATATTAATATAGTGTTTGGTATCTTGAGATGGGATTAGCCATTATATTGAATTTATTGTTTACTTATGAATATTGATTTAAGTTTGTTTTTTGTTCTCTATTCAGCTAATTCATCTTCTGCTACCACAATATCTGCTAATATAAATTCTATACCCATGCTTAATGGAACTAATTTTAAGGAATGGAAAAGGCATTTACTTATAGTGCTTGGTTGTATAGACATAGACCTTGCACTAAGGGAAGAACAACCTGCACCTCTCACTGTGAAAAGCATCCCTAATATTCAGAGGGACTTTGAGAGGTGGGATCGTTCAAATCGCATGAGTCTAATGATCATGAAACACAACATTCTAGAAGCCTTTAGGGGCACTGAATCTGAAGAGATTACTCAGGCCAAAGGTTTCCTTGATGAAATTGAGAAACGTTTTGCTAAAAACGATAAGGTTCAGATGACATCACTTTTGACTTCTTTGATGTCTATGAAGTATAACGGTCAAGGAAACGTAAGGGAGTACATTATGGAGATGTTCCATACTACTTCAAGACTTAATGAACTTAAAATCGAGCTTTCTGAGGACTTGCTTGTTCTTATGGTTTTGGTATTGCTTCCTGCACAGTTTAACCAATTTAAATTAGTTATAATTGTCAAAAGGAGAAATGGACCCTAAATGAGCTCATTTCTCATTATGTGCAAGAGGAAGAAAGGTTGAAGCGTGATAAGTCTGAAAGTGCTCATTTGGCCAATGTCCCTAAGGAGAAGGACAAGAAAAGAAAATATCAGAATGAAGCTGCTAAGGTTCCAGCTCAAAAGAAACAACAACAAGCTACAAAGAGTTGTTTCTTTTGTAATAAGTCTGGACACGTAAAAATTGGAACTCATATTGTTTCAGACTTTAGACTTATAAGTCTATGCAACACCATATACAAAAAATCATATCTAAGATTTTGGTGTCAAAATTAAAACGTATTCTTCAGGATATTATATCCCTTTTTCATAATGCATTTATCAAGGGTAGACAATGTGATTCTAAGAGCTGAAATTTTGAGAAAGTTGTAATATTTTATACCCGATCCAATCACAAGGTTCAAAAGTGTGATGTCACAATATGTTGTTGAAGCAACTTAGGCTATCTTATTACATAACCATAAAATTTAGTTCATAATTAGCAATCAATCTAATTTAAACATCAATCTTACTCATACATATGAATTCATAATGTTTAGGATCAATTCATCATGTTTTGAGGTTATGCAGGGTCAAATTTAGAGTTAGGACTTGAATCTAACTCAATTGTCAAATTTGTCTTGAGATAGAGAACTTCATGTCTCGAAACAAGTCTTATTTTTTTAAAAAAATTTTAACTTCGATATCAATATGTATCGAGACACTAGAAGTAGTGTCTCCAGGCAAGGTCCCTCATGCCTCGAGACACGATTAGTGGAATTGTGTGTGCATGTAAAGTGATTAGGTAACCTATTATAGTAGGATTTTGGGCTAATTCTTATATAAATAGAATGAAAGCTTAATGTAGAAGGACTTTATTTTTTTCATTTCTCTGTTCATCCTTGTTCTTTCAAGAGAAAACTAGGGTGTGTTCCTAGCTGTGTGAAGAATGTAACAATCCGATTTTCAACGGTACCAAAAACGTAGTTTTGGAACTCTTTTTTGTAAATATTATTTATTAATATTTATAAGGTTATTATCATGGTATACTGAATTCTGGTCTAATAATTTTAGTTATATGGAAAGTTAGTAAATGTACAAGTGTATTGATCTTAAAGTCAATGATTTTAGAAAATGAGGTATCGGGACCTCGTTTCCGTAAACTGAACCTGTAAATATTTTTATTAAATATTTACAGAGTTATTGCATAAGTGAATTGAATTTTTTTAGGTAATTTTATAGAATTAATGATTAATTAATGTATAAGAACTAAATTGTAAAAACTGTAAAAATTAATCGCTATTGAATTTTATTAGCTAAAATGCATAATTAGTAATTGTTTAAGGTTTTAAGTGAAAATTACCACTTTTTAATATTAATCAATGGTAAATGTCTTTATTTAAGCAAAATATATGTTTTAATTAAATTCAAAAGTTGATAAAATATAATAAAACATAAGAAACTGAAAGGGGACATCGTCACTTTCTCATTTCTCTTCATTGAATGCTTAAACTAAAAAGGATAAGCCATGGTTGTTTGCTTTAAGTTCTTTAAGCCATTGCATGGTAAAATTTTAAAATCGTTTCTCATAATTTTTATTTTTTTGAAATTATTAATCTAGTTGGCGTGGGTACTGAATCGTAAAACTGTTAAAGTTTTGAAATGTTATTATTGATGGTTTTTTTATTTTTTTTCCTATTAGATAGCTTGGGTATAAGCTTAGATTTGATTATGGACTAAATTGTAATGTGAATTTTATTAGTTTTGAACTTAGGGACTAAAATGAAAATATTTTGAAATTGACATGAAATTTTAGTAATTTTTGAATTTACAGGGATGTATAGGAATGAAATTGAAATCGAATTAAAAAACGAAGCTTAAAATTTAAAGATATAACTATTTTAGTTTTAGGGACTAAATTGAATGAAATGTGAAACTTTAGGAAACTTTTGTAAAATGAAATAGAGTTAATATGTTGTTGTAATAAGTTGTTAAACGATGTGAAGAATTAATAAATTGAAATGAATTATTATAGATCGAGATTTAGATCAATTAGATGATAATCAAGAAATAGAAGAAATTACAGATTAGTCCTCAACTTCTTGTTGGTTGTTGTTTTCCAGGTAAAGTTTATATGGGACTTACTTTGTTAATTTATAATATTTTTGAATTGCTTTCTAGCTTGAATTGAAAAGTATATATATATTTTTGTTGACATTAAATAGACTAGATCGGAAGAAAATAAAATATATGATAAATATGAATATGTATGCACTATGGAATGAATGGGAAAATGGTTATATGATTGGATATTTTGTACATAATTATATGGCTTAAAATGTACATGATTGCAACTTTGGTGCTCCCGATTGCATTTTGTTGCCCCTGATTGCTAATTGTGCTCCGGTTTCCCTTAATTGCACTTTTGTGCCCTTGATTTGCACTCCTGTGCCCCTGTATGCATTTCGGTGCCCCTGTTTGTTTTATCGATGATCCTCAGAATAAATGAACGGCAATAGAAAAATGTTTATATGATGATAACTCACCGTAAATGTATGTGAATGTTATCGGAAATACGAAAATCAAGTAAATGGCTACAGAAATTGAAAATGGATTTAATATTAGGAATAAGGCCCATTTTTCACAACTCATGTGAGAAATCTTATCTAGTGTGTCTGAAGGATATTTATTAGAGCTCTCCGAGCAATAAAAAAGTTGTGAAAGTGAATTGGTATAAAGGTTCAAAGATGTATTCAATGTCGTACATGAATTGAGTATGGTATCTGTGTTCCAATTTTTGAGTATATTAATTTTTGGGTAAGTTCGTATGATCTTTATTTGGACTAGTATTTGTTTATGCTATGTTGTATGTTTATAACTTATAATTAAATCATTATAAAATAATGAATTGGTCATGAAGGACTAAGTTGTGAAATGTTATTTGATTATTGAAAATGATGGTTCATGAAAATGTATATGGATATGTTACATAATGTATAAGTAAACTAAAAATTTGATTATTCTATGGAAATGTATATGAAGCTAAAAAGATACCAAAAGATTTCTGAAGTTAGCTACATTGTGTTTCCATTGCTTAATTGTTAATTTATTAGGGTAAGTTAAGTGAATTTCATATGGATTTACGAAGCATTCATAATGCTTATCTTGTTTGCTTTTTTGTTTCTATATAGGCCATTCCGCGGAACACATCGATCGGATCAACCCAGAGCTCACACTACCTAGCCTTTGATTTGATAGTCTTTTCTTTATTCCAGACTCAATTATGTGGCATGTATATATATTTGGTTTTGATCAAGTGTTTTTGTGTTTAGATGATGAATTTGGAAAGTTGATGTAATGGTTTATATGTAATGTTGACTTTAAAGGTTTATATGGTATGCTTTGATTGCATGAATGATATATATGTCTAGTTGATGTATTCATTGTTTCGAATTAAGAATGAGTTTGGTTGTAGGTGATGTTTGAATGAAGTGTTAAGGCATGAAAGTTAAAAGACATTTTCTAAGTTTGAGACCTATGTGCTCAAGATTGATAGATGTTAAGGTATGTTTTAGCATGATAAAAGGTTAGACTTGGTAAGTTTATCATGGCAAAATGTACAATTGCAATATAGGTTATTATGCATGATTGAACCATATGAATGGAACATTTTAGTATCAAGTTTAGTTGGTAATTTTGGTAATGTTTTTAACTTGTTTGTGATGGTGCCAATGTGGCATATGGTTAGGCACTATTAAAATGTTATGTGACATGTTTTAGCTTGGTTTTGTGGTGTTTAGAATAAGGTTAGAAGTTGTCTATGTGTACTTGAAAGTTAACTTAATGTTTGGCTTGATTCAATTACCAAAATGACATATTGTGGTGTCACACAGTTAGCCACACGGCCGTGTGTCACACACGGGATTATGACACAACCATGTGCCACTGGGAAATAGGTTGCATTTAGGTCACACAGTTTTCAATTGTCACACAGGTTGGCCATACACCCATGTGAGTACTATAGTTATGGTAAGTCAGATTGCCACACGGTCACAGTGAGTTTAGGGGTGAGCCAAATCCGATTCGATTCGAAAAATTCGATAAAATTTTCAAATTTTGAATTAAATAGTTTGATGAGTTAATCAAGTTATTTGGATCAACTCGAATAAAAAAAAAAGTTTTTCGGTTTAACTCAAATATGAATTACACAATTCGAGTTATTCGAAAATCCAAATAAGAAAAGGCAAAACTACACCATTTTGATAAATGTTTACCTTTTCTAAAGTTAAAAGTCAAAACCATTAAGTTAAAAGGCAAAACTATGTTGTTTTGATAAATGTTTACTCATTAAGTTAAAAGGCAAAACCATTATATTGTTTATGTAGTTAAATAATTGTATACTTTGTTTACTAGTTAAATAATTGGTTCATGTAAATGCAATATTGAGTATAAATAATAGGATTCATTAACTAGACTCGATTTGACTCTAAATTTTTTGACTTGATTCGATCCGATTCGAAAAAATTTAAATCGAGTTCGATTGTTAAAATAGGATTCATCAACTCGACTAACTCGAAATTTTTTTACTCAACTCGACTCGATCGAATACTCACCCTTAAGTGAGTTACATGTACAAGTGGCTTTTCACTACTATTATCACTCCTTTTGCAACTACGAGTATCACAAGTCATTGTGAAATCTTGGAAAGAACACAACACTTAAGAAAGAAAAATTAAGCAAACTTCATCGTTATTCAACTAGAAATGAAATCAAATTCTCAATGAGGAAAGAATGAATCTTGTGAGTCTTTTAAAAGTTTTTATATTAACTAATCAAAATGTGTGAGAATCGAACAAGCAAAGCAAACCTAGTGGTACTAGGAGTCCAAAATTGGCTAGACACTAAAGAATTGTGTTGCACGAAGGAAGGAATGTGCAATGTGCTTAAACATAATAACACAAGAAATAATAAAGTGTTAGAATGCATAAAGAAACAATAAAAAGCGAAAAAAAGGAGGAAAAAAAATATAAGACTAAGAGTCAATGAAAATCGCTAAAATTGCAGAGCAACATGACTAACTTCGTTCGAGGTGTTCCCGATTTTCAAAAATTATGAAATTTAAATTAGAGCCTCCTCAAATAATGTACATTTGATATGGAAAGTTTCTGTACAAAATTCAACCCACAAAATATTTTTAAAATTTTCTTTATTTTTCTATTTTTTTTATCTTTTTTGATCACTTTTTTGTGGGAAATATTTTTTTAATATTCTAAGAGAGTTTCAAGAATTAGTATGTAAAATTTCAGATCATTTGAAAAACATTTACCCATTGAAAATTTTTTTTTCCAAAATATTTCTAAAAAAAAGATTGTTTTGTGGTTGTTTTTTTGGAAATCAGTTTATAAAAACACAAAGAACACCAAAACACCCAAGAAATTGATACTAAATGATATGGGTGCATGCGTAATATGATCGCAAGTTTATCCAAATCACAGATTTGACCTAGTGTTCTAGACAAATGAAGGAAAATTTGGAGTTTGACACCACATGAAACGTGAACAAATCCAAGTCAGATCTAAAAATTAAAGTGACAACAACTAAAACAAGTAATTAAGATAGAAAAAGAACAAGGAATCCAAATCAAATTAGGGATCTTGAGAGAGAATCCAATTCGACTCTGTCGGGACTTGTTCTTAATGAGTTCTAGACAAACTAAAGTTGCCAAGATGAGAAAAAAAAGAACTATGAACATATCTAAACAGTAAAGCAAAAAATAGAATGGAAACACAAGATAATCAATAGAGAAGAATCAGCCAAAAAAGAACAATTAAACCTAGATGTTTTAGAGTGATTTGGGTCATTCTTGATGATGAAAAAGTTGTTGAATGGAGATCTGAACAAAAGAAACAAAACAAATTAGTAATTAAACAAATTGAATGGAAGAGAAACCTAATTGAAAGAAAGAGAGGGGCGACTAGAAAAGAGTCCAAGAATGATCAAATTTAGGGTTTCTTGAGTGGGAAGAAACCGTTCTTGAACTTCAAAGAAGCTCCCAACCAAATCTGAAAGCAAGGAAACAAAACAGTTTATTAGAATGAAGAATTAAGCAAAAAAAATTGTTTTGTAACAAAAGATTTAAAACAACAAGAAAAGAAAAGAAATCAATTGATTCTTGATGTACTAAGGTAGGAAAACATCTTTTCTTGATGAATTAAAATTAAATATTAGAATAATTAAACAAGAACAAAACAAAATAACAAAGAAAAGAAAGAAGATAGATGGAAAAGATAGAAAGTGAGGTGTAAAAGTCCTAAGGAGTCCTGGAACCAAGATGAATCCACAACCCCCTTCAAACGCTCTAATTTCCCCTCCAAGAAAGAATACATGACAAGAAAAAACTTAAAGATGATTCCCACAATCTGAAAATATTGTTAAAACTCTTCTAAGAGAAAAGTTAAAGAGAAATTCTTAAAGAGAAAAACTCCAAGAGAATTTCATTAACTCAAAAGAGAAATGTTACTAAAATGAATGAATATAAGAGGGGGGCGACACACCCTATTTATAGCCTACCAACCCTTAACTAATCTCCTAAATTTAAGGAATGTGATAAGTATGTCCACTAAGCATGACAACTCACTAACTAACTAACTAACTAACTAACTAACTAACTAACTAACTATTTAACATGTGAAAATAAATCTAAGTGTGGTATTGAATTAAAAATTCATCTAAGGGTCTAAATGGGCTCCTTGGGCTGCATTTTTACATGTTGATCCACTAGTTAAGTACAATTAGGTAGAAAATTTAAAATTTTTACAAATTGGGCCACTTTAACAATTTGACATGATATTCAATTAAGTCCTTCTCCAAACTTCATGATGGGCTTATAGATATCCTAATGGGTCGATTTTCATGAACTTGGACTTGTGATCCATTCACTCCCCAAAATGGTTCGTTTGAGCTAGTACATGTAATCCATCGCGAACCAGCCTCAAGATTTAGTTTCTTGGACCAAGAATTCTAAGATTTGAAATCTTGATTTTCTTGAATCTTGAAATCACTTGAAATAGAAAAATTAGATCAAGATTCGGTTTCTTGAAATAAGAAAGTAAATCTTGATTTTCTTTTTTCCCCGTATACACTTTTAATTTCACTGTCACCGCTATTTTTACACTAATAGTAAATAACACAATAATTAATAATCAAATTGTTGCTTAACGAATAGTCGAATATGAGTGTGCAATGTAAAAAAGACGATGAGATGAGCAAAGAAGTCCACACAAAATTACAACAATTCCTAGTGTACATTGGTTTTACGGTTTTTTGTTTTGGATTTCAACATTTTTAATAATAATTTTCCAATTACTTCACTGTCTTTATTTCAACTATTAAAATTTAATTTTAATTCAGATTATCTCTGATTTTTTTCTCAAGTAATTAGAAAAGTTTAAAGCCTTTTATGAGTTATAGATTTAGTAATTCTCTAATTGATTAGATGCCTTCTAATTTAATTAAAATTCGTTAATCAAATATTAAATAGTTGATTTTATTTACTAGGATAAATTCATTTATACTTTAATTTAATAGAAATTAAACATTAGTACCAAAAAAATTAAGGTCTAATAACTTATTTAGCCCTCCAACTTTACAATCATTTTAGCATTTTGTTCATTTTTTCTCTTCTTTTAACCTTTGAACTTGCATTTTTTTTGTCAAATCACCCCAAAATTATAAAAAAATTAGTAAATGTTGACTTTGCTGACATAGATATACATGTGGACTGCCACGTGGATCTACATAAACTTAATTAATTTTTTTAAATAATTTTAATAACTTTCTATATTTTTGGAATTTTTTTGAATTTAAGAAAAATATAATTGTTGATGTGGCAATCCATGTCAACAAAGTTAACGTTTCCGACCATTTTGGAATGATTTGACAAAAAAATGCAAGTTCAAGAATTAAAAGAGGTGAGAAATTAAATGGAGGGTTAAAATGACTTTTGTTATAAAGTTGGGGGCTAAATAAGTCACTATGCCAAAAATAAATTGATATTTTTAATATTTAATTTTTAAAATTATCAAAGATTTAATTTTTAAAATTTCCTGAGAGTAAATATGTCATTCACTATTTGTAATTTTTGAATTGGTAAATATTTTTTAAAAGAATTATTACAAATTTTTACACTTTATATATAATTTCAATTTTTTGATATATTCTTTTAATTTTCTAAAGTTTCTAGAATTTATTTTTTAAAAAAAAACTTAGACTATTTTTTTAATTTTTAAAAAATTAACTAAAACTTTTTTTTTACTTTTTGAATTTATATTATATATTTTAGAATTTCTTAAATTTTTAGTTTAGAAAATCGAACATTTTCTATTTTCGTAATAGAATTTATATATAAATTTTAATTTCTATTCACATGGATGGCATACGTGGTATTCTAAGTGGATAGAAGTTCCATGTGGCGTTATTAATAGGAGACAGATGTTAGTCGCTTTTTTTAAACAAAGTACTAACATAGAAAAAATGGATATATATTCTAGAGACAAAATCACGCTTTAAGCCTTAATTTAGTTATACTTTTTCTTCTTTAACAAGTTGGACATAATATTTTTATTTTTATTTTATTTCAAAACTTTTTAATTTAATAATTTTTAAAATTAAATATTCAAATTATAATTAATTTTATTGGTGGTATTATTTTATTAAAATATTTATCAATGTGAAATTCTTCTATATAATATTTTTAATTATACTCTAAACAGTCCAAAGTAAAGAGATAATAACTGATAACTCTCATATCAACTAGTTAATACAAACCTCTTATGTATAGGAGTTTTTGGCTTGCTAAGTTACTTATCAATACAGTCAAATTCCTACTAAAGTAGCTATTCAAAAAGGATTACAATTGCCCTAAACTACCATTTGGGATTTTAAATGTGTAACATAACAATGAAAACAAATAGAGAATATTATCGAGTGCAAAACACATTCACGAAAATAATGGTAAATATTAAACATCTATCGAGCTTAGTATACCAATATTAGACATTGGTAATTAGGATTAATTCAACTAGTGCAATCATTGACAAACCTTGAAAAATGAAAGCAGTTGAAAATGATAAGAGTCTATAATTAAAAAGAAAGAAAGTGAAAGCTTTTAAGATATCGAAGATGCAAACGTAGTTAATAGAAGTGGAAAATATGCGAATGAGTATCTTATCAATTTTGATATTAAAAAATGTAAGAGAGTTTTGCACAAAAACTTAGAATAAGCATGGAGGATCAACATACTCATCAAATTATTGGTAAATTATAATGAACAGAAAAATCAACATTGAATTGATTAATCTTGAATCAACGGTTAGTACTGTGTTATATAATTAATATATAACAATATTTAATTAATTTCTATATGGTTTCTAATATACATTATGATAAATATAACTCATTAGAATTATATTTATGATTAATTTAATGATTTATGTATGTAAATTGTCTATTCTTTGTTATTTATTATGAAATAATATCTTTTTATAATTAAGCACTTTTTACCCATTATTATTTATTATTAAATATTTTAGTTGGTGAATAAATTATGAATAAATTTTATATATCATAATATCAATTAAATTATTATATTTACATGTATAATTATGATCAATTAATTATTTGAATACATAATACCATTTAATCCTTGAGATGATAGCATTTTTAATTTGGCATAATAAAAATATTTACCTAAAGTTTACTTTTTTTGTCATTTTGGCTCTTATTCTTTTTTGTTTAGTTAAATTACTTTCTTAACTGAATAGTTATATTCGATATATTTTAAGTACTCTTTAGGTGGTATATTTTATAATTTTTAATTTGCTTATAATTTAGACAAATAGTAAATAAATTACTATATTTTATAATTCTTTCAAAATAAATTAGATTATACGTTAGCGAATACTAGTATTACTAAAATTTTTATTTTTTATAATATAATATTTATATTTATATTTGATTATTATATATATATATAAAATAATATATGTCTATTTGTTGTTTGTTTATTATAATTGTTTGTGAACATGCTCAATTATATATTTAAGAATATATTCATGAATATGTTTGTTTAATGTTCACAAATTTATTTATTAAATTTAAATGAACGAACATGAACACACATAATTTTAAATAAATAAATATAAACATAAATTTGAAATTTTTAATAAACACCAGCACATTTTAGAAAAAAAAAAGCATAAAAATAAGTTGGTTTATTTTAAGTTTTGATTCATTTCCAGCATACTATCTAATGAGGAGGCTAGGGAAAGTAACTCAGATTTCATAGAATTCTAGTTGATCAGGCATTAATAATCAATAAGGAGTAAAAGAGAATTCCAGTAATCCAATGCCATTCTCAATTTGATTCTTTGTTTCACCATGCAATTTCACACACAGAATAGACGTAGAGGGACCATAGAAAGAGGAATATTCATTAGGGTTCCGCCTTGATAATGTGCCAATTAAGAAACATATATACAGATATCCAAAAGTTTCCTGACGACTAGACAGAAACAGAAACAGAAACAGAAACCAGAAGCTTTGGAGGAAGGGGGAGTAGGATAATATACAAACTTAGGTCCAACATCAGATAATTTCTAACAAGATTTACATGAAATTATTCTCTAGTTAACAAGTAAGACTTTTAACTAAGCAACACTGAAGGAATTTGCAGCACTCTCCACAAACTTTCTAGCTCCTTTAAACCACCGCTTATCCCCAGCTTGTGCTTTGCAAATGTAAAGTTTACCATTGTTTACGGTGGCTGTAATTAGTTGGTGCTTGCCACCTTCATCTCCATCAGCAGTTCTCGTCAACACCGACAAGAAGTAGTACTGTTTCCCTCCGATCACAGGAGTTGAAGTCTCCAATATGTTTGCAGTTGCCACTGCATTTGAGTCAAACCCACCCTGCATGCCATTCATTTCAAGATATCAGAGATTTGCTCGTAATTGGGAAAAGAAGCATAGGAAATATGTGGGGATATAAAAATACGATTCCCTTATATGAGTATGTGCATGCCGGTATATATATACACATGCTAGTTTAATACCTCAGCATCAGTTAAGCCAGAGTATGCTTGTTTTCCAAGCAGATAGTCCACCTGAAAAGATCCATGAGAAGCAAATAAATCAGCAAAACACGTTATATATATATATATGCAATGAAACGAAATGATAAAAAAAAATTAAACCTTAGAGAGGAAATTTTCAGGGGAACCGAAGTCAGTAATGGACTTCTTATCAGTAGGAGTGACCATGACAGCAACATTGGTGGTGGAGTCGAAGTTGTCCTCGTATCTCAGGACTTGACCTGGGTACTCAACCTCTTTGCTTGGGTTCCATTTTGATGGTATTGACAGCTTGAACCCTTCCCCATTGTATGGGATGAACTCTGTGTTTGTTTTTGGCTTTCCAAATACATTTGCTGTCATCCAATCAACTCGTTATTTCCATAATCATCATCTACAATCAATTCCTCCCTATTTGAATATCGTTTTACAGGAAAGAGACTCATGATCACATAAGGAATCATAGAAGAGCATTAAACAAATAAAATGATAGAATTAAGGAGAAAGAGAAAGAGAAAGGAAAGTTACCAGCTTCACCATAGGCAGCATCAGCAGGAGAAACCTTAGAGCCAACCGCAGGACCGATGAGCAGAGTGAGAGCCAACCGACGGGAGATCACGGCGCTGCTTCGGGAATTATCATTTTCTTGGACTGCCTGTTTCTGTGAAATGCAAGCCAGCAGTTGATTTGACTTGACGATTGCAACTTGGCGCTGGGATGTGGAGGGTGGAGTTGATGATGATCTGGGTGCGGAGGTGAGTGCATGGTGGTGCAAGAAGCATGCGGTGGAGGCCATTGCTGCTCTAATGTAGTCAACAAAAACTAAAATGAGTGGGGTGATTTTATTTGTGAAGGGGAAATCCGCATTGTATTAATTAGGATATTAGACGACGAAAAAGGATGGGATTATGGGAACGGGGGATAAGGTTGATCAGCCTCTTATTGGTGCCACGTAGATTGAATTAGGTCCATGTCAGATTTCCATTTTGGATGTATGTCCAGCGATGGAGTTCCAGACTTTACTCCATCCTTCACATCATATAACCATGTTTAATTTATAGCTCTCCCACTCTTATCTTATCCAACAAAAATCCTCTGCCAATTTAAAATTAACACGTGGATTTCTTGATTAAAAAAATATTAAAAATTTATGATTATTTATATTGTTAAATAGGGATTTTAACAATGAAAAGCAGCATTGAATTACGAAGCTGGATATCATCCAGAAATTAATCACCATCATGCATGATGGCTTGCTCTACTAAACAAACATAAAATCTATGACCACAATCTTCCAACTCCTAAAAACACCAAAAAAGAGTAGTATAATTTAAATATCCTTTGAATTCTCTATATTTGCAGTGTGTCAGTGATAGGCCTTTCTTTCTTCTTCATCACCATGAACTGTGAATATACAACTAGATTTGGGTTCCTGTTTTATGAGACTATGGTGAAGAGGGCTTTTGTATTGGGGTCGCGTTTAAAATTTTAAAGTTGGAATCATTTCATGAGTTTAATTTTTGAGTTTAACATTTTTATGTAAACCCTTCAAAATTTTGGGTGGACCTTTGAGGTTGTCTTTGAATAGGTTAAAATTTAAGTTTAATTATGGGTAGGTTTTTAGTACTCCACTTAAATTTTTCCTAATTTTAGCCATTAAATTTATATTTTTTATCAAACTATTCTAAAATGAATAGAAAAATTAATGTTTATTAACTTTGTTGATGTAATATACACATGGATTGTCATATAAATAACATGTCAGCATTTAATTTTTTTTAAAAATCTTAAAAATATTAAAAAAATTAAAACTTTTATAATTTTAAAATAATTTATACTTTTTAATAATTTTAATAATTTCTAATTTTTAAAAATAATTATATAAGTTTTTTTATTTTTTAAAATTTAAAAACTTCATTAAATGTTACTGTGTCATTCACGTAGCAATCCATATATATGTCACGTCAGTAAAATTAAAAAATATTAATTTTTTTTTATCTATTTTAAGTGATGACAAAAAATATAAATTTAAAAACTAAAATAGATGAAAAAATAAATAGAATGCTAAAATAAATTTTTTTATAAAGTTAAAGAACCAATTAAGTTATTATACTAAAAAATAAATATTTTAATAGTTTATTTTATAAAAAAATATTATTTTAATTATTTTTTAATTAAATGGATGTTCGATTAATTTATGATTCTAATCTAATCAATATTCTATAAATATAGAAAAGAAATATTATTTCATTTATCTGCCTGCCATAACTATTATTGAACCAAACTAAAATCTACCTACCATTCCACTATTTATGACGCCATCACGAAAATAGAATTTTAAAGTTAAAACACTTTTAATTTAACATTTAAATTTTTTATTTGAAAAGTTTTTTTAGGGGGTTTCTTTAGAGAAAATGTCGATGTTAAAAAATATTTAGGAAGACGTATGGTTTTTTTTAGATATTTAAAAAAATAAATTGATTTTAGAGAAATAAATAGAAAACGCGTCATGGAAGAAATGCTTTATGCTAAAAAGTGTGTTACAAATTGTGTTTTTTTGATTCTTTTAATACATCAGTTTCTTTAGTAAGATGATTTAATGTTAATGGTTTTGCCCTTCAATCTGAGGTTCGATTTCTCTCCTATTTATATTTGTATTTTTATTTTAGCTTGTTTCAAGCTTTGCTTTTATTTTTAATTACTATTTTTAGCACATTAGTTTCCTTGGTTAAATAATAATGATTTTATCTTAAGTCCTAAGTTTGATTATTTTTCTAAGCACATTTCTATTTTTCATTTCATGTTGTTTCAAACTTTTTTTATTTTTAATTAATAAATATATTATTTTTAAGTTTTTTTAATTCATTTTTTAATTAATAACTCTTTTATTTATAAAATCAAGTAATTATCCCCAAATATCATTATTTTTAGTAAATATAAATTTTTAGTATGTGTAATATTTATTTTTCAATTCATATTATGAGTGTAGTAAATTTTAATATTATATGTTTTTGTATGTGTATTTAGAATATTTCATATATAAAAATATTTGAGATATCATTATCATAATATAGTTGAAAAAATAATAATGATATTTGAAATAATTATTTGATGTTATAATATTAGAAACCACCGTACCTAAAATATAGGTGGAAAAGTTAAATATTTGACATATAAATATTATATATAAAGAAAAATATATAAAAGAAATTAGTTGATGTTTTTAAAAAATAAAATATATTTAACATAATGATAAATATCAAAAATATATTTTTATTATATAATTTGTAATAATTATATTATTTTATAAATAAAAAAGGTATTAATTAAAAAGATGAATTAAAAAAAAACTTGAAAACGATATCTTTATTAATTAAAGATATTAATTAAAAATAAAAAAAATTAAAACAACATGAAATAAAAAAAATACAAATATGCTTGAAAAAGGAATCGAACTTAAAACTCAAGGATAAAATTATTATTCTTTTACCATTTAACCAGAAAAACTAATATATTAAAAATAAAAACTAAGCTTGAAACAACATGAAATAAAAATACAAATCTAAGTAGGAGAAAAATCAAACCCAAAACTCAATAATAAAACTACTAATATTTGACTATCTAACTAAAGAAACTGATGTGTTAAAAAATTAAAAAATTTGTACAACAGAACATATTTTCATCTTTTCTCTCTAAAATTAACTTATTTCTGTAAATTTTAGACAACCTAACCCATTTCTGTAATTTTTCTTGGCCTTTTCATCAAATTTGACCCTAATTTAATCAATATACTATAAATATAAAAATATATTATTGCATTTATCTGCCTGCCATTTTTGAACCAAAATAAACTCTACCTACCATTCCACTATTTATGACGCCATCACGAAAATAGCATTTTAAAGTTAAAACACTTTTAATTTAACATTTAAATTTTTTATTTGGAAAAGTTGTCTTTTTGGGTTTCCTTTTGGGACTTAGTGAATGTGATATATATTTTTGGTTAAATTCTAAACTTTAGTCCCTGTATTTATCTAAAATTTAAAATTTAATCCCTATAATTAAAAAGATAAAAATTAAATCCTAAAATATCATTTTAATCATTAATAATTTTAATATTTTCATCAAAATTTATCAACTTGACATATTGACTAGACTATCCTCAAATGATGTTTAGGTGATATACAAAAAATGAACAGGTTTATGTTGATAAATTTTGATAGAAATTACAAACAACTAGAATTATTAAGATTATTAAATTTAAAAAAATAGGTGGATTGAATTCTTTTAATAATTAAAGTAAAAAACTAAATCTCAATTTCTAGATAAGTACAAGGACTAATAGCAGATTTTAACCTATATCTTTTTGTTCGCAGTGAATGTGATACTAAGGTTAACGTACAAGAGAAACGTGGACATAATTTATATTTGATTCCTCCAGTCCCCATTCATTTCTTGCTTGTCAGTATCACCCACTAGCCTCAAACGTATCATCAACATCTCTCTCTCGCTCTCTCTCTGGTTTGTGCCCTTTTGCATCTTCCTTTTTCTTCTTCTTTTACAATTGATGATATTTTCTACAGAAATTGCAGTTCTTTGATCATGATTTTTTTCCTTTTCTTATATTTGATTCTACTAAAGTTCTTAATTTAAAAATCTGGGTTTTATTTATTTCAAGTTGTTCGTTTTGTTTGGTTCTGAGGTTTATCTTGTTTGCTCGAGTCCTTACCTTGGCTGCTTTGTCTTTCTTGAATTTCGATATTTCCGACGATTCTTTTTTTTTCTTAAATTGCAGTAGCAAATTACCGCTACTTTGAAGATACTAATTTTTTGTTTGCTTTATTTCTGCTACTTTTTCTTTTCTTTTTGTTTTTGGATGAAGTTCATGTACGAAAACACAGTTCGAATGTTTCTCTAAAAGGGTTACATGTGATGTTAAAGCATTAGTAAGAACAAGAATCTGCTTTGATATTATCTTTAGCAAATGGCAACCATAGGCTTTCTTGCAAAAGATTTGCTCTTATGAGCGTCTCATGGTGGTTATGATACTGGGTTCATCTAGCTACGCCAAATTACTTGAAATTGTTTCTTATATTTCAGTTGAGTTGTTATATGTGTCTACTGAGAAGCCAAAGCAAACGGAACTTTTTTTTTTTCTGTGTGTGGGGCTATAAGGTTAAGCATCAAGACTCCATTTTTGAATTTTTTTTCCATAAATATTGCAAAATATAATATTAAAAGTGAACTTCAAATTATTTGTTAGGTGTTAATATTTTGATGAGATTTCAGGGCTGTTCTGTTTATTCCAGGAGAATAAATTTGTCTGTTTTCTTGAAGCACAAGAATAATGCCTGAGAAAATAACAACAGAGGACTTATTTAACAATCTAGTAGAGACCATTGCAGATGGTGTCTCTAAGCAGAAATCCGTGTCCTTTTTTGAGGAAGAGAAATCAAACTCAGTTGTCTCTGGCTTCAATCGGCTTTTTGGACGTCAGAGGCCGGTCCACCATATTTTGGGGGGTGGAAAATGTACGACTTTCAACTCTTGTCTTGAAATTGCTAAAAACCACCTGCGTTGATCAATGTTGTTACTGTAAATTGTGCAGCTGCTGATGTTTTGTTATGGAGGAACAAGAAGATCTCAGCCAGTTTTTTAGCTAGTGCAACTTTAATATGGGTTCTATTTGAATGGCTTAATTACCATTTCCTGACTCTTCTATGCTTTGCTTTGGTTCTTGGCATGCTTGCTCAGTTTGTTTGGTCAAATGCCTCGGGTTTACTTAACAGGTAACACAAATAGGCATATGCTTATGTGCTGCTTTTATTTTTTATTATTTGTTGCTCTTCAAGGTTTTGGTACCATGTGTGCTGCTGATAGGATCGCATAACTTTTATAGTAAATTACTTCATGGAAACAGGTCATCTTCTCAAGTGCCACGACTTGTTTTGCCCGATGAATTATTTGTTAGCATTGGGAGGTCAGTTGGTGCTGAGGTGAACAGAGGCTTACAATATCTGCAGGATGTTGCATGTCAGGGAAACTTGAAACAATTTCTTGTGGTAGGCTCTCAATATTTTCCTATCACTCTTCCCTTAACGACATATGCTTGCAAATTAAATGTTCCCTGTTGATCCATATGCCTTTAAAAGTTTCCGCCATATATTTGTAGAAACATTCAGCAAACTCTTAAGTATCGTTAATGCAGGAGGAAGAAATGTTATGATCAATTTCTTTATGCATTTTATTTATTGCGGCATTCTTCACTCTTTCTTAATTTGGTTCTCAAATTACTTCCTTATTTATTTGGTTGTAATCGATTGTTAGTGTTGAAAATTATTAAAGTGAAATATGTCAGTAAATGGCCCTTACTAACATTTTACTAGTGCATGCAACTTTAGAGACTCAATCCAAGAAAAAGTTCAAAAATCAAATGAAAAATATATTTGGAACAAGTTTCAGCATGTTTGATCCAAAAAGCTGAACATAACTGCAGTGTTTTAGACTTTAAAAGAATATTGTAAACTTTGCTACGGTCACAGCTTGTGGGTAAAGACCATTATATTGAATCTGCATTTCTAACTAGTTTCCTCCATCACACTATATTTGCTGGAGTGGATTATTAATGATCAAAAACTTTACAGGTTGCAGTAAGCTTGTGGGTTGCTGCTGTTGTTGGAAGTTGGTGCAACTTTTTGACTGTTTTGTACATTGGTAAGAAATTTTATTAAATTATCTTGCATTAATAGCATGGTAGTTCCGTAAAAGGGGAAATAAAGCTTGGTAATACTCTAATGTGTGGTTGTTTGCTATGTTACTCGGACTTGGGTGTGAGTGGCAGATTTGGGTATGTATCTAACACGGATATGTTCAATTCTTTCTAAGTTTTTCCATATATTTTGGAGGGTCCTTGGAGGGGGGATATATCCTGGTACCCTTGTCCAAAAATGTGCTGGACACGGGTGGTTCAAGAAAAACGAAAAGTCGGAACAACATAGGTTGTCTGTACCATACTGTCTTAAGCAGAAAATATTCTGTTTATGGAACCCACCTTTGGTTCATTAGTCCAATAAATTTAGTATTGCTCAATGCCTGCGAAATGATTATCTAGTTGCATTTACAGTTTAGCGTATTTATCTTGGTTGACTTGAACATAGCCGTGTTTGTTAGCTTTATGCATTGAACAAACACTTGCCCTTTCTCTTTTTGCATTCAAAAATTTTGCCTAAGATAATTGTTGCCTCACGGACATAGGCCGTGGCCCCCAACTAAACAAGTAACACCATTGCAAAAATGATTTTGTTCTGTCAAGTTGAAACCGAGATTTCCAAGATTTATCAAGTGTAATTGGTGACTGATTTTTCCAAAGTGGGAATCTGGCATTGAACTTTTATTTATTTCAGTCAAGTTATTTCATCTAATTATCTTGTGATAACTGATGAAGTTCAGCCTATCAGATATTAATTGATTTGAACGTACAATTAAGTGTATCGATTGGCTCTAATATTGCAATTTAGAGAAGAACAAGTTTTGACACGGAAACCTATTTCCTTTCAGAGTTCGAATTGTTATTAGTGTCTTTAAATGAGCCTTAATATTCAAGTTACAAGTTCCACGCCTAGAATACCTTTTCCTTCTTTAGCTTTCCAATCTCCTTTGCTCTCTTTCTTTTTTAGCTGCAGACGAGTTAGATTACTGACAATAACCACCTCAGTCGTGGCATGTCAAGGGAGGATCTGACTTGGTATGGTTCTGGAATAGTTGAATCCAATTAGCCTAGGTTCTTCCATGCATGGTATGCTGGTTAACCTGGATTAGACTTGTGAAGGCATGTCAGTGCTCATTTGGTTTTGGAATGGTTAAATCTGATTAATCTAGGCTTCTTTTATACATTACATGCTAGTCCTATGCTGGCTAGCTTGGATCAGACTTGTAAGGTGTTTGTGCATTGAACTTGCTAGACTCTGTCCTGCCTATGTCATGCCTGATCTGGTGCCAAATTGGCTGGATTTACCGGTGCAAGGCTGCTCATGTGCAAAATCCTGGATTGTTGCTATCAAAATTAGACATGTCCTATGGATAGGAATTTCTAAGTGAAAAAGAGAAGGAAAATGAGAAAAAATTAGGAATTAAAAGTGAAAGAAAAAGCAGTCCGCGATAGCCTGATAGACCCCTAAATTCAAATGAATAGCCCCTTTCAGAAGAAAAAGAAACCTTCTAAAAAATGTTGAACTCAGAAAATTCCATGTCAACTTTCTTCTATTTTCATTTCCACATTAGATGCCAACTAGTTTACTTATCGTACGTATTTATCATTTAATGAGTATTGGACTTGATTGAGTCTAGCATAATAAATTCTGTTTCCTAATTGGAAAAAAATAATGGTTTCACGAAGGAAAGAGGTTCTAGTTAGGTGTATACCAAATAGGAAAAATGGACATTTTTTGGATTGAGGGTGTAGTATTTTTACCTTCTAACTTGATTTTTTAACAGTATGTCAGAACTACATAAATTTGTATGTCAACATTGATACCATTGGAAACAAATTTTCTTTATAGAATCTGAAGACTTTATGAAAACTCTACTATGGGAAATGTTTTAGACAATTAAAATTTTCAGGAATTTAAACCGCTTCTTAGTCCAGTTGGTCTATGCTATTACTCTTAAGAAGTGGATTCAGCGGGTCTAAGGTTCAAATCTTACTATCTACAACTCTTTCCAAGTTCCATTATCCTAGATTGCGATCACTTCTGTACTGAAAAGCTTTAGGTATTTTACTTTTGGGCTTTTGCATCATGATGTAAATGATGGCATGCTCTTCACATTGCATTTAACTGGTGGTCCATGTGATGTATATATATGGTTCTGGAGATGCTTTTCCTTTTCTATTTTACATCTTTTGAAACAAGTTTCCTGTCCCAGAGGACAAAAGACCACCATTGAAAAATCAGACTGACTGGACCTGCCGGTTGAACTGGGAACTGTTGCATAGTCCAATCTGGTATATGTTATAGAGCTAGAGAAAAACCAGAAAAATAAGAAGAAACTTGGTTAACCCATTGGAATTCTGTTAAAGACCATGCAAGTTGACTAAATAATCATTAACTATTTATTATTAGATAGTATTTAATTTCTTTTAAATTATGAAAGACAGCTTTAGCCTTTTGCTATATATGTGCAGGGCCTTTGATGTTAAAGTTTTTATTTTGCTTCTCAGGTTTTGTTGCAGCCCATACATTACCAGTCCTGTATGAGAGGTATGATGAGCAAATAGATGGCATTGTTTACAATATGCTTGATCAGTTCCAAAATCACTATAAAAAGTTGGATTCTGGTGTTCTGAGCAAGATCCCCAAAGGAAAGTTCAAGCTTAAGAAACATGACTAGGTGCATTTGGTCACTTCCATTAGATCTTTAGTGTTTCTGTAGCACATATATACATCAAACACTTGAATAAATGGTGTTATATTTTTGTGAAATTATCAGTTTGAATATTGGAAATAACTTTGCCAACCTCAACTGCTGGGTCGATTAATGATCCGCTATGTCACATTGTTACTCAAACTTAGGTGTCACTGTTAATACGGTTATGGATATGTTTAATCGTTCTTTTCCCCCAAGTTTGTTCATGTATTTGTAGGCTATTTGGGGGTCATATCCGTGGACGTTGGAAAAGGTAATTTCAAGAAAAATGGATAGTTGAAGCAACATAGGTGATCTGGGTTTTAATTGTGCATATTTTCTCAAATCCTACTCCCTCTAAATTAGGATAAAACAAGCTGAATGAACTATAATTCAGAATAAAAAATTTATACCCTCAAGACATATCCACCTTGACGTCATGAATGAAATACACAATTATAAACGAACATCTTAGAATATATGGAAAACTTAGCAAAGAAACAGAACAATATTCAGCATTTCACACCCTCAAGTCGTGAACACATTGTGACACCATGAATGAATTTCATTCCCATTCTTTTCAAAATTGAATTACAATTAGTGGTGCAACACAAGAAGCAACAAACAGGGAATCTATAAAAAAAATAAAATGAAAACAATATTGTCGTATACATCATCTATTTGTATCTATAGTTCCGTGTATGTAGTAGTGTACAGCCAAAAACATGAACTAGCAGCCAACAAGAGATGCAGTAAGAATGAGTGTCAATCATGAGCCAGAGGTGCTGCCTTCTTGAGGCTTTAGCCGCCATTTCCAAACAGTCAATGCGCCGCTTGCATTCCCTGTGAAGAATAGGTTTTTCGGTCTTCTTTCAATCACTCTCGCTTCTCTTTTCGAAAATATTCTACCTTTCTCACTGAACCTGTGACCACAAATGGCAATATTCCTTGGTTACCGATGCATTCAATGAGGAAAACTTCTTTTAGGCCAACAAGAAAAAGCATTTCCAGACATCTAGAAGAAATATACTCACGATGGCAACTCATACAGGCGAACAATGTTGTCATTACAAGGGCAGAAAAAAACTGGCTTGGTTTCAGCATCATTCATTCCACATAGTACGAGTACACCCTGCAAGCCAAAATTCATTTTAGACCCTTCTTTTTTAGAATAAAGAGAATCGTATAATGTAGCATTAATTCCTTTAATACAAAAAAAAAATATTACAGATGCCAAAATTCGAATTCCATAATTTCTAGATTTTATATTATGAGGGTGGCAGCATGAACTAAGCTCCAGATGTTCGTGGTAAAGAAGGTTTCTGTGTTTCTCAGAAAACTAGTATAAACAAGAAAATTTGGTTTTGAAATTCCCAATTTTGTCAACTAAAGAGGAGTCTTTTGATTGCATGAAAAAACAGCAGCAGTAAAAATATCCCGAGGCTTTGTTTGGTAGGGCAGATAGAGAAGGAACATGACAAAAATTACGTTTAGTCCGACAGTTAGGTTTCCTAACTTTGTATTTTAAACAACGATAAGAATAACCATTGTATTAAAAGTTTTTCCACCCTTCCACTTCTCCACCTTATCAAACAATTTTTTTTTCTCTTTAATAAATTCAATAACATGAATAGGTTACACATGTAAATTCAGAAAATGAAGAACTCACATATTCCTCTTTACGAGTATAGATCACCTCCCAAATTTGTCTTTCTGTTGCAAACCAAACTTTAATGGTGCAGTGAAGTGAGCTTGAGAACAAATAGCCATTACAATGAACAAGAGATGTCACAACATCAGCATGTTCACTCAAAGTCTTAATGCATTGAAATGTGTCAATGTCCCAACCTGGTGAAGAGAAACATAACCATAAATTCAATGCAAGTATAAAAACTGCACAAATGTTGTAGCAAGTGGAATTTCAATAAGCCAGTAACTGCCAATTCAAATAACTAAGGATTTGAACATTTATTTCAATTCACATCGAAAACACCAGACTAGCAGAGGAACCGTTAAAAAAGAATGTAGATTAATTTAAGATAAGTGTAATTATAGAATAATTCACTTGTATAGATTAGGAAATGATTAAATTACTCTTAAATTGTTGGACTGCTATTACTTATATATAGGTACTGTATCACAATTGTAGAGATAGAAGAAATAATATTCGTTTCTTACTTCCCATCTAGTTTCTGTTTGGCATCAGCGCTGGAATTTTTTTTCCTATTTCCTATAGAAACCCTAAAAATTTTTTCAGCAATTCTTATCCATGTCAGAAACTTCACCAAACTCTACTTTCTCATCTGCCTAACCAAAATCTATTGGAAATCATGTTTCAAACTCTGAATCATATTCTATTCAAATCACCAATATCAAATTAAATGGTGATAATTTTTTGCATTGGTCTCAATCAGTCTAAATGTATATTCGGAGGTGAGGAAAGATTGGTTACTTGATAGGAGATAAGGAAACACCAACAAAGGAGGACCCCTTTTATGCTCTTTGGGACGCTGAAAATTCCATGATTATGACATGGCTAGTAAATTTCATAGAGGAAGATATCAGTTTCAACTATATGTGCTATTCTACAGCCAAAGAACACTGGGATAATGTTAATTAGATGTATTTTGATTTGGGAAATCAGTCCCAAATTTATGAGTTGACTATAAAACTTGGAGAGACTCATCAAGGAGAAGACAACGTCATCAAGTATTTCAATTCATTGAAAAGATTATGGCAAGATTTGGATTTGTTTAATGATTATGAATGGAAGTCTCTAGAAGATTGTAAAAACTATAAAAAGATGACAGAAGATCATCGCATTTACAAATTTCTTATTGGATTAAATGTTGAATTTGATGAAGTAAGGGGGAGAATTATAGGTCGTAAGGCTCTACCTCCCATTTGTAACACTCCAAACTCAGCCTAGATGCTACAATTGGATTGTAAGGGTTACATCATACGAGAAAACATTAATTCTTAACTTTGGAGATAAGCTTGCTTTTTAATGTAAAGAAAAAAAAGAGAATTGATTAACACATTAAGAACGCATCTATTCCAAAACCGTGGGTACTTTAAAAGAATCCAAGTTTTAATGACTTTACTAAACATATCCCTTTTACTTAAATTATTTTGTGTGATAATACGTCATAATGATTTAGTCAAAACTTGGTACCTACAAAATGTTATAGCAATTTGAACATTTAAAACCTTAATTTTGTTGTAGGTTAAAAGCCCATTTAAAATAATATTTTTTGCAAAACAAATACCAAAATGAGGTTTAAAGTCCTAGACAAAAATTAAATGTCTAAAAGTCCAAAAAGTCCATAAAGATAAATCCAAAACATACTAAATCAATAAAGAGTAAACCAAGCTCTAGAGTCGTTGTCCAATCCTAAGCTTGTGGATCACCTGAAATGGGATAAAACAGATATGTGAGTTAAGCCTCGTGTGTGAATTGGCCCATAACAAAATTTACTTATACAAATAACCAGTTTAGAATTTCCCATATCATATAGCATATCGAAATCATATTGTTTCACATATTAGAATCGTATCATATAGCATATCAGATCATATCATATAACATATCATATAACATATCATATATATCCTATCATCATTCGCTACACACCATCTTCGTCCAACCAATCACACCAATTAGAACTATAAGAGTCCATCCAACCAATCACATTGATATGTGGTGGTATGCCACTCAAAATATGCAGCTGAGCTGATAGACAGAATTTGTGATTTAACTGTCATATTTGCAGTAAAAACTGTCATATAAAATTTCCTCCATTATAACATATCCCACCTCAAATACATTGGCATAAACATAGACATAATATCATAATCTCATACATACATTTAACATAAATCAGATGACATGCATACTTAAGCATTTTTATACTTGTATTTATTTTCGGAGCATAACATTATATATAATTTATACAAAATCAAACTTACCTATCATACTTCTTGGCTTACCCATACATATATATACTGAAACTTATGCTTTCCGGGCATACATAATGCCTAAAAACCCAATTTTAGAGTCCCTTTATCGACCCCTAATTGGGCCTTCAAATTGGCCAAAATGGGTCTACATGGCCCAACAAGCTAGCGCATGTGGTCCATACGGCCTAACAAGCCAGCCTATGTAGTCTACATGGCTTATCTACACAGGTTGTGTAATCACACAAGGCCGTGTGGTGCACACAGTCTGTCACACAACCGTGTGACACCGGACAGTTTCGAAAAATAACCTTATTTTCTTATTTTTACGAGTTTTGGGGAGTTTTTCGGGGTAGTTTACACACTTGATTGTCGATTTGAAAAACCACATGTTGAAAAGTCACAAAACCTACATTCCCTCATTAAATCACACCAATTAATTGAGGAAAAACTCATCTAAAATAAATCTTTAACACGAAATTTCAAACCCTATAACAAATTTGAGTACTTACTTCTCCGAAACAGCGTCCAAATCAAATATTACTCCGCTGGAGGAGTTTGATTTGCGCACCCTTCACCTAACCAAGCACAAGAACGTTTGTCACAACCTAGAACGAAAACAAACACTAATACAATCCGTACCTTAAACGAAGAACGATTAAGAATCCTAATATTAGAAAATCAATATGACGATACTTATACTTTGTTAGGATTATGTCCTAACAATTGAACTCCACACAAAAATTACTACTAAAACACAAGATGGCAATGAAGCGAAAAGCAAAACAAAAGAAAAGAAAAAGAAAAGAAAAAGAAAAAATAACAAAGAAAAGAACAGAAGGAGAAAAGAAACAAGAATGTGGAAAGAGAGGGTGAAGGATAGTAAAATTAGGTGAGTGATTTTAAGGATTTTGAAAAAATAAAATAAAATAAGATAAATACAAATTTACTTTAATCAAAATTCTAACCCACCATATTTTTAAGAATTTAATTTGAACACTACTACTCAGACAAAACTTAAGAAAATTTTTTCTAAACTTGTATAAGGTAGGTTTCGAGCACAAGACCAAAGAGTAAGCTAACAAACACCTTACTATTGAATCAACAGGCTTATTCTTGTCAACAATTTGGAAAAATAATGTCAAAATTAAGAGAAAGAATTCAAAATAAGGGAATCGAACTGAAAACCTAAAACATACATCTAAGATACTTAACCAACACACCATATCAGATTATCTAACATGCTTACCAACCAAAATCTATGAAATTTAGGGCATTACAACTCTCCCCTTCTAAAGAAATTTTGGCCTTGAAATTTATCTGACTCAAAGAGATGAGGATATTGTTGACGCATCGAATCCTCAAGCTCCCAAATGGCCTCATCGGAACCATGATTCCTTCACAGTACTTTAACTAACAGAATGACCTTTCTCTTTAAGACCTTAACTTCACGATCCAAAATTTGTATCGACTCTTCTTCAAAAGACAAATCTGGCCTCAACTCAATTTCCTCCACTAAAACAACATGAGAAGGATCAGATCAATAATGTCTCAACATGGATACGTGGAAGATGTCTTGGATATGATCCAACTCCGGAGTTAAATCTAACTGATAGGCGACTGGTCCAATATGCTTCAAAACCCGACACGGTCTAATGAATTGAGGGCTTAACTTGCCCTTATGACCAAATTTGAGAACTTTCTTCTAAGGAGGTACCTTAAGGAAAGCATGATCCACTACCTCGAACTCAATATCTAGTCTCTTAAGGTCTGCCTAAGACTTCTATCTATCAAAAGTGGCCTTAAGTCGATCTCGAATCATACGTACCTTATCTTTAGCCTCAGCCACTAACTCAAGACCCAGAACCTTTCTCTCACCCAACTTAGTCCAGCAAAGTGGAGTGCGACATTTCCAACCATACAGTGCCTCATAAGGCACCATCTGAATATTAGACTAAAAGCTATTATTGTAAGCAAATTTAGCTAGCGATAGAAATTCCCTCTAACTACCTTGAAAATTAATCACACAACTCCGAGTCATGTCCTCTAAAATCTGAATTACCCTTTCAGTTTGACCATTAGTCTGTGGATGAAATGTCGTACTCAAATCCAGTCGGATAACCAAAGCCTCATGTAACTTCTTCCAAAAACAAGAAGTAACTCGGGGATCACGGTCTGAGATAATCAATACTGAAACCCTATGAAGCCTAACAATCTCAGAGATATAAAGCTTCACCAACTTCTGTAAGGAATAGTCGGTCATAACTGGATGAAGTGAGCGGATTTAGTCAAACAATCCATAATAACCCAAACTAGTCCTTAGTAGGTGCTAAGGGCAACCCACTCACAAAATCTATAGTTACCCATTCCCATTTTCATAACAGAATCTTAACGAGTTGAAGTAACCTAGAAGGAAGTTGGTGCTTAGCCTTAACTTGCTTGCACATCAGACAATTAGAAACAAAATCGGTTACCTCACGTTTCAGCCCAGACTGCCAGTATAACTCTCGGAGGTCATGATACATCTTATTGTCACCGGGATGCATAACATAAGAGCTACTTTGTGCTTCCCGCAAAATAGATTGCCTCAGTTCCATATCCTTAGGCATACAAATACGACCTCGATAACACAAAACACGATCACTATTAAACCCAAAGTCCGTAGTCTTACCCTCATCCATCTGTTAAATCCAATTAATCAAAGACTCATCTAGAAGCTGCTTACTCTTAATCTCATCCAACCAAGATGGCTTAACTTGCAACTCATCCAAAATCCCATTATCATCAAACAAACATAAGGGAGCAAACATCGTCTTTAACTCTGATATTGATCTTCGAGTAAGAGCATTGGCCACCACATTGGCCTTACCAGAATGATACTCTATCGAACAATCATACTCCTTAAACAACTTGAACCAACGACGCTACCTAAGGTTCAACTTCTTCTGAGTGAAGAGGTACTTAAGATTTTGATGATTGGTGTAGATGATGCACTTCTCACCAAACAAATAGTGCTTCCAAATCTTAAATGCAAAGACAGTCGTGACAAGCTCAAGGTCATAAGTTGGATAATTACCATCGTATTGCTTAAGTTGTCTAGACACATATGCTACCTCCCTTCTTGCATCAGTACACAACCCAAACCAATATGCGACGCATCTGTAACGAGGTACCTTAAGGATGTACCTTAAGGAAAGCATGGTCCACTACCTCGAACTCAATATCTAGTCTCTTAAGGTCTGCGTAAGACTTCTATCTATCAAAAGTGGCTTTAAGTTGATCTCAAATCATACGTACCTTATCTTTAGCCTCAGCCACTAACTTAGGACCCAGAACCTTTCTCTCACCCAACTTAGTCCAGCAAAGTGGAGTGCGACATTTCCAACCATACAGTGCCTCATAAGGCGCCATCTGAATATTAGACTAAAAGCTATTATTGTAAGCAAATTTAGCTAGCGATAGAAACTCCTTCTAACTACCTCGAAAATCAATCACACAACTCCGAATCATGTCCTCTAAAATCTGAATTACCCTTTCAGTTTGACCATTAGTCTGTGGATGAAATGTCGTACTGAAATCCAGTCGGGTACCCAAAGCCTCATGTAACTTCTTCCAAAAACAAGAAGTAAATCGGGGATCACAGTCTGAGATAATCAATACTGGAACCCTATGAAGCATAACAATCTCAGAGATATAAAGCTTCGCCAACTTCTGCAAGGAATAGTCGGTCATAACTGGATGAAGTGAGCGGATTTAGTCAAACAATCCATAATAACCCAAACTGAGTCCTTAGTAGGTGCTAAGGGCAACCCACTCACAAAATCCATAGTTACACATTCCCATTTTCATAACAGAATCTTAACGAGTTGAAGTAACCTAGAAGGAAGTTGGTGCTTAGCCTTAACTTGCTTGCGCATCAGACAATTAGAAACAAAATCGGTTACCTCACGTTTCAGCCCAGACTGCTAGAATAACTCTCGGAGGTCATGATACATCTTATTGTCACCGGGATGCATAACATAAGAGCTACTTTGTGCTTCCCGCAAAATAGATTGCCTCAGTTCCATATCCTTAGGCATACAAATACGACCTCGATAACACAAAACACGATCACTATTAAACCCAAAGTCCGTAGTCTTACCCTCATCCATCTGTTGAATCCAATTAATCAAAGACTCATCTAGAAGCTGCTTACTCTTAATCTCATCCAACCAAGATGGCTTAACTTGCAACTCAACCAAAATCCCATCATCATCAAACAAACTTAAGGGAGTAAACATCGTTTTTAACTCTAATATTGATCTTTGAGTAAGAGCATTGTCCACCACATTGGCCTTACTAGAATGATACTCTATCGAACAATCATAGTCCTTAAACAACTTGAACCTACGATGCTACCTAAGGTTCAACTTCTTCTGAGTGAAGAGGTACTTAAGATTTTGATGATTAGTGTAGATGATGCACTTCTCACCAAACAAATAGTGCTTCTAAATCTTAAATGCAAAGACAGTCGTGACACGCTTAAGGTCATAAGTTGGATAATTACCATCGTATTGCTTAAGTTGTCTAGACACATATGCTACCTCCCTTCTTGCATCAGTACACATCCGAAACCAATATGTGACGCATCTGTAACGAGGTACCTTAAGGAGGTACCTTAAGGAAAGCATAGTCCATTACCTCGAATTCAATAACTAGTCTCTTAGGGTCTGCGTAAGACTTCTATCTATCAAAAGTGGCCTTAAGTCGATCTCGAATCATACGTACCTTATCTTTAGCCTCAGCCACTAATTCAGGACCCAGAACCTTTCTCTCACCCAACTTAGTCCAGCAAAGTGGAGTGCGACATTTCCAACCATACAGTGCCTCATAAAGCGCCATCTGAATATTAGGCTAAAAGCTATTATTGTAAGAAAATTTAGCTAGCGATAGAAACTCCTTCTAACTACCTTGAAAATCAATCACACAACTCCGAATCATGTCCTCTAAAATCTGAATTACCCTTTTAGTTTGACCATTAGTCTGTGGATGAAATGTCGTACTCAAATCTAGTCGGGAACCCAAAGCCTCATGTAACTTCTTCCAAAAACAAAAAGTAAATCGGGGATCACAGTCTGAGATAATCAATACTGGAACCCTATGAAGCCTAACAATCTCAGAGATATAAAGCTTTACCAACTTCTTCAAGGAATAGTCGGTCATAACTGGATGAAGTGAGCGGATTTAGTCATACAATCCATAATAACCCAAACTGAGTCCTTAGTAGGTGCTAAGGGCATCCCACTCACAAAATCCATAGTTACACATTCCCATTTTCATAACAGAATCTTAACGAGTTGAAGTAACCTAGAAAGAAGTTGGTGCTTAGCCTTAACTTGCTTGCGCATCAGACAATTAGAAATAAAATCGGTTACCTCACGTTTTAGCCCAGACTGCTAGAATAACTCTCGGAGGTCATGATACATCTTATTGTCACCGGGATGCATAACATAAGAGCTACTTTGTGCTTCCCGCAAAATAGATTGCCTCAGTTCCATATCCTTAGGCATACAAATACGACCTCGATAACACAAAACACGATCACTATTAAACCCAAAGTCCGTAGTCTTACCCTCATCCATCTGTTGAATCCAATTAATCAAAGACTCATCTAGAAGCTGCTTACTCTTAATCTCATCCAACCAAGATGGCTTAACTTGCAACTCAACCAAAATCCCATCATCATCAAACAAACTTAAGGGAGTAAACATCGTTTTTAACTCTAATATTGATCTTTGAGTAAGAGCATTGTCCACCACATTGGCCTTACTAGAATGATACTCTATCGAACAATCATAGTCCTTAAACAACTTGAACCTACGATGCTACCTAAGGTTCAACTTCTTCTGAGTGAAGAGGTACTTAAGATTTTGATGATTAGTGTAGATGATGCACTTCTCACCAAACAAATAGTGCTTCTAAATCTTAAATGCAAAGACAGTCGTGACACGCTTAAGGTCATAAGTTGGATAATTACCATCGTATTGCTTAAGTTGTCTAGACACATATGCTACCTCCCTTCTTGCATCAGTACACATCCGAAACCAATATGTGACGCATCTGTAACGAGGTACCTTAAGGAGGTACCTTAAGGAAAGCATAGTCCATTACCTCGAATTCAATAACTAGTCTCTTAGGGTCTGCGTAAGACTTCTATCTATCAAAAGTGGCCTTAAGTCGATCTCGAATCATACGTACCTTATCTTTAGCCTCAGCCACTAATTCAGGACCCAGAACCTTTCTCTCACCCAACTTAGTCCAGCAAAGTGGAGTGCGACATTTCCAACCATACAGTGCCTCATAAAGCGCCATCTGAATATTAGGCTAAAAGCTATTATTGTAAGCAAATTTAGCTAGTGATAGAAACTCCTTCTAACTACCTTGAAAATCAACCACACAACTCCGAATCATGTCCTCTAAAATCTGAATTACCTTTTCAGTTTGACCATTAGTCTGTGGATGAAATGTCGTACTGAAATCCAGTTGGGTACCCAAAGCCTCATGTATCTTCTTCCAAAAACAAGAAGTAAATCGGGGATCACGGTCTAAGATAATCAATACTGGAACCCTATGAAGCCTAACAATCTCAGAGATATAAAGCTTCGCCAACTTCTGCAAGGAATAGTCGGTCATAACTAGATGAAGTGAGCGGATTTAGTCAAACAATCCATAATAACCCAAACTAGTCCTTAGTAGGTGCTAAGGGCAACCCACTCACAAAATCCATAGTTACCCATTCCCATTTTCATAACAGAATCTTAACGAGTTGAAGTAACCTAGAAGGAAGTTGGTGCTTAGCCTTAACTTGCTTGCACATTAGACAATTAGAAACAAAATCGCTTACCTCACGTTTCAGCCCAGACTGCCAGTATAACTCTCGGAGGTCATGATAGATCTTATTGTCACCGGGATGCATAACATAAGAGCTACTTTGTGCTTCTCGCAAAATAGATTGCCTCAGTTCCATATCCGTAGGCATACAAATACGACCTCGATAATACAAAATACGATCACTGTTAAACCCGAAGTCCGTAGTCTTACCCTCATCCATCTGCTGAATCCAATTAATCAAAGACTCATCTAGAAGCTGTTTACTCTTAATCTCATCCAACCAAGATGGCTTAACTTGCAACTCAACCAAAATCCCATCATCATCAAACAAACTTAAGGGAGCAAACATCGTCTTTAACTTTGATATTGATCTTCGAGTAAGAGCATTGGCCACCACATTGGCCTTACCAGAATGATACTCTATCGAACAATCATAGTCCTTAAACAACTTAAACCAACGACGCTACCTAAGGTTCAACTTCTTCTGAGTGAAGAGGTACTTAAGATTTTGATGATTGGTGTAGATGATGCACTTCTCACCAAACAGATAGTGCTTTCAAATCTTAAATGCAAAGACAGTCGTGACAAGCTCAAGGTCATAAGTTGGATAATTACCCTCGTATTGCTTAAGTTGTCTAGACACATATGCTACCTCCCTTCTTGCATCAGTGCACAACCCAAACCAATATGCGACGCATCTGTAGCAACCCAAAAAATTTACTGGTATTAGAAAATTGAATATTCGGGTCACCATTTCTGCAAAATAAATTCGTAAATATTTATTAGAAATATTTACGAAGCTAGTAGTGTAGTTAGTTAGACTTTGGTTAAGTGAATTAGCTTGAATTAAAGCTAATTTAGTGAAAGGACTAGATTGAATATAGTGTAAAAGTTTAATTATAGATTAAAGAAAAGTCGAAGGACTAAATTAGTAAATAAACCTTAAGTGACAAATGTGTGGTAAAAATTATTACATGTGTATAAAGTATAATACATACATGTGTAGTATAAATATATGTTTACTTATATTATAAGTAAATAATAATAATAATTACTAAAATATAATAATAATATAATATAATAATTAAAAGTGAATAAAAGAAACAAAATAGAAAAAGGGAACAGAGAATGAAAACGAAATAGAAAGGAAAGAAAAGGAAAGAAAAAGAAAAGAAAAAATTAGGGTTTTGAAGTTTGAAGCTTAGTTGGACCAGAACGAGTGCTTGAGTCAAAACTTATTTGAGCTTCTCAAAGCTCGATTGTTGCTCAATAGGCTAAACAAATGGAGTGTTATTACATAGTAACTTAGTCAAATGAGCTGATATCAGTGAAAACCCCTCGACAAACCTCCGATAGTATCTCGCCAACCCAAGGAAACTCCGTTCAGTCACATTCCTAGGCTGCTTCCAATCCAGAATCTCCTCTATCTTTTTAGGTCCACTCGAATACCCTCAGCAAAAACCATATGCCCCAAAAACATAACCTCTCTCAATCAAAAATCACATTTACTCAACTCGACATAAAGTTTCTTTTTACGGATAATTTGAAAAACTACTCTAAGATGTTTATCATGCTCATCCTCAATCTTAGAGTATACCAGAATGTTTTCGATAAAACTATAACAAACTGATCCAGATATGGCTAAAAAACCCGGTTCATGAGATCTAGGAATGCTGCCAGAGTATTAGTCAAACCAAAGGGCATGGCGAGGAACTCGTAATGCCCATAGCAAGTTCTAAAGGTAGTCTTATGCATATTGACCTCTTTAACCTTCAACTGATGACACCTCAGACGAAGATCAATTTTTGAAAGCACAAATGGCCTATGAAAATTATGAAACAAGTCATCGATCCTCGGAAGTGGTTACTTATTCTATATTGTCAATTTGTTCAAATAATGATAATCTACGCACATTCTCATAGATCTATCCTTCTTTTTGGTAAAAAGGACCGGTGCTCTCTACGGAGACACACTAGGCTAAATAAACCCCTTATCTAAGAGTTCCTAAAACTGCAACTTTAACTCCTTTAGCTCATTCGGTGCCATTTGATATGGGGCAATGGACACCGAAGCTATACCTAGCAAAATCTCAATTCCAAAATCAACCTCCCTATTTAGAGGTAAACACAACAGTTCTTTCGAAAAGGCATTTGAAAAATCCTTAACAGTACGAATCCCTTCCACTGCCGAGCCCACGATACTCGTATCATGCACATATGCCAAATATGTGTAGCATCCCTTACGAACCAACTTTTCTACCACAAGAGCGGATATCATATTAGAAAGGTAACCTTGACGCTCGCCCAACATCACAACTTCCACATCATCTCCAACTTTAAAGATCATTCTCTCCGATTTACAATCTAATCAAACCCGATGCTATCCATACCCAAAATTAGATCAAATTATACAAATGACAACTACATAAAATCAATCAGGAATACGAACCCCTGAACCTAAGCAGACACCTCCTAAACATTTTACTAACTTGGACAAATTGAACCAAAGGACTAATTATAGAAAGTTCACAGTTAGTGTCCTTAGCCGAAATTCCCAAGTTACCTAATACACTACTAAATATGTACGAATGCGTAGAACCACAATCAATTAATGTAAAATAAGATAAAAAAATGCATAACAAATGTACCAACAATCACATCAGCCGTGTCACTATCCTCACGGAGCCTCACTGTATAAACTAAGGATGGCTGCATAGCCTTAGTCTGAACTACACCTCTACCCGGTGCCCTCTAACCAAAACCACTACCATTACCTCATCTCATCTGACCACGGCTTCTAGTAGGCTGCTGAAGAACCCTTTAAAGCTGAATCTGACCCTGAATCAGAGCTCGCACTGGCTTAACCATACGGGGGCACTCGCTAATCTAATGCTCGGTAGGTTCACATCTATAACATGCCTCGATCCTCCTGCAACACTTGCCAGGATAGCGTCTATTATAGTACCCACAGACCAGTACTTGCTCAACTCTAGCAGGCTCAACTCTGACGACTGGCTCTATCTACTTAGGTCTCTCAAATCTGTTCCGTTTCATAAGTCACTGATAAGAACTGGAAAGACCCGAATCCTTCTTGTTCTTGTTCTAATTTTTCTCCTTCTTTCTTTTCTCGCTCTCAGTGTGCTTAATATCCTCAATTATTTTATCCTTCACCAAAGTTTTGAAAACTTGCTCTCTCTAAGGAGCTACCAATACCTTTATATCGTACCTCAATCCTTCCTCGAACCGAATGTTCTTATCATAATCAGTGGCTACCAAACCGCAAGCATACCTATTCAATCTCAAGGACTCAGCCTCATACTTGGCCATCGATCTATCCCCCTGAGTTAGCCTCATAAACTCGCATATACGGACCTCAACATTGCTTGCCCTCGCATATTTATTCTAGAAGGCATTCCAGAAGTAATCCCAAGTTAACCGCTTAGATTGAGTACTTTCCACAACTGTCAACCACCATTGATAAGCCTTGTCATGAATCAAAGATATTGCTCCCTTTACTTTCTACTCGGGAGTGAAGTTTAAATCATTCATTATTCTTTCTGTGGCCAACAACCAATATTTGGCCATAGTCGGGGAGACCCCAGCAACACTTTTAAACAATTCAGCTTTTTTAGACTGGACTCATTCAGTTACCGGCCCACTACTCCCATATCCAATATGGGTTCCAATGACCCTCTTCAAAATCCTCAACATTGCCTAGGGCAGTACGTCGTCCTCAGTAGTTTAAGCCCTAAACCAAGTCTCAGCGATCAGAGTTCCTATAGTCTCCCTTATATCTAATTGAAGCATACTGCCCGTTGAAGATGTTTCGATTTGAGCCTCCCGACGGTTACCACTGCACTTACGGGTACCACATCCTCGAGATCCACGAGTACTCATTATCTTATCTACACTTTCAAAGTTTTATGAATCAGTTTAAATTTTTAAACCATTATTTCAAAATTTTATTGAAAGTACTTATCAATATTTAGAGAGTGTGCTATTGCAATACAATCTATAAAGGCAAATACTTATACTAAAGTGTCATACACAAAAGTATATCTAAAGCATATCGGAGTCTCAGTTACACTTTCCCAAAAATTCAAAGGTCACTTTAGTAAAATTCTAACTTAAAACAAAAAATCATTTTCCAAAATATTTTAGACCCAAAATACAAGCTTGAGTTTTGTAGCTTGACTCTGATACCGCCAAATGTAACACTCCATATCCAACTTAGACGTTACGATTGGATTGTAAGGGTTACATCATATGAAAGCATTAATTCTTAGCTTTGGAGATAAGCTCGCTTTTAACGTAAAGAAAAAAAATAGAATTGATTAACACATTGAGAACGCATCTATTCCAAAACACCCATAAGTACTTTAAAAGAATCTGCGTTATAATGACTTTACTAAATAAATCCTTTTTAATTAAATTATTTTATGTGATAATACGTCATAATAATTTAGTTAAAACTTGGTAGTGATGAAACATTTTAGCAATTTGAACATTTAAAACCTTAATTTTGTTGTTAACCATGTTGTTTAGGTTAAAATCTCGTTTAAAATAATAATTTTCCTAAAACAAATACCAAAATGAGTTTTAAAGTCTGGGAGAAAAATTAAATGTCTAAAAGTCCATAGAGATAAATCCAAAACATACTAAATCAATAAAGAGTAAACCGAGCTCCAGAGTCACCATCCAATCCTAAGCTTGTGGATCACCTAAAATGGGATATAACAAATATATAAGCTAGAAGCCTAGTGTGTGAATTGGCCTATAACAAAATTTACTTACACGAATAACCAGTTTAGAATTTCCCATATCATGTAGCATATCAAAATCATATTATTTAACTATCAGAATCATATCATATAACATATCAGAGCATATCATATAACATATCAAATATCTCCTACTTCCATTCATCCACATACCATCTCTGTCTAACCAATCACACCAATTAAGACTACAAGAGTCCATCCAACAAATCACATCTATATGTGATGTTATGCCACTCAAAATATGCAACTGAACTACCGGACGAAATTTGCAGTTTAGCCACTATATTTGTAGTAAAAACTGTCATATAACATTTCCTCCATTATAACATATCCCACCCTAAATACATAGGTTTAAACATAAACATAATATCATAATCTCGTACATACATATAACATAAATCAGATGAGATGCATACTTAAGCATTTTTATACATGGATTTATTTTCAGAGCATAGCATTCTAATTTATACAAAATCAAACTTACCTATCATACTTCTAGGCTTACCCATACATATATATACACTAAAACTAACACTTTTTTGAGCCTACATAATACCCACGAACTCAATTCTAGAGCCCACTAATCGGGCCTTCACATTAGCTAAAATGGGCCCACACGCCTATATGGCCCATATGGCCCAAAAAGCTAGTTTGTCTGGTCCACACAGCATACTTACACGGTCCGTGTAATCATATACGGCCGTGTGGTCTACACTACCTACCACATGACCGTGTAGTGCACACGGTTTGTCACACGGTTGTGTGACGCTGGACAGTTTCAAAAAATAACCCCTATTTTTTTTATTTTTACAAGTTTTTGGTGAGTTTTTTGGGTTAGTTCACACATCTGATTCCCGGTTTAACAAACCACATGTCTGGAACTCATGAAACCTACATTCGTTCATTAAATCACACTAATTAATCGATGAAAAACTCATCTAAAATGCATCATTAACCTGAAAATTCAGACCTTATAACAAAATTCGAGTACTTCTCCAAAATAGCATCCAAATCAAAGATTACTTCGCTAGAAAAGTTTATTTGTGCACCCTTCACCTAACCAAAGCACATAAATGTTTGTTACAACCAAGAATGAAAACAAACACTAATAAAATCCCTACCTTGAACGAAGAATGGTTAAGAATCCTAATATTAGAAAATTAATATAACAATACTTACACTTTGCCCAGATTATGCCCCAACAATCGAACTGCACACAATAATTGCCACTAAAACACAAGATGGCAACGAAGTAAAAAGAAAAACGGAAGAAAAGAAAAAGAAAAAAAAGAAGAAATAACAAAGAAAAGAAAAGAAGAAGAAAGAAAACAAGAACATGGAAAGGAAGTGGGTGATGGACGGTAAAATTAGGTGAGTAATTTTAGGGGTTTTGAAGAATTAAAATAAAATAAGATAAATACAAGTTTACTTTAATCCAAATTTTAACCCACCAGATTTAAGAATTTAATTTGAACACTACTACTTAGACAAAATCGAAGCAAAAATATTCCAAACTTTTGTAACGCAAGATTCGAACACAAGACCAAAGAGTAAGCTAACAACACCATATTTTTAACACAAGATTCAAACACAACACTAGATTTTTAAGAATTTAAGTTGAACACTACTACTCAGACAAAATCGAAGCAAAAATATTCCAAACTTATGTAACACAAGATTTGAACACAAGACCAAAGAGTAAGCTAACAAACACCTTACCACTGAACCAACAGGCTCATTCTTGTCAACAACTTGTAAAAATAATGCCAAAATTAAAAGAAAGAATTCAAAATAAGGGAATCGAACTCAATATCTAAAACATACATCCAAGGCATTTAACCAACACACCATATCAAATTATTTAACATGCTTAACCAAAATTTATTAAATTTGGGATGTTACACCATTGGAGAAATGTTTGCAGAAGTTAAAAGAGAAGAAAGTCATAAACACATGATGCTTGGAAAAAGGAAGACTACTGTACCACTTGAGAGCTCAACCCTAATGACTTCTGATGCTAATAAAGCCCAGCTGAGGTAGAAAGGACAAAAGTTTCAAGTGTGGTGTGATTTCTACAAAAAACCACGCCATACTTGAGAAACATGTTGGAAAATTCATGGCAAACCAGGAAATTGGAAGAGTAAAATATCCCGTGATAAGCCTAAGAGTACTTTTTTCTCTACAAGTGAAGCTGAGATAGGTTCGTTCAATAAAGAGCAACTAGATCAACTTCTAAACTGTTAAAACCCAATTCCTCATCTAGTATTCCTAGTGGTTTTTTCGCTTAAACAGGTAGCAACTTTAATGCTTATCTTGTAGTCCAAATTCTTTGCCATAGATTATTGATTTAAGAGCTTCTGATCACATGGCCTCTCTGTCACACTTGTTTGATACCTATTCACCCTATTCTATGAAAGAAAAAGTTAGAGTCCCAGACAATAATTATTTGCCTATTGCAGGAAAAGGAAAAATAAAAATTTCAAAGGATATACACCTTGAATCTGTTTTGAATGTTCCTAATTTTTCCTACAACCTATTATCAGTCAGCAAATTAACTAAAAATTCTAATTGTTATCTTGTTTTCTTTGATTCTCATTGTAAGGTTCGGGATCGAAACTCGGGGAGGATGATTGGCAGTGCTAGGATGATTGACGACCTATATTATTTTGATGATTATTGTTCTGCGAATATAATAACTCAAGGCTTGAGTGGTATTAGTTCAAGTTATGTTCATGACCAAATTATGCTTTGGCATCATATATTAGGACATCCTAGTTTTTCTTATCTGAAATACTTGTTTCTAGATCTGTTTAAAAATTTGAATTGTTTTTCTTTTCAATGTATGAGTTATGTTTTATCTAAAAGTCATAGTGTAACTTATCTTACTAAACCATATCGTGCATCAAAATTGTTTTACCTAATTCATAGTGATGTCTGCGGACCTTCCAGGGTTACCATCATGTCTAGAAGAAAATGGTTTATAACTTTTATTGATGATCATACTTGTCTATGTTTGGTCTACTTGATGCATGAAAAATCAAAAGTAAAAAATGTGTTTCAAGAATTTTATAAAATGGTTGAAGACCAATTTCAATGTAAAACCAGCGTTCTTCATTCTAATAATGGAACTAAATATTTCAATTATAATAGGCCCATTTCGCCCGAGCCCATACCAAAAATAAAATTAAAAAAAAAACAAAATAACAAAAATAAAAATAATAAGTGTCCATAGTCCAATTACAACCAGCCCAAAGTTCTATGACCCAACAAAACCCCATTACACCCAAAATAGACCTAACAATGGCCCAATACCCGAATAAAATAAACCAATCCCAAAAGGCCCAAAACCTAAACCCTAGCTTCTCACGGAATTCCGATTGCCCTAAGGCAAGTAAGTGAAATCCGCGCTGGGGAAGGGGAGGAAAGGCTACTAAGGCAAGTGGGGAAGAAAATCAATATAGAAATAAAGAATAGGTATCGAATGCTGCAATTGAATCAACTCTTGGCCTGCAACAGACACCAGCAACTTCCGCAGAGCTTCTGAGCCTCCTCCACGTCATCCCCACGAGTGTTCTCCTCCGTACAATCGAACCTGCAAGAAGAAAATAACAGAAAATAACAAACAGTAATTGACAGCAAAGGATAACAGATTACAGCAAGGAAATCTATTTTTATTTATTTTTATTTATTTTTCGGCTATAAAAACCGAAGGAAAACGATGTAAAAGGGGATTTCTTTCCCAGAAACACACACGCATATTGAAAAAAGCAATAAAAAATTGAAAAGGTGATTTCCAATTCGAGTTTCTTTATACTTTTGAATTTTCTTTCGGCTTATTCCTGTCACTTTTTATTATTGCATCAAAAAAACGAAAAATGAGGTCTTACCTTGCGAGTATGCCACAAATTTCCTTTTGCTTCATTGAAATCGAATTTGAAAGGGGAACTCAAGGCTGAGAAACCATTCTTCCAAGCTTGAATACACTGGTTGCTGTTTATGGAGGTAAATCGGTGTTTGAAGTAAAAGATTTAGGGTTTTCCAAATGAGAAAGAAGGGGATAGGGTTAATGCGGTCGAATTTGGCTTGATTTTAACCTTTATAAAGAGGCAAAAATAGTACCGTTTTGAGCATTTCTCAGTGGCTCCAAAACGGTGCCGTATAGGCACAAACCCGATGACCTGACCCAGATGCGACCAGATCCGCGTGTTCTGAGTCTTTGAGGGTTATTTGCGCTATTAATCCTTCCCTTTCGTGTTGGCATTCAATTAGGCCTGCTTCAGATTTTCTTTGTTTTTTAATTTTTCCTCCAGAGTTTGTGCGCTAATTCAACTTGGTCCATGCCTGAACGTTGCGTTTTTTGGATTTGGATTATTTGCTTTTTTAATCCTTGGACATTAGCACGCGTTGTGTTTTAATCTTTAATTCTACTTTATTACTTTATTTATTTATAAATTGTCTCTTTGGTTTTATTTTTGTATCAATTGAGTATTTTTTTTATTTTAGCTTATGTTTTTTTATTCTTTGTAATTCTTTTATTTTAAAAACTTATTTGTTATGCATCTTTTAACATATTACTTAGATCATTTTATTAATTTTGCATGTTCCTAATTTGTTATTTTATACTTTCATTTATATGTAAATATATATAAATTTCTTACAATTTATTTATTTAAAATTTTCTTTTATATATTTCTATATTTAAAAAATTTAATCTAATACTATTATACATACATATACATAACTTATATTAAATTTCTTTTATTTCTAAGTACTCACTAACAATTTCAAATTATTCTATATTTTCTTTATATATATATTCTTTTAAATTTATGTATAAATTGTTTATTTATGTAAATTTTTTATATTAAACACTTTCACAAATTAGCATATTTGTATATACATTATTTATATTAGGTTTTCAGTTTCAAATATATCATTAGTTAAATCAAATTTTTTTATTTGAAATTATTCTATATATTATCATTTTAAATTTCTTTTTACATAATATATATTTTAATAATCATTTATATTTTATTAATTTTTATATACACATAAGTTATTTCGAATCCTAGCATGTGTTATTCCTTTGTATATTTTTTATGGTTTTTAAATTGTTTTGTAATATATTGGTTCCTAGTTTTCATATCGTTTTGCATATTATATGTCATTTTTAGTTTTGATGTTATTTCACATATTATTGTTGCATATTATTTATTCGTTTTTTATTGTATTATTATATCAATTGTTATTCATCCATGTTTGAAAATTTGGTTACATTTTTTCTTAGATTAGTTATATTTAATTGTTTGTTGTGTTGGTTAAATAAGGTTATATTATCTTCATTCACCAAGTATAGTATTTTATGTGTGCATATTATCCCATATTTATTATTTTTCTTTTGGTTTACAAATGTTGCTTTATAATTTCTAACTCTTTAAAATCAATTATTCCATTTTATTTCAAGTGAAATCAATGCGTTTTGAGCTAGTTTACAATTTTTTTCTTCTAAAACTAGGCAATGTTTAATATTTGGAAATTCGGAAAATCGTGCCCTACCGTGCTGGGTTTCAGTTTTTCGTTGGACTAAGTAATTGGACATCCTTTTATAATTTTCAACATATGAGCTTTTTGAAGTCAAAAATCAATTGTGTTTTGAAAGGTATAAAGGATCGTGTCCTATCGTGCTGGATGTGATGCTGTATACCTTTGAAACGAGAGAATTTTGACGACTATCTTGAACCACTCAAATATTTTAAAAGGAATCATATTTCAATTTTTTTTTAAATCTTAGACATAAGGGCAGCACTTAATCAACCTGGTACCAATTTTTGGGCGTATTGAGGGTGCTAACCCTTCCTCATACGTAACCGGCTTCCGAACACATTTTTAAATTTACGTAGGCCGAAATTGATTTAAATGGAATAAAATATTTTATTAGGTGATCCAATCACAGCTAAACAAAAAGATTGATGGAGACTCCACACTTTGTTTTAAAAGTCGATCCCTGTTTTTTTCTAGCTCTAAAACATGGTTTCGACATTTATGATTTTTTGGAAACTTTTTTAAAAGAAAAAGACATTTTATATCAGTTTACTTGTCGTTATACTCTTCAACAGAATGGAATTGTAGAAAGAAATGAACATTTACTTGAAGTGGCTTGTGCCATTATGTTTTCTATGCAAGTTCTAAAATATTTGTGGGGAGAAGCTATTTTGACTGCATCATATCTTATCAATACGCTGCCTACTCGTGCTCTGAAATATGTCACACCTATAGATCATTTTAAAAGGTTTTTTCTTGAGTGTAGAATCTATTCAGATTTGCCATTAAAATTTTTTTAGTGCATTGTTTTTGTTCATGTAACGACCCGAATTTTACGGTTATCGAAAAATATATTTTCGAGTCTCTGTTTCTGAAAAATGAATTCGTAAATATTTATTAAAAATATTTATGAAGTTAATCGAGTGGTTAATTAGGCTTTAATTAAGTGAATTTAGCTTAATTAAGAGTAATTAGAAAAAAGAACTAAATTGAATAAAGTGTGAAAGTTTAATTGTAAATTAAAAGAAAATAAAAAGGACCAAAATGGTAATTATACCCTTTGTCCTAAGTGAGGCGGCAAATGATGCATAAATATGTATATTAAATTATTATTATGATTTTATATTTGATATTTATTAATGTTATTTTTATCAAATTAATATTATATTATGAAATAAATTAAAGTAACGCAAAATGTATGTTAATAAAATATACATGTGTAATAATTATATTTGTCCAATTGCGATATATTTATTTAATTAATTTTTATTTAAGTAAATAGATATTTATTATTTATTATTAAGTAAAAGATATTTATTAATTAAATAATTATATTATAAGATTTTTATGTTATAAATAAATTAAGATATGACAAATGTATGGTGATGAGACCATACATTTGTAATAAATATAAATATTTACACTTGTTATATAATTATTAATTTACTTAATATTAAAGTAAAAGATATTTTAATATATAATATTAAATAATAAAGCATAAAAGAAATAAGAAAGAAAGATAGAACAAAAGAACAAAATAGCAAATAGGAAAGAAAGGAAGAAAAGGAGAAAGAAAAAAAAAAGAAAAGGAAAAACTAGGGTTTAAGCTTTAATTGGTAAGTCAATTAAGTCATTTTCTTTTAATTTTGATGTTAACAAAGTTTTGTAGAAATTAAGTTGAGATTTTGAAAGTTCTTAGGTTTTTTAGTATAGTTCATGTTGAACAAATGATTGAACTAGGGATTAAATTGATAAAATTCTTATTTAGAATTGATTAAAGGATTAAATTGTAAAGTAAGCTATAATTTTGTGTTTGAAGGGCTAAATTGAAAAAAAATTGAAATTAGGGTTTTATCATGAACATTGGATATTTATGTTGAATATGATAGAAAATTGAGTAGAAATAAAGTATCAATTGAGTTAGAAAAGTAAGTGAACTTAGTTAGGATCAAATTGAAAATAAGGTAGAAATTGAATAGAAATTCAATTATTCAATATAAATTACTGTTGTATTAATAGTATAAATTATCTTAATTTTTCATAACTAACATCACACTCGAGGCATCTATGAAGAAAGGAAAAGAAAAGGTGGACGAGGAGCAAACTCGAGAAAAATTCACGGTTTGTATTTCTACAATCTGAACTTAATATATAAATGTTGAAATTATTATTTAATATGTATGTTAAGTGCATTGAGATGATTATTTGAATTGGAGTAAACATTGGTTGGAATTGAAAGGTGAATTTATTTATTAATTGTTTTATTTTGATTAAATGTTATGGTAAGTAATGAAAGTAAATATTAGTAATTGTTATTGAATTAAATTGATATGAATATGTGATTACTGTGAAATTTGAATATTTGTTATTGAAAAGTAAAGTGAATTGTATTGAATTGAAAATATATGTGATTAATTGAAATGTGTATTGGTTGAAAAATTGAAAGTGAATTGAAAACCCTATTAACAGTATTCGGGTTAAGTCGGATATAGTTAGCATGCCATAGGATTGAAAGCATTCAGGGATACTTCGACCTTGAGTCGATGAGGCACTATAAGTGTTGTACTGTTACTGTTACTATTCCGGATAATTCTGATGAGGTACTCTGTACCGTCCTATTACTGTTACTATCTACTTCGGCTTGGTCGATGAGGCACTATGTGCCGTACTGTATTGGTGTGATGGTTGGATCCGTGTATCCGTCAGTGTCCGAGTCATGTTAATAGGGGTAAATAAAAGTACTGAATGACTGACTATTACTGAATAATTGATCGTTACTGAATAACTGATTGCTACTGAGCAAATGATTGCTATTGAATAACTAATTGCTACTAAATAATTGAATGTTACTAAATGAAACTGATAAATTGAGTGACACTGAAAAATATTGACTGATATTGAGCTTGGATTATATGGGTTACTAAATGAAATGTAATAGTTGAATATTATTTACTGAAATTGAATAGTGAACAGAAGTGTAAGTGAGACATATGAATGGAAAATATTATTGTTTAAAATGATTTGTGAATTTATTTTGAAAAGCTAATTGGGTTAATAGATGATAAAGATTGAATGAGTTATAAAGAATTTATCCATGAAATGAATACTTGAATATTTATGATCATTATATGATTTTAAGTGTATGTTATGTATTAAGTGTTCAGATTATAGAAATACCACCGATTTCATACTCAGCGTACGGTTTGTTTCCGTGCACAGGATAAGTTAAAGTCAGATCGTTGAATCAGCATCCCAGGCCGATCCCAAACTGTAAATGGAGAAGTATATTCATTATTGGTAATGGCATGTACCTAGGATGTCAAAAGTAGTCATTTTGGAAAGTTATTGTAAATGTTGTTATAAATGATAATGGTTGAGTACATAGCTTAATTAAGTTTGGTATAAAGACGCAAATTTGGGAATAATTATAAATAGGTTTGATTAGTAAATTATCACTAGGTTTTTTTGATAAAAATTGTGGTACCAATGAAGGTACTTTGGTTAACACTTAAGATGGTCGATTTAATATATTTTAGATGTGTTTGATCGTAATTTGAGTAAGTTAAAAGATTAGAAATTATGTTGTTTGTAGTTTATGATTTGCAAGGTTGGTAAACTTGAACTGTAAGACTCATTTTGAGTCCACACGGCTTGGCAGATAGGCGTGTGTCTTGGCCGTGTGAAACTAATTTGTCCTTAAGTAATAAGTCAGAAAGTTACACGGGTAAAGGACACGGGCGTGTCCCCTAGACCACACGGACGTGTGGGTACTGTTCGATAGGAAAATTTTGAAATTTTGAGAAAAATTTGTAGTGATTTTAAATTAGTCCTGAATTGATTTTACTATTCATATTGGACTTCGAAGGCCCATTAAAAGGACAATACATTAAATTTAGGATAAGTGTAAACAATTATATTAATTAATATCCGTAATTGAAATGTATTGACTGGTAATGCCTCGTAATCCTGTTCTGGGGATGGATAAGGGTTGGGAGGTGTTACAGTTCACATGCCTAACAGGTTTCACTCTAAACTTGATCCTATAGCAGAAAGATGTGTTTTCATTGGGTGTGCTTCGAACAAGAAAGGTTATAAGTGTTACAGTTCAATAACTAATTTTTATTTTTGTAAGCATGGTGTCACATTTTTTGAAAACCAGTTTTATTTTCCTACAAAATTTTTTCAGAAGTAGCAAGAAAGAGAAGTGAAAAATTTTTGGGAAAATTCTACACTCTTGTCAAATCCTGTTTTTAATAATTTATCATCATCTCTAGAAAAAAAGGGTAATGAATTGTCCATCACTCTACCACAAAACCATTCAAAATCCTTGGGGAAAAGTTCTACACCTGATTCTAGTAATCTCGATCCTATTTGGACTTCTCTACCTCTTTTTATTTCTGTCTCTAATTCTGATTCATCTCTTTCCAACAAACATTTTGATCTTAACATCCCTATAGCCCTTAGAAAAGGAATTCGAACATGTACCCAAAATCTTATTAGTAATTATTCATCCTACCATAGGATTTCAACTCTTCATAGAGCATTTGTTCGTAAATTGTCTAACGTGTTTTTTCTGAGAACTATTTAGGAGGCTTTAGATGATCCGAATGGGAAGTTAGCATTTATGGAGGAAATGAATGCTTTGTAGAAGAACGGTAATTGGGAGATATTAAATTTACCCAAAGATAAAAAATTGTGGGATGTAAATTGGTATTCAACGTGAAATGCAATGCTGATGGAAATATAGAAAGGTATAACGCAAGGCTTGTTGCTAAAGGGTTCACCTAAACCTTTGGCATTGATTATCAAGAAAATTTTGCTCTCGTTATGAAACTCAATTCAATTCAAGTTTTATTGTCCTTGGTTGTGAATAAAAATTGACCCTTGCACCAGCTGGATATTAAAAATGCTTTTTTAAATGGAGATTTAGAAGAAGAAGTCTACATGAGTTTACCTTTAGGTTTTGATAAAAGGGTCAGGAGAAAATAAGGTCTATAGGTCAAGAAAGTTTTTATATGGGCTCAAATAGTCACTTAGAGCCTGGTTTAAACGGTTTGGAAAGACGGTAAAAGCTCTTGGTTATTGTCAAAGTCAAGCAGATCATACCATGTTTTACAAGCATTCAAATATAAGAAAAATAGCTCTTTTGATTGTGTATGTGGATGACATAATCTTAATAGGTGATGATCATATTGTATTAGAGAAGTTAAAGAAAGGATTGGCTAAACAATTTGAGATAAAAGACCTGAAAGCATTCAAATATTTTCTTGGGATGAAGTTCTCTCGATCTAAAGAAGGTATTTTTGTTTCTCAACGTAAATATATTCTGGACTTGCTCAAGAACACATGTTTGCTTGGATGTAAAGCAGCTAAAACGCCATTTGAACCAAACTTGAAATTGGAGCATGCTGAAACTGAAAATATGGTGAATGTTGACAAGTTTCAAAGATTCGTTGCGAGGTTACTTTACGTATCACATACACGTTCAGATATTACATTTGCTGTAAGTAAAGTCTGTTCATGCATTCACTAGGATAAGATCATTTTAAAGTTGTATACATAATTCTAAGATTTCTGAAAGGGACTCCTGGTAAGGGTTTGTTTTTTAAAAGACATGAACATTTGTTGGTCGATGTCTACACTGATGCAGATTGGACTGAAAGCACTATTGATTGAAAGTTTACATGGAGAAAAATGTGGTAGCTAGAGGTAGTGCCAAAGCTGAATTTAGAGCAATTGCCCATGGTATTTGTGAAGTTTTGTAGATTAAAAAGCTAATGAAAGATTTAAGAATTTCATGTTCTTTGCCCATAAAAGTCTACTGCGATAACAAGATTGCAATTATAATTGCTCACAACCCTGCTCTTCATCATCGAATGAAATATATAGAAATTGATAAGCATTTTATCAAAGAAAAACTTGAAAAGTGACTGATTTGTATGTCATTGTACCAACGACTGAATACGTTGCAGACATACGTACAAAGGGACTGTACAAGAAGCAATTTGATCACGTAATTAGCAAGCTAACAATGGAAGATATATTTGAACCAACTTGAGGGGGAGCGTTAAAAAGGAAAGTAGATTAATTTAAGATATGCTACCTCTAAGATTATTGTAATTATAGAATAATTAACTTGTGTAGATTAAGAAATGATTAAATTACTCCTAGATTGTTGGGCTGCTATTGTTAGAAAAAAAACCGATTTTTCAAAGTTAAAAATTACAGCCAAAGAATTTCTATCAAAATTGGCCTACAGAAATGATAAAGTTTATCAAGCTGGAAATTTCATGAAAAGTCAAGGATGATGGCAGCAGCTTTAAAAGTTTTACACGGCAAAGAAATTAGCTTGGAAGGTGGATAGCAAGCTATCAAGAAATTGGTTTTCAACTTGGCTTATTGGCCTATACAATGGATAAGTATTATCATTTATGAATACTTAAGGGATAAAGAAATCATTAAGGTAGTAAACTATGTACATATGTATGTATGTTTAGTTCATGTGTGAGTGCTAGAAAGTGTTAGTGAGTTTGAGTGAAAAAAAAGAGTGTTGTGAGTTATAGAAAGAAAAGCTACCAGCAGCTAGTATTGAGAGAAAAAGAAAAAGAAAAGGAAAGAGAGTTTGTATTGTGTTTATTTGTGTATAATAAAAATTATTATTTTATTTATTTTTATTACGCTTCCAACAACTAGTATCTGAGCTAGGTTCGTGTTGATGTCACAATGGCATACATAATTCAACCGCAGATCCTAAAATTAACAAAGACAAACAATGGCACTAGAGCATCCAGATGAGGGCTTTGCTCGGTTCTCATGATTGTTGGGACATTATCGAAAAAGGATATGTTGAGCCCGAAAATGCAGTTGCGGAAGCGGCTTTGACAAATGAAGAAAAAAGAATATTGAAGGAGCTCATAAAAAGGATAAGAGGGCGCTATTCTTTATTTTTCAAGGTGTTGATGAATCAACCTTTGAAAAAATTTCAGATGCGAAGACATCAAAGGAAGCATGGAAAATTTTGCAAAAATCCCTTCAAGGAGTGGAAAAAGCCAAAAAGGTACGTTTACAAACCCTCAGAGTAGAATTTGAGACGTTGAAAATGAAACCTTTAGAAAATGTTGATGATTATGTCATTTGAATGAACGCAGTGGCAAATGAAATGAAAAGGAATGGAGAAACACTTGATGATGTTAGAGTAATAGAAAAAATTGCGCGGTCATTGACACACAAATTTGATTATGTGGTGGTTGCCATTGAAGAGTCAAGATTTATCACAAATATCAATCGACAAACTTGTGGGTTCCCTCCAAGCCCATGAGTATAAAATGAAGCAAAATGATACTGAAAATTCGGAACGAGTCTTGCAAAGCAAGTTGTCCTTTAACGAAAGTGGAGCTAGGGATAACTTTGGACAAGGTACAAGCAATCGTGGAGGATACCGTAGAGGATATAGAGGCAAAAATAGAGGTGGAAGAGGAACACGTGGATGAGGCAATGAATCATATGGTAAAGTCTAAATAAGTGAAGAATATCAAACATCAAGTCGTGGACAAGGAGCTCGAGGCCGAGGTTGAGGCAGAGGTAGATTTCAACGAGGAAATAAATCTCAGGTACAATGTTATAATTGCAATAAATATGACCACTATAGTTACGGGTGTAGATTAAATGCCAAGATGAAGGAGAGAAATCATGTAGCAACAGCTAAAGAAGAAGAAACATGGAATCTAGTGTATTCCTCACTTATAAAGAAAATGAAAAATCAAGAAAAAATATTTGGTATCTTGATAATTGCGCCAACAATCACATGTGTGGCCGAAAAGACTTATTTTTAGAGTTGGATGAGAATATTCATGGACAAGTAACATTTGGAGATGAATCGCATGCCATGGTCAAAGGTAATTGCAATGTTACTATTACACAAAAAAATGGAGAAAAGAAGTTCATAAGCTTTGAAAAGCAACATCACCAGCCTTGGACAGCTTCTAGAAAAAGGATATGAAGTATATATGAAGGATTGCATGCTTGACCTATAAAATAAGAGTGGTGAATTAATTGCCCAAATTGATATAACGCGTAATCGTATATTTACTATTGACATTGAATCTGGAGAGGTGAAATGTATGAAGAATACAATTAAAGATGAATCATGGTTGTGGCATTTAAGGTTCGGGCATATTGGATTTTCCAGTTTGAAACAATTGTCAAAATAAAATATGGTAAATGGGTTGCCAGAAATTAATCATCCTAATCAATTTTGTGAAGCCTGCATTAAAGGAAAACAACAAAGACAGAGTTTTGAAATGTGGAAAACTCGACGAGCCAGGAGACTATTGGAGATCGTGCACTCCGGCATAGCAGGTCCTTTTGATATACCATCACTTGGTGGAAACAGGTACTATGTGACTTTTATTGATGATTTTAGTAAAAAAAGTTGGATATATCTTCTTAAAACAAAATCAGAAGCATTTGACAAGTTTATCGAGTTTAAAGCCATGGTAGAAAAACTGAGTGAACATTTTATTAAGATACTCAGAACAGATAGAGATGGTGAGTATATTTCAAAACTATTTGAAAGCTTCTGCAAGGAACACATAATTATTCACTAGTTGACAACTGTGTACACGTCACAACAAAATGGAGTTGCTGAAAGAAAGAACTGCACTATTCTTGGTATGGTAAGAAGCATGGTTAAAGGTAAGCTGTGACAGCCCTAAAATGACCCTAGTCGGAAAGCGGTTTCGGGACCGCTAAACCGAGTCACCAAATTATTTGAATATGATATTTATTGTCTAAAATATGTGAATATGAATGTGTGAAAGTTTTGAGCTTCGATTTAGTCGATTGCATGTGAAGTTAATTAATAGGACTTATGTGTGGCACTTTTAAAAGGTGATAGGTTAATCTATAAGGACCTATTAGTGCATGTTATGAAAATAATGGGCTTGCATGTCAAATTTCCACCTATGACAAGTAGTGGCCGGCCATGCTATGGGTTAAAGCCTATTATAAACATTTTTGTGTTAGTGATTTATGTTAGAAATAATAAAATAAAAGGTTAGTAATAAAGTAATAAAAAGGGAGGGGTGATGAAAACAAAGTTGTCTCATCCTTGCTCCCCCTATTGCCGTGACTTGAGGAAGGAAGAAGAAGAGGATTTTCTTGCTTCATGATGGGTTGGTTGATGTTTAGGAAGAGGTATGTTAATGCTCTTTCATTGAAAGTCTTTGTATATTTGGAGTGGTCATCAAGTATAGAAGCTAACTCATGGCAAATGTTTTTGTAAATTTATGAAGATGACATTCGGTCATGGATGTTTGTATTTCTTTGATGTTGTTTTTGATGCTTAGGTGTATTGAGGGTTGATTATAGATGAGTTGAGCTTGGTAAAATTGAATATTTGTGGCTTAATTGCTTAATGACAATTGGCTATGTTGAAATGCCAAATTAGTGCTAAATTGTAAGTATTTAATTGAGTGTTCGAATATGAATTTAAGAAGAATGATACATTCGACTATGCTTTGATGTGCTTGGATTATTGTTCATTGAGTAAGTGATTGAGGAATGATTAGAAGAATTTGAATGCTAAACTAGTTGATTTGTTTATAATGTCCGATTATGATCAATTATAGAGATGTGAATAAAAATTTGTTTGGTGATATATATATGTATTCGGCAATGGGATAAAATGTGTATCAAGGTAAGTTTCATGGTGATTATGCTTGTGATGTTGGGTTAATATTCGGCATTGAGTAATGTTGGGGTAAGGTGATTAATCGACTATGAAATTAGCTAAATTAAATAAGCATGAAATCGAGTCATGGTATGTTTTATCGAATATGATACATATTGAAATCTATTGTTTTAGATATAGATTAAATGATATGTGATTGCCCAATGTGATAGTTAAGTGAATAATATTGGTTAAGTACTTAAGCAAATCTATTGTTTTACTTAAGCTTAAGAGCAAAGAGGATCAAAGTCGGATGGGGGAAAAGAGAAAGTAAACAAATAGCCGTGGATATCTAGTCGCCGACCACTTCCGAGGTAAGTTTTAAGTGATTAAACATTGAGTAAATTCAATCATAATAGGACATAATGAGTTGATTTAATAAGATATGATGTGGCCATGATATGTCTTAAACTCAAATGGTAAGTTCATATGTGTTTGGACTTGGAAAGTTAAGAGCAAATTGTAATAATTTGCTTTGGACAGCAGCAGTAACGTGATTTTAGAAAATCACTATAAATTGTTGGTGTGGAGTTATAGGCTGAATAAAATATGTAATCAAGGCTTAATTAGTCTAGTTTCTTATAAAAGAGACCTTGTGAGCAAACAAATTTCCTATAAAGAGATATTTAAAGTTGTGTGAGACGGTGTCAGAATGACTCCGAAATCCCCTGTTCTGTTTTTAGAAAATCATTATAAATTGTACAAAAATGGTTATAAGATAAAATTTATATGCTTAGACTCCTTAATGAGTATAGTTTCAAATGAAATCAAATACAACACATTTTGAATTCTGTAAAATGAGAAATTTGATTCGTAGTGAAGAGTGGTCAGATTAGTCAAACAGTGAAACAGGGAAAACTTTAAGAAAAATCTGGTATTGATTGGCCAAACCTAAAATTTTGAAAATTTTATGGATGGAAGATATATGAGTCTATATTCAGGGAAAATTAACGGCAAGTGATTTGGAGTTTTGTAGCTCAAGTTATAAATAATTTAGTGACTACTGATCAGGAAAACAGCTCGTAGTGAATATGTGATTTTGTTGTAAACATGGATAAAACTTGTTTTAGTTACTCATAAGCTATTGATTAAACCCATACGTGAATTCTAAATCGTGATATTGTAAAACGATACATGAGTGTTAGATGGATCTTTGATATTAAAATTTGTGAAATTGTAAGTTTATGAGTATTCGAATATGAAATGATAGTATGGCGTGAAATTGAATTATTCATTGGGAAATGATTAATGTAGATTCGGCCAAGACAAAGTGTATACATGATAGTATATGTGATATGTGAAGTATATTTGGATAATTGTGATGTGAATGTATATATATGTGATAAGGCCTAATGGCCGGTGTGATGAATGTGAAAGTGTATATATGTGATAAGGCCGAATGGCCGATGTGATGAATGTGAAAGTGTATATATATGTGATAAGGCCTAATGGCCGATGTGATGAATGTGAAAGTGTATATATGTGATAAGGCCGAATGGCCGATGTGATGAATGTGAAAGTGTATATATATGTGATAAGGCCTAATGGCCGATGTGATGAATGTGAAAGTGTATATATGTGATAAGGCCTAATAGCCGATGTGATGAATGTGAAAGTGTATATATGTGATGAGGCCTAATGGCCGATGTGATGAATGTGAAAGTGTATATATGTGACAGGACCGATTGGCCAACGTGATGGATGTGAAAGTGTATAAATGTGATAAGTCCCGAAGGGCAATTGTGTCAGTACTATATCCGGGTTAAAACCCCGCAGGCTTTATGCGAGAGTATTATCCTGATTAATGTCCGTAGGCTTCGTACTCGTACTATATCCGAGCTTTAAAGACCCGACGGCTAAATGCTAGGATTCAAGTAAGACTTTGATATTGAGTATCTGCATTAAGTTACCATCAGATAAGTATTATGTATTCAAGATGTTCAGGTACGTATTACTTACTAATCGGTGGAGTGATTTCGAGGTGAATTATCAGTATCAAAGAGGTAGGTAAATGTGATTAATATTATAACTCCAAATGTGAGAATGTGCTTTGGAAATATTTGACCATCTAGGTCATTATTATTCGAAAGTATATATGTGGCAGCCAAGTGTTGCGTTTAATGATATTATAGATCGAGATGAAGCTCTAGATTAACTTCATCGAACAGTTGAAATGAATGACCAATAATAGTGATTGAGAACACTTTGTCTTGCTTAAAACTTACTAAGCATTAAATGCTTACTCCGTTCTTTGAATCTCTGTTTTATAGATTGTGGTTCGTCAGCTATCGGACTCGGGATTTTTGAAGTCGAAGTCGCCCACACTATCAAAGCCCTTTTGGTACACTTTTGGTTGAACTCTAAAAATGGCATGTATAGGACTACCCTTTTGTAGTGGGTCATGGACCCTTTGGATTTGTATAATTTTGGATAGCCATGTGAAAATGGCTTATATATGTTTGAGCATAATGTTATAATCATTTAGTATGGATATGGTTATTGAGAGGTGTGGATATGCTTAACAAGGATTGGCCATGGGAATGGTCAATCACTATCATAATTTGTGCTATTTATGCTAAAAGGGCTAGTTGAATCATGGAAACTATTAATAAGTAAAGTCTACCTTAAAGGCAGATGCTGACAGCAGCAGTGATGTAGATTTGGAAAATCACTAAAAATAGTAGGAATATAATTAAATAGTGAATAAATTATTTAAATGAACCCTGATGAATCCACTTTCATATGGAAGAAACGAAATGGTCATATGAGTGGTATGTTAAGAGATAATTAGGTTTTCGTGAGACAGGGCCAGAACGGTTTCTGGATTCCCTGTTCCGACTTTGGAAATTCATTATAAATTAACTAGAGATAATTAGGAGTCATGCCATATATGTATAGATTCCTCTCTGAGTCTAGTTTCTATAGAAACAAACGGCATCAGTATTGAAGCCCTGTACAGGTAGATATCCGAATTGTAATGCATGAAGGTCAGTGTAGTCGCACCCTGTAACAGGGGAGACTTTAACTAATAAACTGTACTAATTGGCCCAACCAAAAATTCTAGAAAAAAATATGTAGATGGACATAGGAGTCTAGTTTCAGGGAAAAATCACGAAACTGATTTTCGATTTGTGAAACTCAAGATATGATTTTTAAGGTGACAGTGACATAGTTAGCCAGCTGTCTGGAAAAATTTAAAATGGACTGCGATAGTAAGCGAATTTAGTCTGTGAACCCCTCGTGTCCGACTTCGGCAACGGTCTCGGGTACGGGGTGTTACATAAGCATTTACCAAGAACTTTCTGGGCTGAAGCTATTCAATATGCTGTTTATTTGTTGAACCAATGTCCAACAAAAAGTGTGAAATACAAGACGTCAAACGAAGCTTGGAGCAATCAAAAGCCAAGAGTCGGACATCTTAAGATTTTTGGATGCATCGCATATGCTCATGTTGCTGACTAGACGAGAAAGGAGCTTGACGATAAATGAGTAAAATGTATTTTCATTGGTTACGAAAAGAGAAGCAAGGCATATAGGTTATACAACCGTCTCACCAAGAAAGTTATTGTTTCAAGAGATGTTGAATTCGATGGAGCTGATTATTAGAGATGGAGCGAAGAAGAGAAGAAAATTGAAGGATTATTTTTCAGTGATGACAAAGACAACGAGCTCATTAATCAAGAACAAGATGACAATCAAAGCCCTCCTCCAAGTCCTGTTGCAACAACTTCTACAACATCATCATCACCAACCAGCAGCAATACCAACAACTCAAAGAAAACACCTGTAAGAATGCGTAGTTTACACAATATTTATGAGGTTACAGAACCCATAGAAACAATACTCGATTATTCATTATTCTGTTTAATAACAGAATAATATCCAATAATATATGAAGATGCAATTAAAGATGTTAGATGCAAAAAGGCAATAGATGAAGAAATTGCAGCAATAAGAAGAAATGACACATGGGAGCTAACTAGTCTACTCGAAGGACATAGTCCAATTGGAGTCAAATGGGTGTACAAGATGAAGACCAACAAAGAAGGAAAAGTAGAGAAACAAAAGCAAGATTAGTTGCAAAAGGCTACAAGCAAAGATATGGCGTAGACTATGATGAAGTATTTGCTCTAGTCGCCAGAATTGATACTATAAGGCTTCTCATGGCAATTGCAGCACAAAATAAATGGAAAATCTATCAGATAGATGTGAAGACAACATTCTTTAATGGCTACCTGAAAGAAGAAGTCTACATTGAACAACCATCTGGATATACCAAAAAACAACAAGAAGACAAAGTTTATCGCTTGAAGAAAGCTTTATACGGACTGAAGCAGGCTCCGAGAGCATGGAACACAAGAATAGATGAATACTTTTAGAAGAACGGGTTCATGGAAAGCCCATATGAGCATGCTCTATATACGAAGAAAAATGAAGTTGGTGACATCATGATCGTGTGCTTATGTGTGGATGATATGATTTTCACAGGAAACAATCTAGGTATGTTCAATAATTTTAAGAAAGTTATGACTAAAGAATTTGAAATGACAGATATTGGTGAAATGTCATACTTTCTTAGAGTTGAAATAAAACAAATGAAAGATGGCACATTTATGTTTCAAAAGAAGTATGCGAAACAAATTTTAAGAAAATTCAATATGAAAGATTGCAAGCCAGTAGCCACACCAGCAGAACCAGGCATGAAATTAAGTGTTGATTCATCCAGAGAGCTAGTAAATTCAACGTTGTTTAAAAGTATCATTGGAAGTTTAATGTACTTGAATGTCACGTAGCCAGACATCATGTATGCAGTGGGAATAGTTAGCAGATACATAGAGAAGCCAAAACAAGATCACCTGATTGCAGCAAAGAGAATTTTGAGATATATCAAAGGTACGATAGATCAAGGTTTATTTTATACATGCTCACAGAGTTCAAAATTGGTTGGTTATTCAGATAGTGATTATGGTGGTGACTTGGATGATCGCAAAAGCACATCTGGATATTTATTCCATATTGATTCCGCAGCATTTTCATGGTCAACAAAAAAGCAACAAACAGTAGCCCTCTCAACATGTGAAGCAGAATACATTGCTATTGCAACATGTACGTGTTAAGAAATTTGGTTGAAGAATATTTTGGGTGAATTATCTACTATACAAGAAGGTCCAATTACAATTTATGTTGGCAACAAGTCCACAATATCTCTTTCAAAGAATCTAGTGTCTCATAGTCGAAGCAAGCATATCGATACAAAGTATCATTTTATTCGAGAGCAAGTGAAAAATAAAAATGTGGAGTTAGTTTATTGCAGAACAAAAGATCAATCGGTAGACATTTTCACGAAGCCATTGAAAGCAAACATATTCCATAAACTCAAAGAAAAGCTTGGAAAAAAAGTTCGGTTTGAGGGGGAGTGTTAGAAAACAAACTGATTTTTCAAAGTCAAAAATTGCAACCAAAGAATTTCTATCAAAATTAGCCTGCAGAAATGATAAAGTTTATCAAGCTGGAAATTTCATGAAAAGTCAAAAATGATGGCAGCAGCTTTAAAAATTTTACTCGGCAAAGAAATTAGCTTGTAAGGTGGATAGCAAGCTGTTAAGAAATTGTTTGCAACTTGGCTTATTGGCCTGTACAATGGATAAGTATTATCATTTATGATATATATATGTATGTTTAGTTCATGTGTGAGTGCTGAAAAATGTTAGTGAGTTTGAGAGAGAAAAAAAAGTGTGTTGTGAGTTATAGAAAGAAAAACTAGCAGCAGCTAGTATATAGAGAAAAGGAAAAGAAAAGAAAAGAGAGTTTGTATTATGTTTATTTATGTATAATAAAAATTAGTACTTGATTTATTTTTCTTATGCTTCCAACAACTATTACCTACATATAGGTGCTGTATCACAATTATAGAAGAAATAATATTCTTTTCTTATTTCCCATCTAGTTTCTATTTACCTTGATTGTTTTATCTAGGGACCCATGAAATAACATTTTGTCTTCCACAGGCCACAACCAAGCATGAGACAGCTCCATTGTGGCCTTCAATGGACACAACTAGCTGAAAAGAATCAGTCTCACAACTTGCTCTCCATGCAATAATCCCACAATTCTACAACAAGCAAAGGAATTGAGTAACTACAATGTCTCCAAAATAGGGATCCTATAAACATAGATTGATTGAAATCGGACTAATCACCTGTGCCCCAGCAGTAAGAATATCACCAACTACAATGATGGCAGAGAGCTGTCCAACTGGCCCTTTTAGATTTAATTCAAGTGCCGAGTGAATATTAATGCCTGCAAGATCTATAACACTCGTTACCCATATTCAACGCCGGAACAGGGTTCGAGGCATTTCTAGACTTAATCATAAACAAATATACAAACCCGGCCATAAAATTTCATTCAAATTAAAATTATATAAACATATGCATAACGTCCCTTATATGGGCCTACGAGGCCAAAAAAATACATCGGGGATGATTTGGAACTAAACCGGGAACTTCCGGAACTTTTTTAACACTTAGAAAAAATTTCACATTTTTAGAGAGCCACACGCCCGTGTGGTTGGGCCCTGTGGATTTTTCACGCCCGTGTGGCTTGGAACATGCCTGTGTCTTTTACCCATGGAGCTATCTGTTTATGACATCATTGCCAAATTAAGGGCACACGGTCGAGACACACGCCCGTGTGCTAGGTCGTGTGGTGAATTTAATTTTTGCGTTTAAGGTGTGGACTTCACACGGCTTGAACACATGCCCATGTCCTAAGACCGTGTCCTCCACACGGTTGAGACACACGACCATGTCTCTGCCCATATGGTCAATTCAAAGCTAAAATTTAAGATGTAGGGGACACATAGCTAGATCACATATCTATGGGGCAGACTGTGTGTCACATACGGTCTAGACACATGCCCATGTGTCTACCCGTGTGGATGAAAATAAGCCATTTTAAGGCCACATTTCTCACCCTTTTTACAACCTACTTGCATTTAATATTCAAGCACATAAATATACCCATCCGAACAACCAATTCAACTAGAAACACAAGTTTTCATTAACCATTTTAACATAATACTTCTTAACCTAAGTTTACCAAAAATAACTTCATTCATTACCCTACCAAATCCAACTTCAAAACATAGATATTCAAGCATACATATATTAATGTTTCAAAGCTATATCTTTCAACTTTTTCCTATACATGCAATATAAATCAAAAGTTGTATTCAAAATCTACCAGTGGAATTTTGGATAGTGCTTCCAGATGTGTTGATCCGATCCACCGATATCACATAAATCTACAGAAGAAATTAACACACAAAGTAACCTTATGAAAGCTTAATAAGTTCATAGGCTCTTAATAACAACCTTATCAAAAATTCATAAACAATTCAATAAACAATATTATACAATCAATTCCTGCCAAATACAGTCTCAAATGATGAGTCCATACAATTGAGTTCAATATCAAATATCCCATCATATTCCAGCACTTAACTTCAACTATCACCTACCAACACTTGTCAAATTAAGGGACGTCTTATGGATTTGAGTACGTCGTTTGCTCAGTGCCACAATTCACAATTCAGTAAGGAAAATACCATACCTACGTTTCACAACTCAGTATGAAAAATACCATACCTACATTTCACCACTCGGTATGGAAAATGACATACCTACGTTTCACATCATAGTATGGTTTTCTTTATTGAAATACCATACCTACATTTCACACTTTGCCATGGATCAACCATGGACTTATCCGTCAATTCATCACTTGTCACAATACGAACGTACTCAATTCTGCATCTTTCTCAATTTGACTTTTAACTCAATTCTTTTCACATTATTTTTCCAATATTAATAATTCATTAACAAATATATAAAACAACACATTATATCATTCTCAAATTAAAAAAAATTATATAAGTTCAACCATATGAACATACCTGGGCCAATCTGTAAAAGTTGTACTATTTTAGGGATTAATCGGTAACTTTTCCTTTTCCTCGTTTATCTTCAGATTCTTGATCTAAAATATAAAATTATTTACTCATTAGCATCTATTTCAATTCAAATTCAATTCATTCTTTATGCCCTTTAATTTTTGAAATTACACATTTTTCCTAATCTCTGTAATTTTTACAATTTGATCCCTACTCGATTAACCCCTAAATTGAGCTGATTTTTCTCAATTAACACTTTATTCTATCACTTTAAACTACTTCACAACCTTTGGAAATTAGAATTTCAGCATCAAACCCTAATTTCAACATTCTTTACAATTAGGTCCTAAACATCAATTTCTATTGAATTTACTTAATAAAATCATCTCAAAACCAAATTAAAGCTTCAATTTCATGCTAATTCATCATAAAATTTCAGCACTCATCCATGGAAACTTCCAGAATCATCCATAGAATCAAAAACTAATGAATTAGATAGTAAGACCTAGTTGTAAAAGTCACAAAATATGAAATATTACAAAGAAAAAGCAATAATTCAACTTACATGATGAAAAATATGAAAAAAAAACTTTGAGAGCTCTATAATGGCTGTTTTGGCTGGAGAAAGATGAAGAATTATCTAGATTTCTTTTTAGTCCATACTTTATTTAGTTAATTTTGCAAAAATTCTAATTTTTCCCTTGTTTCACATTGTTTTATTGTTGATTTCCTTCTCCACGCCGTCTAGCCACTCTACAGTTATGCTTATTTGCCTTTTAAATCCCTTCTATTTAGTCACTTGAGCTATTTAATCACTATTTAGCAAATTTTACACCTTTTACAATTTAGCTCTTTTTAATTAATTAGCCATCAAAACGTTAAAATTTTCTAATGAGATTTTAATATCATATTACTAACACTCCATAAATATTTATAAAAATATTTTTGACTCGATTTTGCAAAATCCAGGTCTCGGTACCCCGTTTTTTACTCAATTTATTTAATAATTTCTTCTTAAATTTTAATTTCACCTATTTAAAAATATATATTTCTAATATCTCACTCACTTCTAAATATTATTTTTATTTAATTTTCTAATCTTATTCGTCGGATTTAGTGATATCGAATCACTGTTCCGACACCATTGAAATTTTAGGCTGTTACAACTCTCCCCCTTTAGGAAATTTCATCCTCGAAATTTATTACCTGAAAATAAGTTCAGATACTGCGATTTAATTGATTCTTCTGTTTCCCAGGTTGCCTCATCCACACCATGTTGATGCCACAACACTTTCATTAATGGTACTCGTTTGCTCCTTAGTTCTTTAACTTCTCGAGCCAAAATCTTTACTGGTTCTTATGTCATTTCAGGTTGAAGCTGAATTTCAGTATGAGGAATCACATGTGAAGGATTCGATCTGTATCTTCTCAACATAGACACATGAAACACACTATGTATTTTCTCAAGTTCTGGTGGCAAAGCTAACCGATAGGCCATTGGACCTATTCTTTCTACAACTTCATATGGCCCAATGAATCTTGGACTCAGTTTTCCTTTTCTCCTAAATCGTAACACTTTTGTCCATGGTGAAACTTTTAAAAACACTTGATCACCAACTGCAAATTCTAATCTCTTCTTTTCAAATCGGCATATGATTTCTGATGGTCTGACGCTGTAATACCCCGAACCCGAGACCGACACCGGAGTCAAACACGAGGTGTTAACAGACTTTAAACCCCTTAAAAAAATATTTCCCAGACACTACCAATCTGCATACTAGTCGCTTTAAAAATCATATCTTGAGTTTCACAACTCGAAAATCAGTTTCGTGATTTTTCCCTGAAACTAGACTCATATTCCCATCTACATATTTTTTTCTAGAATTTTTGGTCGGGCCAATTAGTACAGTTTATTAGTCAAAGTCTCCCATGTTACAGGGATCGACTACACTGACCTTTGCGCAATACGACTTGGATATCTCCCTGCACAGAGCTTCAATACTGATGCCGTTTGTTTCTATAGAAACTAGACTCAGAGAGAAATCTATACATATATGGCATGACTTCTAATTATCTCTGGTTAATTTATAATGAATTTCCAAAGTCGGAACAGGGAATCTCGAAACCGTTCTGGCCCTGTCTCACGAGAACCTGAATATCTCTTAACATACTGTCCGTATGATTGTTTCGTTACTTTCCTATGAAAATAGATTCATCAAGGTTCGTTTACATAATTTATTCACTATTTAATTCCATTCCTAATATTTTTAGTGAATTTCCAAATCTACATCACTGCTGCTGTCAGCATCTGCCTTTAAGGTAGACTTTACCTATTTCATAGTTTCCATGATTCAACTAGCCCTTTTTGCATAAGTAGCACAATTTATGATAGTGATTAACCATTCCCATGGCCAATCCTTGTCAAGCCTATCCACACCTCTCAATAACCATATCCATACCAAATGATTATAACATTACACTCAAACATATATAAGCCATTTTCGCATGGCTAACCAAAATTATACAAGTCCAAAGGGTCCACGACCCACAACAAACGGGTAGTCCTATACATGCCATTTCGAAGTTCAACCAAAATTGTACCAAAAGGGGTGCTTTGATAGTGTGGGCGACTTTGACTTCAAGATCCCGAGTCCGATAGCTGGAGAACCAAATCTATAAAACAGAGGAGCAATGAAACGGAGTAAGCAATTTATGCTTAGTAAGTTTTGAGCAAGGAATTCCAGCACAACAAAAGTATAGCATTCATATAGCTAAACGGATAATTTCATATGCACAAATTTTCGATATCATACTTGCTTCACATTACCAACCCTTATGTACATACACAAAAGATCAACTTAGCCAAAGGCCGGTAGCTCGTTTATCAACTGAGCGAATACTTATTTGTAAGGGCTCAACTAAATTCAAGCACATACGAAACATACCTCAATGTTGGGATGTTTCTAGAGTATTAACTGAAATTTTTACAGCAAGATCATTCATTCCCAAATCACGTACCTTCGGAATTTAACCGGATATAGCTCCTCGTTCAAATGCCTTCGGGACATAGCCCGGTTATAGTAACTCGCACAAATGCCTTCGGGACTTAACCCGGATTTAGTAACTCGCACAAATGCCTTCGGGACTTAACCCGGATTTAGTAACTCGCACCAATGCCTTCCGGCTTAGCCCGGAATTAGTATCTCGCACAAATGCCTTCGGATCTTAGTCCGGATATGGTCACTTAGCACAAAGCCTTCGGGACTTAGCCCGGACATCATTCAAATAACCATGCACATTTAACAATAAATCATGGCACATTCGTATTTCATTTTCGTTAGCAAAACTCAAACACAAGACACTTATCATTCTTGTAATTTCGGCTCAATAGCCACACACAAAGAGCATGATTTTGATTTGCTTAAAACATGATCTAATCAAATTTTAATTTAAGCTCTCTTACTCAAGAACTTACCTCGGATGTTGTCGAACGATTCCGATAGCTATTCGACCACTTTTTCCTTCCCTTTATCGGATTTATTTCCCCTTTGCTCTTGAGCTTAATTAAACAAATAAATTGATTTTATCATTTGAGCATCGAAAAGAGGAACACGAGGCACTTAGCCCATATTTATACATTAGACATTAAAGTCACATATGTACGGAATCGTGAATCAAACTCAACATTTTAGCTACTTTTTTTCCCCTTGGCCGAATATGCATGTCTATTTTGGGGCCGATTTCAACACTTAATACATTCTACAAGTATGGTCACTTGTATTGACTAAACACCCTTTTGTTTCAAGTTCAAAACTTGGCTAATACACACATATATACACTAGTAAAGCATCCTCTCCCTTTCCATCAATTTAACACATGCATTACTCATTAATATACAAAAAAATTATATTCGGCCTTAGCACACAACTTGCTAGCCGATTCTTCCCCATCTAGCAACCAATGCACATATGTGCTCACTCAAAAATGCTAAAAAGAAGATTTAAGAATCATCAATCCACCATCACATGCATCATTACAAAGCTTTACACTTAGCATGCAAATGACATCAACACAAATCCACCTTAGCCGAAACTTAACTCATCTTCATGCCTCATCACCACAACATCAAACATCAACCAAGAATGATGCATCCATGGCCGAGTGTCATTTCCATCACATAGCAAGATTTAGACCATGGGCTAGGTAGAACTCAAGCTAACAACTAAAACATGCATGCATCTCATGGAACATCATCAAACATACCTTAGCCTAGCTACATGCATGGCCGAACCTCTTCAACCTTTCTTCTTCCTTCCTCCTTAAAATTTTTGGCCAAGGATGAACCAAAGGATGAGCACTTTTTTTTTTTGTTTTTCTTTCTAGTTTCGGCAAAATGGGGGGGGGAGAAACAACCACACACTTTTTTTGTTTTCATCATATTCCCTTTCATTATTTAATTTCCTTGCTCATTATTTTATTTTTCCTAACATACCTCACTAACATAACATGTTTGTGACATGTTTCCACTCATGATGCACTAACACAACATGTCTATGACATGTCTTGCCCATCACACTTGGTCTACCATGCTTGTCATGGCCGACCACTACTAATAGGGGGGGAAATTGACATGCAAGTCCCCCCTTTTTCAACATGCACTAATAGGCCCTTATGCTTTGACCTATCACATTTCAAAATTTTCTCACATAAGTCCTATTGACTAAATTCACATGCAATCGACTAAATCGAAGCTTGAAAATTTCACACATTCATAATTACATATTCTAGACAATAAATTTCACATTCAAACATTTCGGTGACTCGGTTTAGCGGTCCCGAAACCACTTCCTGACTAGGGTCAATTTTGGGCTGTCACAACTCTCCCCCACTTAAGAAATTTTCGTCCCCGAAAATCTTACCGGTAAATAGGTTTGGGTATCGTTCTTTCATCGAGCTCTCGGTTTCCCAAGTAGCTTCCTCGATCCCGTGTTTGAGCCATAACACCTTAACTAACGGAACCCTTTTGTTTCGCAACTCTTTCACTTCACGAGCTAGGATACGAATCGGTTCTTCTTCATAACTCAAGTCAGATTGAATTTCAACTTCTGAGGGATTAATCACATGTGACGGATCGGATCTATAACGTCGAAGCATCGAAACATGAAAGACATCGTGAATCTTTTCAAGTTCAAGGGGCAAAATCAATCTATACGCAACCAGACCAACTCGTTCGGAGATTTCGTACGGCCCAATGAATCTCGGGCTCAACTTGCCCTTACGGCCAAATCTGAGTACCTTCTTCCAAGGCGAAACTTTAAGAAACACTTTATCTCCCACCTGATATTCAATGTCCTTTCGTTTCAAATCCGCATACGATTTTTGACGATCTGTGGCTGCTTTCAGACTTTCACGGATTACCTTTACTTTCTGTTCGGCATCCTTAATCAAATCAACTCTGAAAATTTTACTTTCACCGAGCTCGGTCCAAAACAATGGTGTACAGAATTTACGACTGTACAAAGCCTCGTAAGGTGCCATCTTAATACTTGATTGAAAACTATTGTTGTAAGCGAATTCAATCAAAGGTAAATACCGTTCCCATGAACTACTGAACTCGAGGATGCAACATCTCAACATATCCTCAAGTATCTGAATTATCCGCTCGGATTGACCATCGGTTTGGGGGTGAAAAGCAGTGCTAAAATGCAGCTTGGTACCCAAAGCTTCTTGCAATTTCTTCCAAAATCGTGAGGTGAATCTCGGATCTCTATCCGACACGATAGAAATAGGTACCCCGTGTAATCTCACAATCTGAGAAACGTACAATTCGGCTAGTTTATCCAATGAAAAATCCGTACGCACGGGGATAAAGTGAGCCGACTTAGTCAGTCTATCGACAACAACCCAAATCGCATCTTTCTTACTTGCTGACAATGGCAGTCTGGACACAAAGTCCATTGTGACTCGATCCCATTTCCACTCAGGTATCATGATCGGCTGAAGTAATCCTGAAGGCACTTGATGTTCCGCTTTCACTTGTTGACATATTAAACATCTCGAAACAAAGTCAGAGATGTCCCGTTTCATACCATGCCACCAAAACCAACGCTTCAAATCGTTGTACATTTTCGTACTCCCTGGGTGAATTAACATTCGGCCACAATGGGCTTCGTTCAGAATCATCGAAATGAGTTCCGAATTCCTTGGAACACACAAACGACTTCTGAACCTCAAACAAACATCATCATCAATTTGAAACTCGGATTCCTTGTTCGGAGCACACTCAGCCCGTTTTGCAACCAATTCATCATCAACTTTCTGGGCTTCACGAATTTGATGAATCAATAATGGTTTGGCTTTTAATTCAGCTACTAACACCTTGTCGGGTAGAACAGACAAGTGCACATTCATCGCTCGTAAAGCAAACAATGATTTCCGGCTTAAGGCGTCCGCAACCACATTAGCCTTTCCCGGGTGGTAATCAATGACAAGCTCGTAATCTTTCAACAACTCAAGCCAACGTCTTTGTCGCAGATTTAAGTCTCTTTGAGTCATCAAATATTTGAGACTTTTGTGATCCGAAAATACATGGCACTTTTCACCAAATAAGTAATGTCGCCATATTTTTAAAGCAAATACGATGGCAGCTAGTTCAAGATCATGGGTCGGATAGTTTTTCTCATGTGGCTTTAATTGTCTCGACGCATAGGCCACCACTCGACCTTCTTGCATCAATACGCAACCCAACCCAAGTAGGGATGCGTCACTATAAATGACAAACTCTTTGCCTGATTCAGGTTGCACTAAAATTGGAGTTTCAGTCAAATAAGTTTTCAGTTGATCGAAACTTTTCTGACATTTCTCCGTCCATTCGAACTTAACATCCTTTTGAAGTAGCTTCGTCATTGGTGTGGCTATCATCGAGAAACCTTTGACAAATCGTCAGTAATAACCGGCGAGCCCTAGGAAGCTCCGAACTTCGGTAATATTTCTTGGAGGCTTCCAGTTAACTATGGCTGAAATTTTGCTCGGGTCAACTCGAATACCCGATGCGGATACCACATGACCCAAGAAGCTAACCTCTTTTAACCAGAACTCACACTTACTGAACTTAGCATATAACTGCTTATCCCGCAAAATTTACAACACTAGCCTCAGATGCTCAGCATGTACGGTCTCATCTCTTGAATAGACCAAGATGTCATCAATGAACACAACTATGAACCGATCCAAATATGGTCTGAAGATCCGATTCATCAAATCCATAAATACCGCAGGGGCATTAGTGAGCCCCAACGGCATCACTAAGAACTCGTAGTGACCATATCTCGTCCTGAAGGCAGTTTTGGGTATGTCCGATTCTCGAATTCGCAACTGATAATAGCCCGATCTCAAATCTATTTTTGAGAACATTGAGGCTCCCTTCAGTTGGTCGAACAAATCATCGATACGCGGTAACAGATATTTGTTCTTTATCGTCACTTTATTCAGTTGACGATAGTCAATGCACAACCTCATGGTTCCGTCCTTCTTTTTCACGAACAATACTGGTGCACCCCAAGGTGAGAAACTTGGTCGAGCAAAACCTCTATCCGTCAATTCTTGCAACTGAGCTTTCAACTCTTTTAACTCGGTTGGTGCCATACGATACGGAGCTATCGAAATCGGCGTAGTCCCAGGTACAAGCTCAATACCAAACTCTACCTCCCGAACAGGTGGTAAACCCGGTAATTCTTCAGGAAAAACATCCGGGTATTCACAAACCACCGGCACAGATTCGGGTTTCTTTTCTAATTCTTTGTCATCAAGTACGTACTCAAGGTATGCTTCGCACCCTTTTCTTACATATTTCTGGGCCAACATTGCTGATATTACAGCTGGCATCCCCTCCAAGTCCGTAGACTCAACTCGGATTACTTCGTTATTTGCGCACCTCAAATCAATAGTCTTGCTTTTGCAATTCACAATCGCATCATGCGCAGTCAACCAATCCAAACCAAGAATAACATCAAATTCATCAAACGGCAAAAGCATCAAGTCCGCCGGAAAACAGGAACCTCGAATTTCTAGGGGACATTTCTTACACACTTTGTCGACAAGCACGTAACGACCCAATGGATTTGACACCCGAATTACGAACTCAGTAGACTCAATAGGTAAAGTCTTACTGAATGCTAAGGTTTCACATATGTAAGAATGAGTAGAACCGGGGTCAATCAAAGCAATTACATTAGTATCAAAGAGAGTAAAAGTACCGGTAATAACATTAGGCGAAGAAGCATCCTCGCGGGCACGTATAGCATAAGCTCTAGCAGGCGCACGAGCCTCGGATCCGGTCGTAGCATCTCTAGATCCTCTCTGACCACCACTAGCATTGCCCGTATTTCCAAATGGTCTACCTCGAGCAATGGTAGCACCTGGTTTCCCACTCTGATTTACATTCTGTTCAGACAACCTCGGGCAATCTTTAATGAAGTGGTCAACTGATCCGCACTTGTAACAGGAGCGGTCAGGGAATCTACAACTCCCCGAATGCCATTTACCGCAATATCGACATTTCGTTCTGTCTCGACGTTCATTCCCAACACTGGCGACCGAAGTGCCTCGTGTACCCACAGGGGGTCAATCACGATCTCGTCTAAAAAGGCCCGAAGTGCCTCTAAACTGGCCCGCATCATCTCGAAATTTCTTCGATGCCTGTTGAAGAGACTTTCCCGAGGATCTTTTACGAAACTCTCCAGTTCCCTCATCAACTTTTTGTTTTTCTTTTCTAAGCTCTTCGACTTTACAAGCTCGCTCGACAAGTACTACGAACTCTCGTATTTCAAGAACGCCAACGAACATTTTTATATCTTCATTCAGCCCATCCTCGAAGCGTTTACACATAATAGCCTCGGACGAAACACATTCCCGAGCGTATTTGCTAAGTCTAACAAATTTTCGCTCGTAATCAGCAACCGACATAGAACCTTGCTTAAGCTCAAGAAATTCCTTCCGTTTTTGATCAACAAATCTCTGACCGATATACTTTTTCCGAAACTCAGTTTGGAAAAACTCCCAAGTTACTTGCTCTCGGGGTACAACAGAAGTCAGAGTACTCCACCAATAGTAGGCAGAATCACGTAGCAAGGAGATAGTACACTTTAGGCATTCATCGGGTGTACAAGATAGCTCATCGAGTACCCGGATAGTGTTGTCCAACCAAAATTCAGCTTGCTCGGCATCGTCGCTATCCGTAGCTTTAAATTCAGTAGCCCCATGTTTTCGAATTCTGTCAACTGGGGGCTTATTTGACCTTATTTGGTCAGTTACCGGAGGTATTGTAGGTGCGGGGGTTGTATTAGTCGGGAATGGAGGTTGTGGAACAACCGTATTCGTTCGAATGTATTGGTTGAACCAATCATTCATCACGCTATAGAAAGCTTGTCTAGCTTCATCATTCGGGTTACTAGCATTAGGTTGAGAGTCCGCCGGCGCTGTCCCTTGTGCGGGAGCAGGCGCTACACTCTCAAGATCATCAGCTACCTCTCGGTCGGGATCGGGATCCATTACTATAAATAAACACATTTACAATTGTCAGAAATCACCACACTATCAAGTAATCACATAAAATGGCATGTATAGCTAGACCCAACGCATTACGGTAGTCCTAGAATCGACTAAACCGTAGCTCTGATACCAATCAAATGTAACACCCCAAACCCGAGACCGACACCGGAGTCGAACACAAGGTGTTAACAGACTTTAAACCCCTTAAAAAAAATATTTCCCAGACACTGCCAATCTGCGTACTAGTCGCTTTAAAAATCATATCTTGAGTTTCACAACTCGAAAATCAGTTTCGTGATTTTTCCCTGAAACTAGACTCATATTCCCATCTACATATTTTTTTTAGAATTTTTGGTCTGGCCAATTAGTACAGTTTATTAGTCAAAGTCTCCCATGTTACAGGGATCGACTACACTGACCTTTGCGCAATACGACTTGGATATCTCCCTGCACAGAGCTTCAATACTGATGCCGTTTGTTTCTATAGAAACTAGACTCAGAGAGGAATCTATACATATATGGCATGACTTCTAATTATCTCTGGTTAATTTATAATGAATTTCCAAAGTCGGAACAGGGAATCCAGAAACCGTTCTGGCCCTGTCTCACGAGAACCTGAATATCTCTTAACATACTGTCCGTATGATTGTTTCGTTACTTTCCTATGAAAATAGATTCATCAAGGTTCGTTTACATAATTTATTCACTATTTAATTCCATTCGTACTATTTTTAGTGAATTTCCAAATCTACATCACTGCTACTGTCAGCATCTGCCTTTAAGGTAGACTTTACCTATTTCATAGTTTCCATGATTCAACTAGCCCTTTTTGCATAAGTAGCACAATTTATGATAGTGATTAACCATTCCCATGGCCAATCCTTGTCAAGCCTATCCACACCTCTCAATAACCATATCCATACCAAATGATTATAACATTACACTCAAACATATATAAGCCATTTTCGCATGGCTAACCAAAATTATACAAGTCCAAAGGGTCCACGACCCACAACAAACGGGTAGTCCTATACATGCCATTTCGAAGTTCAACCAAAATTGTACCAAAAAGGGGGCTTTGATAGTGTGGGCGACTTTGACTTCAAGATCCCGAGTCCGATAGCTAGAGAACCAAATCTATAAAACAGAGGAGCAATGAAACGGAGTAAGCAATTTATGCTTAGTAAGTTTTGAGCAAGGAATTCCAGCACAACAAAAGTGTAGCATTCATATAGCTAAACGGATAATTTCATATGCACAAATTTTCGATATCATACTTGCTTCACATTACCAACCCTTATGTACATACACAAAAGATCAACTTAGCCAAAGGCCGGTAGCTCGTTTATCAACTGAGCGAATACTTATTTGTAAGGGCTCAACTAAATTCAAGCACATACGAAACATACCTCAATGTTGGGATGTTTCTAGAGTATTAACTGAAATTTTTACAGCAAGATCATTCATTCCCAAATCACGTACCTTCGGAATTTAACCGGATATAGCTCCTCGTTCAAATGCCTTCGGGACATAGCCCGGTTATAGTAACTCGCACAAATGCCTTCGGGACTTAACCCGGATTTAGTAACTCGCACAAATGCCTTCGGGACTTAACCCGGATTTAGTAACTCGCACCAATGCCTTCCGGCTTAGCCCGGAATTAGTATCTCGCACAAATGCCTTCGGATCTTAGTCCGGATATGGTCACTTAGCACAAAGCCTTCGGGACTTAGCCCGGACATCATTCAAATAACCATGCACATTTAACAATAAATCATGGCACATTCGTATTTCATTTTCGTTAGCAAAACTCAAACACAAGACACTTATCATTCTTGTAATTTCGGCTCAATAGCCACACACAAAGAGCATGATTTTGATTTGCTTAAAACATGATCTAATCAAATCTTAATTTAAGCTCTCTTACTCAAGAACTTACCTCGGATGTTGTCGAACGATTCCGATAGCTATTCGACCACTTTTTCCTTCCTTTTATCGGATTTATTTCCCCTTTGCTCTTGAGCTTAATTAAACAAATAAATTGATTTAATCATTTGAGCATCGAAAAGAGGAACACAAGGCACTTAGCCCATATTTATACATTAGACATTAAAGTCACATATGTACGGAATCATGAATCAAACTCAACATTTTAGCTACTTTTTTCCCCCTTGGCCGAATATGCATGTCTATTTTGGGGCCGATTTCAACACTTAATACATTCTACAAGTATGGTCACTTGTATTGACTAAACACCCTTTTGTTTCAAGTTCAAAACTTGGCTAATACACACATATATACACTAGTAAAGCATCCTCTCCCTTTCCATCAATTTAACACATGCATTACTCATTAATATACAAAAAAATTATATTCGGCCTTAGCACACAACTTGCTAGCCGATTCTTCCCCATCTAGCAACCAATGCACATATGTGCTCACTCAAAAATGCTAAAAAGAAGATTCAAGAATCATCAATCCACCATCACATGCATCATTACAAAGCTTTACACTTAGCATGCAAATGACATCAAAACAAATCCACCTTAGCCGAAACTTAACTCATCTTCATGCCTCATCTCCACAACATCAAACATCAACCAAGAATGATGCATCCATGGCCGAGTGTCATTTCCATCACATAGCAAGATTTAGACCATGGGCTAGGTAGAACTCAAGCTAACAACTAAAACATGCATGCATCTCATGGAACATCATCAAACATACCTTAGCCTAGCTACATGCATGGCCGAACCTCTTCAACCTTTCTTCTTCCTTCCTCCTTAAAATTTTTGGCCAAGGATGAACCAAAGGATGAGCACTTTTTTTTTTGTTTTTCTTTCTAGTTTCGGCAAAATGGGGGGGGGGGAGAAACAACCACACACTTTTTTTGTTTTCATCATATTCCCTTTCATTATTTAATTTCCATGCTCATTATTTTATTTTTCCTAACATACCTCACTAACATAACATGTTTGTGACATGTTTCCACTCATGATGCACTAACACAACATGTCTATGACATGTCTTGCCCATCACACTTGGTCTACCATGCTTGTCATGGCCGGCCACTACTAATAGGGGGAAATTGACATGCAAGTCCCCCCTTTTTCAACATGCACTAATAGGCCCTTATGCTTTGACCTATCACATTTCAAAATTTTCTCACATAAGTCCTATTGACTAAATTCACATGCAATCGACTAAATCGAAGCTTGAAATTTTCACACATTCATAATTACATATTCTAGACAATAAATATCACATTCAAACATTTCGGTGACTCGGTTTAGCGGTCCCGAAACCACTTCCCGACTAGGGTCAATTTTGGGCTGTCACAGACGCAGCTTTTAAACTGTCTCGGATGAGTTGAACTTTTTCTTCAGTTTCTCGGATCAAATCAATCCAACTATCTTGGATTCACTCAATTTAGACCAATATAATGGAGTTTTACATTTTCTACCATACAAAGCTTCAAATGGTGTCATCTTGATGCTAGATTGATAATTATTATTATAAGCAAATTCATCCAAAGGAAAATACCTTTCCCAGCTATCTCCAAATTCGAGTACACAACATCTCAACATGTCTTCTAGAATTTGGATCACTCGTTCTAATTGCCCGTCAGTCTGTGGATGAAATGCTGTGCTGAAATTTAATTTAGTGCCCAAAGCATTTTGTAACTTATTCTAAAACCTCGAGGTAAATCTCAGGTCTCTGTCCGAAATAATAGAAGTTGAAACCCCATGTAACCTTACTATTTCAAACATATACAATTCCACTAATTTCTCGAGTGAAAAGTCTGTTCTAACCGGTATAAAATGAGCTGACTTAGTTAATCTGTCCACAATTACCCAGATCGAATCTTTCTTTCTCGGAGTCACAGGCAATCCTGATACAAAATCCATCATAATGTGCTCTCACTTCCATTCAGGAATCATAATAGGTTTTAATAAACTCGTTGGCACTTGATGTTCCACTTTAACCTGCTAACAAATTAGATATTTTTCAACAAATTCACAGATCTCCTGTTCCATACCAGGCCATCAGTACATTCTTTTCAAATCATAATTCATTTTCGTACTACTGGGATGAATAGAATACCTACTAATGTGAGCTTTAGAAAGAATATCATTTTTCAAGTCTGAGTTATTCGGAACATAGATTCTATTACGATAATATAACATACCATTTTCATCAATACTATACTCTGAACTTAACTTGTCTAAAACTATTTGTTTCTTTAACACCAGCTTCGAGTCATCATCTTGCAACTCCCGAATTCATTGGAGAAATACAGGCTTGACTTTCAATTCTACTAATACAGAACCATATTAATTAACAGACAAATGAGCATTCATTGCCCGAAACGCCAATAAAGATGACTTCCGGCTAAGTGTGTCAGCAACAATATTAGCTTTTCCCGGATGGTAGTCAATAATAAGATCATAATCTTTCAGTAGTTCGAGCCACCGTCTATGTCTCAAATTCAGCTCTTTTTGTGTCATCAGATATTTCAAACTTTGTGATCGATATACACATAACATTTCTCACCATATAAGTAATGTCTCTAGATCTTTAAAGCAAACACAATAGCAGCCAATTCTAAATCATGAGCAGGGTAATTCTTCTCGTGTGGTTTTAACTGCCGAGAAGCATATGCCAGAACTTTTCCTGACTGCATTAAAACACAACCAAAACCATTCAGAGATGCATCACTATACACAACATACGGTATACCTGATTCTGGCTGAGTTAACACTGAAGCTTCTGTCAATATCTTCTTCAACGGATCGAAACTTTGTTGGCACTCTTCAGACCATACAAATTCAACATTATTCTATAACAATCGTGTCATTAGTGAAGCAATCATCGAGAAATTATTAACAAAACAGCGATAATATCCTGCTAATCCCAGGAAAATTCGCACTTCAGTTACATTCTTCGGAGTGGTCCAATTTACCACTGCTGATACTTTACTTGGGTCTACTCGAATTCCTTCAGCTGAAACAATATGACCTAGAAATCCAACCTCATGTAGCGAAAATTCACACTTGTTGAACTTTGCATACAACTGCTTCTGTCTCAAGGTCTGTAACACAATTTTCAAGTGTTGTGCATGATCGGGCTCTGTTTTTGAATAGATTAGTATATCATCAATAAATACAACCATGAATCTATTCAAATAAGATTGAAAAATCCGATTCATCAGATCCATAAAAACTGCAGGGCCATTTGTTAACCCAAATGGCATAACTAAAAATTCATAATGGCCATACCAGGTTCTGAAAGCAATTTTTGGCACATCACACTCTTTAACTTTCAGTTGATAATATTCGGATTTGAGATCTATATTTGAAAATACAGCTGCACCCTTCAATTGATCAAACAAATCGTCAATACGGGGCAAAGGATACTTATTCTTGATTGTAACCTTGTTTAATTATATGTAATCTATACACAATCTTAATGAACCATATTTCTTCTTCACAAACAATACAGGTGCACCCCAAGGAGACGTACTCTGTCTGATAAACCCCTTGTCTAATAATTCTTGCAATTGAGTCTTCAACTTTTTTAATTCCGTCGGTCCCATTCTGTACGATGTTATAGATATTGGAGTTGTTCCTGGGATCACATCAATCACAAACTCCACTTCACAATCTGGCGGTAAACCCGGCAATTCCTCAGGAAACACATCAGGAAATTCATTGACAACTGGCAACTATTCTAACTTTAATCCAAAACTCCGGGTATCAATAATATAAGCTAAATATGCTTCATTACCTTTCCGTACCAATTTCTGGCCTGAAAAGGCTGAAATAATTCTGACATCATCTTTTATATTTCTAAACTCAATCGAAATCATTTCTCCTACCTAATTTTTTAAATCAATTCGTTTCTCTTGACAGTTCACTACAGCATCATGCTTTGTTAACCAATCCATTCCCAAAATAAAATCAAATTCCCGAAAAGGTAATAACATCAAATCAGTAGGGAACTCACAGCCTTGTGTTTTCAGTGGACAATTTTGACAAATTAAATTAACTAACACACTTTCTCCTAATGGATTTGTGACTTGCACATAATAATTAGTAGATTCAACAGACAATTTTTTGCCGATGCCAATACAGAGCAAATATAATAATGTGTAGATATAGGATCAATTAATGCATACGTAGAATCATCAAAAAGATAGAAAATACCAGCTATCACATCTGGAACTGCAACCTTTTCTCTTGCTAGAATAACATACGTACGTGCAGGTGCCCGAGCTTCTGATCGAATAGCAGAATCTTTCATTCCCGAATGAGCAGTTCCCGTTACACTACTTTGACCCAAACATTTACTCGTCTGAGAGGTAGCCATTTGTTTCTCTTTTTATTCTTATTCTTCCTTTGACAATTTAGGGTAATCTCGAATAAAGTGATCGGTACTCCCACACCTATAATAAGCTCCTGTTCTGCCCTAACATTCACCAATATGAAACCTTCCATAATCTTTGCATCTAGGTTTAGGAGAATTCTGTACGCTACCATCAATGGCTGCAAGTTTAATAGTTACTCCAACATTTCGTTGAGTTGTTTTACTTTTACCTGATAGTTGAATTAGGTCGACTAGAATCATCTCTAAACTTTTTAGCTGGAGCAGCCAGAACCGTTTTAGAAGAACTCCTCTTATATGATTCCCTGTTTCTTCTATCTCTTTACACCTTTCTGTTATACACCACTTCCAATTTCTAAGCTCTATCTGACAAAGTAACAAATTCCCGAATTTCTACACCTCCGATCATCATTCTTATTTCATCGCTTAGTCCTTCTTCAAATTTGATACACATCTCTTCCTTAGTCGGCACAATATCTTGAGCATATTTTAAGGTATACAAATTCTCTTTCATATTCAGCCACCGTTCGATTTTCCTGTCGCAGATCAAGAAATTCCCTCTTCTTCTTATCCAAATATCTTTTACCAACATATTTCTTTTTGAACTCACTCTGGAAAAATTCCCAAATAAGCTTCTCTTCCGGTACTACTACTTCCACAGTTTCCCACCAATTATAGGCTTCTTCTTTTAACAAAGAAACAGCACATCTCAGATAACCATTCGGAGAACAAGCCATTTGTTTAAAAATTCTTATTAGACTTTGTAACCAATACTCAGTTTTTACAGAATCATCCTCCGATCTACCTCGAAATTCCTCAGCTCTAAACTTCCTAAGCTTTTCAATCGGAGAACATTTACTAAATTCAATTATCGGAGGAGGTGGAGGAGCAACCGGGGGTACCACAGGTGGTGCAGTAGGGGGAGGAGGTGGTTGAGCCTGACTTCTTTCTTGTATTGTCTCCTTATACCACTGATTCATAACTTCATAAATCATGCTTTTAAGTTCTTGTTCTCGCATCAAAGAAATTGGAACATCACTACTCGTTCCTTGTTCCGAAGTCTGCACTCTACTATTAGCTTTTTTCTGTTCAATACGTTCAAATCTACCCGACATCTTTATTATCTATAAAAATAACAAGAATTAGATCGGATCATACACATCACACTATCACATATTTATATGACATGTATTTCTAGACACTTTACTCATCACAATTGTTCTAAGAATCCGCTAAATCGAAGCTCTAATACCAATAAATGTAACATGCCTTACCCATATTCAACGCCGGAACAGGGTTGAGGCATTACCGACTTAATCATAAACAAACATACAAACCAGGCCATAAAATTTCATTCAATTTAAAATTATATAAACATATGCATAACGTCCCTTATATGGGCCTACGAGGCCAAAAACATACATCGGGGATGATTTAGAACTAAACCGGGAACTTCCGAAACTTTTTTAACACTTAGAAAAATTTTCACATTTTTAGAGAGCCACAAGCCCGTGTGGTTGGGCCCTGTGGATTTTACACGCCCGTGTGGCTTGAAACATGCCTATGTCTTTTACCCATGGAGCTATCTGTTTATGACATCATTGCCAAATTAAGGGCACACGGTCGAGACACACGCCCGTGTGCTAGGCCGTGTGGTGAATTTAATTTTTGCGTTTAAGGTGTGGACTTCACACGGCTTGGGCACATGCCCATGTTCCAAGACTATGTCCTCTACACGGCTGAGACACACGGCAGTGTCTCGGCCCGTGTGGTTAATTCAGAGCTAAAATTTAAGATGCAAGGGACACATGGCCAGATTACATACCCATAGGGCAGACCGTGTGTCACACACGGTCTAGACACATGCTTGTGTGTCTACCCATGTGGACTAAAATAAGTCCTTTTAAGGCCACATTTCTCACCCTTTTTATGACCTACCTGCATTTAATATTCAAGCACATAAATATACCCAGCCAAACAACCAATTCAACTAAAAACACAAGTTTTCATTAACCATTTTAACATAATACTTCTTAACCTAAGTTTACCAAAAATAACTTCATTCATTACCCTACCAAATCCAACTTAAAAATATAGTTATTCAAGCATACATATATTAATGTTTCAAAGCCGCATCTTTCAACTTTGTCCTATACATGCCATATAAATCAAAAGTTGTATTTAAAATCTACCAGTGGAATTTTGGATAGTGCTTCCAGATGTGTTGATCCGATCCACCAATATCACGTAAGTCTACAGAAGCAATTAACACACAAAGTAAGCTTATGAAAGTTTAGTAAATCCATAGGCTCTTAATAACAACCTTACCAAAAATTCATAAACAATTCAATAAATAATATTATATAATCAATTCCTGCCAAATACAGTCTCAGATGAGTCCATACAATTAAGCTCAATATCAAATATCCTATCATATTCCAGCACTTAACTTCAACTATCACCTGCCAATACTTGTCAAATTAAGGGACGTCTTACGGATTTGAGTATGTTGTTTGCTCGGTGCCACAGTTCACAACTCAATATGGAAAATATCATACCTACGTTTCACAACTCAGTATGAAAAATGTCATACCTACATTTCACCACTCGGTATGGAAAATGTCATACCTACGTTTCACATCTCATTATGGTTTTCTTTATTGATATACCATACCTGCATTTCACACTTTGCCATGGATCAACCATGGTCTTATCCATCAACTCATCACTTGTCACAACACAAACATACTCAATCCTACATCTTTCTCAATTTGACTTTTAACTCAATTCTTTTCACATTATTTTTCCAATATTAATAATTCATTAAAAAATATATAAAATAACACATTATATCATTCTAAAATTAAAAAAAAATTATATAAGTTCAACCATATGAACTTATCTGGGCCAATTTGTAAAAGTTGTATTATTTCAGGGACTAATCGATAACTTTTTCTTTTCCTCGTTTATCTTCAAATTCTTGATCTAAAATATAAAATTATTTACTCATTAGCATCTATTTCAATTCAAATTCAATTCATGTTTTATGCCCTTCAATTTTTGAAATTACACATTTACCCCAAACTTTATAGTTTTACAATTTGATCCCTACTATTTTAACCCCTCAATTGAGCTGATTTTTCTCAATTAACACTTTATTCTATCACTTTAAACTACTTCACAACCTTTGGAAATCATAATTTCAGCATCAAACCCTAATTTCAACATTCTTTACAATTAGGTCCTAAACATCAATTTCTATTGAATTTACTTAATAAAATCATCTCACAACCAAATTAAAGCTTCAATTTCATGCTAATTATCATAAAATTTCAGAACTCATCCACGGAAACTTCCAAAATCATCCATAGAATCAAAAACTAATGAATTAGATAGTAGGACCTAGTTGTAAAAGTCACAAAATATGAATATTACAAAGGAAAAGCAATAATTCAACTTCATGATGAAAAATATGAAAAACCAACTTTTAGAGCTCTCTGGTGGCTGTTTTTGGCTGGAGAAAGATGAAGAATATCTAGATTTCTTTTTAGTCCATACTTTATTTAGTTAATTTTGCAAAATTTTCAATTTTGCCCTTGTTTCACATTGTTTTGTTCCTGATTTCCTTGTCCATGCCGTCCAGCCACTCTACATTTAGGCTTATTTTCCTATTAAATCCCCCCTATTTAGTCACTTGAGCTATTTAATCACTATTGAGCAAATTTTGCACCTTTTATAATTTAGCCCTTTTCAATTAATTAGCCATCAAAACGTTAAAATTTTCTAATGAGATTTTAATACCATATTACTAACACTCCATAAATATTTATAAAAATATTTTTGACTCGATTTTACGAAATCTAGGTCTCGGTACCCCGTTTTCGACTCAATTTATTTAATAATTTCTCCTTAAATTTTAATTTCACCTATTTAAAAAAATCTATATATTTCTAATATCTCACTCACTTCTAAAAATTATTTTTATTTAATTTTCTAATTTTATTCGTCGAATCTAGTGATCTAGAATCACTGTTCCAACACCACTGAAATTTTAAGTTGTTAAAAGATCCCAAAACAGGCCTCATTTTAGTTTAATACCAAAACAAAATAGGATAAAATGTATCACACTTAAAGATGAATTGTGGACAATTAACCATAATGTGGGTTGCTAACCTTGACTACATTTTTCAAACCAATGAACACCAGGAACCCTAAGTAATTAAAGACCCAGCTTCATCTCCGAGATCAGTAAAATGAACACTTTCCAGTGTGGCCTTCCCATATTCGTGCAGTTCCATCGGAGCTTCCAGAATAAAGCTTGTCATGCCCTTAAGGAAGGGCAATCCCTTTAATGGCCTGTTTAGATGAAAGCATATAGAGATTAGCTAAGATATGCAACTTGCTTTGTTACGTAAAGATGTTTAAAAAAACCCCAAAATCAAATGACCGAAGAAAGAATAGCTTCTTGTGGCCCTCAAGCTTTGCCAACATGGCGAATCCATCCCCACGAGATCAATAATGCGAATACCAGCACTTACCACCTTTGTAAAAGTGCCCTGACATCCAGTACTTGCGGACCTTATTCTGTCGAGCCTGTAGAGTCGAAACGAGTGACTTTTCAGGGCAAAAGTCAGCACTCTTTTTAGTGGAATCAACAGTCAAAGCACGACAAAAAACATTGTTGTTGGAGTTGGACAATCTTCCTTTATTTCCAGGCAAATTTCTCCCTTTACGTAAGGCATTAACATCTATTCTCTGTAGGAAGAAAATATGCGAAATCAAGCAATTATATATCCGAAGATCAAATGGGTTGATTTGAAGTATACCTAAACCCTCAACCCCTCCAAAAAAAAAAAGAAACACCAATAGTTTTAAAAAGAATTCCCCTTCTCAACAAAGTAAACACAGAGAAAGAGAGAGTATGAGATGAGACAAAATAAAAAGCAGTAGGATCGAAAACAGAAAATCAAATATAGCAGAGTAATGCAGATAACTCAAAATCTCCCTCAAGACTAAAGTAGAAATAAAAGTTGAGGGTTTCAAAAAATCCCTTGTTTAATTTGTCGGAAGAGAGGACCGACCTGGAACAAATGGGTGGCGAGGAGGCCTGTCTGGCGGAAGAGATGGTTGAAGAAAAAACAAAATAAGAGCAACGATTGCGAATAGCCGGCGAGATTAATCGGGAAGCTATAGAAACCTCAAAACTATAAGATTTGGTGCTTGCTTGGCAAGCAAGAGGGAGAGACGTTAGGGAAACGCGCTAGTTTTAGGTTTTGGCTAAATATCAATTTAGCTCTTTAACTATATAATAACTTATGCAATGTCCCACTTATTTATCTATTTTTCTAAAATCTATAATAAAATAATATTTTGTATTCTGTATCACTAGGGGCGAATCCAGAATAAATATTTAGGGGCTGATAAAATTTTAATTTTTTATAATTTATATCTTTATAATTTGTAAATGATTAAATCAAATTTTTATAATTTTAGAGGGACTAAAGTATAATTTTACATTTACTAATTTAAATTTTAAAAAAATTTAAAGACTAAAAGAATAAATTTACATTTTAAGGGGGCCGGGGCCCATGCCCATGCCAGCCCCCGGCTTCACCCCTGTGTATCACTATAATCTCTATAAAAAGCAAGCTGATCAATATACCTCTTTTTCATTATATTATTTATTAATTTTGCAGTTTTAAAAATATATTTTATTATTTATAAAGATTTGTGACACTTATATATAAATATTTTAAATTTATCATAGTTATAAAGAATTTTTTTCATAGAATATTTTAGTTATGCTAAAAGACATTTCTTTCTTTCTATGTTTTAAAAAAATACATTTACAACCAATAGAATATATATTATCTATGAATTATTATTTTCAATAAATTGATTAAGAAAATTGAAAATTGAAGTGCAAGGAATATTAATTTAGATATGCCAACAAGTTTTTTATTATTATAAAAATGCTTAATAATTAGAGATTATTTTATTATAATATTTGAATTATCAAAATTATTGATATATTTTAATTATGCTTATTAATTAGTTATTATTTTAAATTAGAATAAAATTTTACTTAAACTCCTAAAATATATCAAATTTCTTATTTTAATGAAGATCCACTTTATAATAATAAAATATTTATAACAAAATTATTACCATAACTAATTCTTCATAAGAATTTATGGCTAAGGTGAGTTGTGATCAAAGGGACCCTGAATCTCAAATTTTGTAGTATTTAATGATGAAGGAGAATATTAAAATGTGGCGAAGGTAAAATATGAGAGTATGGATGATATAAGTGGCATTAATTTAAACATTTGTCCCCAACAAAACGCACTTAAGAAAGCATGCATGGATGGAGCCCATTAGAGGAAGAAAACGTACATCATGCAAGCCAACTGGAGTTGGGGACAATCAAATATATGATAATACCAAAGTATAGGTTTCCTAGTAAGGAATAATAATCATAATAATATATGCATGGTATACGATAATACAAAATTACTTAAATTTCAGTGCCTTATTGAATTTCGAAACTATACATAATTTAATGAATGTGTTGTGCACGTAAATATATTTATGTATTTAATTATTTATTCAAAAATGCATCATGTTTTGGAAAACGATTTAGACAGTTGATTAAAAAGTAGGTTTATTTTAGTTTTAGATACGAAAGCTTAGCTTTAACATTCAAAACTTAATCTTATTCTTGTTTGATCATTTTAAATTTATAATATGAAAAACATTACAAAATTTTAGACTACGAATTAAGAAGTTAATAAATTTCTTATAAAAATATTGTAAAATATTAAAAGATAAATATATTTTAAAAAAAGATATGTGTATGTCAATGTTTTAAGATTACTTACGGAATAAAAAAAAAGTATACTGTGAGTGTATCAAATACTAACCTTTATAATATATTACTTTATCATATTTTTGGACAAACTACAGCCATTGGCCTTAAATTTTTGTCAAGATTTTGTTTCGGTCACCCAACCTTTTTTTACTTACATAATAGCTATTAATGTAATTTATATTACATAAAATTAAATATATATATATAACTAGTTATTTATTAAGCAAAATTTAAAATCCATTTTTCAAGTTATATAATATTAACATTACATACATAAAACCAACGGCTTTTTTTATAAAAGTAACCCTAAAAAATAAATTAATTATCAAAATAACCCACCTTTTTAATTATGTACAAAAATAACCCATTTTTTACAATAAAAAGTGGTGGAGTCATATGATATGGCGCCACCACTTTGCCACGTCAGCCAGGGGTATTAAAAAATTATTTTTTGATGGAACCATGTTGAATGACGCCACCAGTATAAAATACTAGGGAAATACTAAAAAATCTGGAAAAACGGGAAACTTAAAAAAAAAATTCCATTTTTGGGTGGAGCCATTCTAAATGGTGCCACCACTTTTCTGATTTGTCAGGTTTTTATATTTTTTTATTACTTTTATTACTTTTTTTACTTTTTTTCTTATATTTTGTCTCTTTCTTAATTTTTTTTCTTTTTAAGTTTTATATTATTTTCTTAATTTATTTTACTTATTTAATTTATATTATTAATTTTAAAAAATTTGTAATATATATTTAAAATGTTTTATAATATTTTTTAAAATTTTTAATTATTATTTTTAAAAATATTTTTTAACTTTATATATATATATTTGTGAAAGTAATTATTTATAAATTTTAAAAATGTATTTTTCAAATTAATTTTTTAAAAATGTATTTTTCAAATTAATTTTTTAAAATTTTAAAAAAATAATTATTTTTTATTTTTTTAGTTTTTTGAAGTCTAATTTTTTTATTTTTTTATCTATTTTATTTATTTTTCTTATACATTTCAAATTAAATTTTAAATTAGTTTTTCATAGATTTTGTCTTTTTCTTTATTTTTTCTTTATTTTTTTAAGTTTTATATTATTTTCTTATTATATTTTCTTTATTAGTTTTATAATATTTGAAATGTATGTTTAATATATTATTAATTTTACATAGAATTTTTAAATTAAGATTTTATAATTTTTTTGTTATTTTATTTTAGTTTATTTAATTTATTTATATCTTATTATTAATTTTTAAAAGTTTGTAATGTATATTTGAAATGTTCTATAATATATATTTGTTAAAATTTTAAATATCAGTTTTAGATTTTTTTTAAATTTTAAATGTATATTTCTCAAATTAATTTTTGAAAATTATAAATATTATTTTTTAAAATATTAACCATATTTTTAATAATATAAAATATTAAAATAATTTAAAGATATGATCTTTCAAATTTATTATTTGTTTTTATTTTTTAATAATATAAAACATTTAAACATTTAAATTTTTAAATAAAATTTGTATAAAAAATTTAAAAAATGTTAAATATTTTTAAAAATAAATAAAAATTATAAATTTCAAAATTCTATGTAAAATTTAAAAAATATTTAAAATCATTTAAAATATTAAAAAATATTTTAAATCATTCTAAATCATTTTAAATGTTTTATAATATTAAAAATATATTTAATATTTAAAAATAATTTGAAAAAATAATTTTAATATTTATAAAAAAATATATTATAAAACATTTTTAAAAAATACATTTCAAGTTTTTCGAAATAAATAAAATAAATAAGGACTTAAAAAAGAAAAAAAATTCAAAACTTTAAAAAAAAATGCTGAAACAAATAAGTTGGCTGTCAAACTTGAAAACTGGTGGCGCCAAATTATTTGGTTCCACCAGGAAATGGCAAAATTGCTACAGGGCCCCCTATACTCTAAAAAATCACAGTATTTTGGTGAAGCCATTCTTTATGGCTCCACCTATTGGTTTTCTTCTATATATAGAGTGGTGTAGTTGTTGTGTTAAGTGGAAAAGTTCAAAAAATTTGTTAAAAATGAATAATGAGGTGTTTTTGGTGTATGTTGTTTTTGATGGTGAAATTGTAGAAGGTGATATTGGCTGTGTATTTCAGGGCCGGCAAAGAGTAGGTTTGCGATTCAAAAAAAATATGAAGCTACCAGAAATGAAAAGGAAGATCAGTGCGAAAATAGCTATTCGTTGTGGAAGGACGATGTCCAAATTATTTTACAAGTTTCCAATCTCTACAGATCCGTTCAAATTTTGTGCGATGCAACTGTTAGATGATGATGACTTGGGCACTATGATGGAAATATGGTGGTCCACTAGGAGTGTGAACCCCCAACCAGTTGAATTATTTGCTGAGTTAGCAGACTTAAAGCCTGTTGAGAATGTTAGCCCAATAAGTCAACATCGCGAATTTGATTTTGATCTTAATGTTGGATGGACAAGCCAATTAGAATGCGGTGGAACGTCGCAGGTACCCAAAATTCCTAATTATGGTAGGAGTTCGTACAACAACCCAACCCTCGGTCCCGATCTACAAATACATCCGGAGGTGATAATAAGCACTGAGACAAATGTCAGATAAATGACCAATAATGGTGAAGATTCTGATCAAGACGTTGAAGATTTTAGTGACCCCGATATTGATGAGGTTCCGGACGATATCAATGATGAAGGCCTGGAGGAGGTTGAAGATGTTCACGGCCCTTCATTCTGTAACCCGAGTCATGGTATTATTTTACGAAATGAACTTGGGGGCAACATATTGAACGTAGATTCAGATGCAGCGCATGCATCCGAGTTCTCTGAGTACGCTGATATAGTACCTGCTCATAGATTTGCGTCAAATTCACAGTTCGACGAGTTGTTCGTTGGGCAACAGTTCGAGAATAAGGCGGATTGTGTGTTTGCCATCAAACAATACAGCATGAAGTTGTCGATTGATTACAAGGTTGCCAAATCTACACCGACATTATACGTTGGGGAATGTTGGAGAGCCGACGATGGGTGTGGTTGGCGAATTCGTGCTGCATTTATACAAAGGACTCAACAGTGGCAAATACGAAAATTAAAAGGGTGTCATACATGTACTGTCGCACGCATGTCTCAAGACCACCGAAAATTGGATGCCAAAAGTATTTGCAACTGCATCATGCCACTGGTGAAAGATAGCCCAATCATTCCTGTGTCGACATTGATTGCAAACAAGCAAGCTCGATTTCAGTACAGAGTGTCATACAAGAAAACGTAGTGGGCGAAACAAATGGCCATGCAACAATTGTACGGCGACTGAGATGAGTCATACAATGAACTTCAGAGTTGGATTTTAGCAATCGTAGAGTATGTCCCAGGAACTGTCGTAGACTTGCAAACGTTGCCTTATAGAGGCCTTAATGGAGAATTAGAAATGGGAAAAAGAGTGTTTCGTCGACTGTTTTGGACTTTCGATCCATGTGTTAGGGCCTTCTCCCACTGCAAACCGGTAGTGCAAGTTGATGGAACATGGCTTTATGGAAAATACACGCAGATACTTCTGATCCACAAGATGGTAATAGAAATGTACTACCAATCGCTTTTGCCATCGTAGAGTCGGATAACTCTGAATCATGGGCATATTTCATTCGAAACTTATGGAGACATGTTGTCAGACAAGACAACATTTGCATTATATCTGACAGATCAAAGGGTTTTGTTGCTGCAATTCGGCAATCGGAGGTTCCGTGGAGGTCTATCTATTGTATTCGTCACATCGCTGTGAACTTCCACAATGAATATAAGAACAAAGACTGGCGCAAACGAATTGTCAACATGGGTAAAAATATCGTACTTAAATTCGGATTTGTAATTATTTCTAGTCCATTTCCTAATTTTAACGCATTTTATCGGAATATATACATAGAATATGAGCTAGAACCACACCGATTTAGACATAAGTTGACGAGGTTAGAGACTGATATGGCGGGCTGCAAACCTTCTCTTACACAGTGGTTGAGTAGCATGGAGCCGTGGCAATGGGCTCAATGCTTTAACGAGGGGTACCGTTATGGCCATATGACAACTAACCTTGTTGAGGTCGTGAACTCTGTCTTAAGGCGTACGCGTCACTTGCCAATTTCAGCTATTTTTTCAGCCATATTTTACAGGTTAGCAATCTTAATGCCAAAAATGGGGTTGAAAAAAGCAAAACAGTTAGAGGCAGGACACGTGTACGTCGAAAAAATCAGAGATGCCATGAAAGATAACACTCAAAGGGCTAGGTTGATGAATGTAGAACTATATTCTCGAAATTTGGAAACTTTTTTGAGTGACAGAGTATATCAGTCGTCGGCCAGGGATCCCACCACGGTCCTATAGAGTTGATCTCCGAAACAAGCGGTGTGAGTGCGGGATGTTCCAAGCACTACGGTACCCATGTGCGCATGTGGTTGCAGCCTGTGCTACCTATAGTTTGAATGTCGAACAATATATCGATGATGTATACATGCTTGAACGTACGTTGCATATTTGGGGTAACGAGTTCCCTATATTAAGGGATATATCGACATGGGAAGTGCAATCGCCTGCATTCGAGATGTTGCCTGATCGGTCATTACGTAGGAGAGTCAAAGGTAGACCGACAATAACGTGGATTCGAAACAACATGGATGTAAGAGAACAAGTCGATCCAAAGCGTTGCACCATATGTAGAACAGTTGGCCACAATCGGAGCAAATGTCCCCATGGAAACGTTTACACTGGCCAATCTTCACGGTCTGAAAGAAATTAAATGTTGTAACTGAGGTCTATCTATATTATGATCTTTTAGAAATAAAGTTTGTATTATTTAGTGTTAAAATTATATTTAAAATTAATAGTTGCAACTTTTAATACTTTAAAATTTTTTATAATAAATTAAATAAAAAACACTAATAAATAAGTTGTGAAACCTTAAACCAATACAACAAACATCACATAATACTTGAAATTTACATAACTTAAAATTGGAAAGAACCAGGACTGGTATCATCTTTCGGGGTATAACGGTTTACGGGCCTTCGTTGACGGGGTGGACGTTGAGGTGTATTGTACACATCTGAAGGATTGGCAACTGGGTCGATCGTGGCCTGAGGCGGGGTGGAGTACATGTTATTACCAAACATATCAACTGATGTCAGTGGTTGCTCTAGGTCAAATGGACTCGAACTGCCTATATCCGGGTGATATGAACTCGAACCACCCATGTCCGAGTGATATGAACTCGAACCACCCATGTCCGGGTGATATGAACTCGAACCACCTATGTCTGGGTTATATGAACTACTCTGGGACTCATCACAAAAAAGTCAACCCATTGCTCCGATGTGTTTAAAACTTGGTCCTCCGAGTCGGGCTCTGCCATATGTTGATCCTCTACCTCCACCATAGGTTGATTTCCACGTCTGTAGCTGTGACCTGGTACTATCATAAGTTGTCCACCATATAAATAAACTCGCCATCGATTCATGTAGCACTGCATATATTCAGTCGAGGGACTAAAGTCAAACATGCAGGAGTCCATCTCAGGCAGCCTGTCGTACTGGGTATTCCATAGTGCTACATAACATTGATGTTCCACGCTCCAATCTAATGTATGTCTTCCCTGCATGGTCTTACCGTGGACATCAGCAAACTGTTGTGGCTCAACCGGCATAAATTGTTTACACCCAAATTGTCGCATAACTCGATCACCGTTGTACCACTCAACGGTTGAGAAGTTGAGCACCGGCGTGTTAATGCACCACATACGAGCTTCAGCGTGAACCCTCTGAGAAATAAGGGTTGCAATGTTTACTACAGAATACGACATCCACAAGAACTGCACAATATAACATAATGAGTCAATTCACATCACATACTGTAAGTGGATAAGTTAAATAAACGTTACTTAAACTATATTAATATACATTACTTTCTCTCCGTTGTACGCCTCTATCATTTGACTGTAAATGATTAATGTCTGGCTCGCACCAATTCCCGAGACGTCGCCCATCTGAAATCGAAACAAACACGTTGGTAGTTAAACTTTGAAAAATATTATCCATACTTATGAGTCGTTAAATGTTAAGTATAATTTTGTTTTTACCTATTTATAAGTGGCCACGAATATGGTTAGTGCCTAATAGCCGCTAGAAACGGCATCCTGTATAGAGTCCAAGACTGCAGTAGACCCAGACAACCAGCCATATTACTAACCCCATGTTTTGTTGCATGACAGAGCTCATAGTATAATGCAGCCAACACTGCAGATCCCCAGCTGTAACTACCGGCACGAGAAAAATCCTCCAATAGAGGCAAGTACTTTAAGTGGACTCTATTAGACGTGTTGTTCGGCAGAAGGACCCCCCCAATCAACTGCATAATATAGGCTCAAGCAACATACATCACCTCCTACTCAGTGGCAGTGCTCAATAACTACTTAAAATTTACTCTCAACCATGCTAATGTCAAGCATGTGAAATTCTGTTCCCCATCACGAAGGGACCGTCCAAGCAGTCTGTGGCATACTACAGAAGGTTCCAACACTTTGCTTCGACCCATGACCACAGCACCGTCAACTCGTAACCCAAGTTGCATAGCGACGTCTTCTAATGTGATAGTGCACTCCCCGCACAGCATAATGAAGGTGTGGGTCTCCGTACACCACCGCTCAACCAAGGCAGATAGTAAGTTTGGCCTCAAGTCAAACCTCCGGATCAATGCGACGTCCCCAAATCCGGCCAACCGTAAGTATGGCATGATCCGCTCGTCCGGATCGTACTTGAGAAAATGACACCGCAACCTCAAAACCCGATAACCATCCTGTATGGTAAATTTTTTATAAAAATATGATAAATCAATTATCTATATAATTTAAACATAAAAAAATATATTCAAGAGTAAAATTGAAAGGTTGAGAAAACAAAAACATCACACTTATATTATACCAACGTAACCATTCTAAGTATTTTTTTTATTTAAGTTAAATTAAATAAGTAATAATATATTAATAATAGAATGAAAATTTGTCATAAAATATTAATAATAACACATAGAAATCAAATGTGATTATTATATTCTAACCATAGTTAAGCATTAAATTAATTAAAATAAATATATTAATAATAAAAGAATGGGAGAAATTACAGGAATATTAACTGGGGACTAGTAAAATTACAAGAAAAGAGAAATTCATTGAGCAGCAACTCAAACTCTACCAGTGTAAAAAATAAGTCCAAACCAGAAAGCAACTCAAGAGAAGATGATTGGTTCAAGCAAGTTCAATTTGACACCAATGGCTACAATACGTATATATTTCTAATTTTAAAATTTTATGATATCTTATTCAAATTTTAAAGTGGGTAATAGCGAAAAATTGTTTTTCAAGGAATACTAATATTTTTTTATATGATAAAATTTAAAAACATAAAGTATTTTTTAAACAAATACTGATGTTTTCTAGTTATTTATAAATTAACTAGTAAATAATCAAATATATTCACTTTTATTATTATTGTTTTAATAATATATATATTAAAATTAAAAGAATTTTTTTTCATAAATCGAGTTCGTCAAGTAATAGTTTTGCGTGTTAATCCCTACACACCGTCTAATAATTTGTGTGATTAAATTAGATGTTTGGAGGTGAGTGCTACTAACTTTTTTTTTAATGTATACAAATACAATTACAAATAATGTATATCTAAATCAATTATAACAAAAATAAAGTATTACAAAGTATAATCAAATTAATAATCTAAAATGTTCAACAGAAGCTAAATAACAACTAATTAGAGATAAGTATTTTAAAGCAGTCAAAACATGTTCAACAGAGTAGCGATTAGCAAAAAAAAATTGGGAAACTAAACCAAATTTTTTTTTAATTTATAATAAATTTTACTGTTTCGTTGATCATCAATGAAGTGTGATTCGTATTTGCTCCAGAAGACATCTTCAAATCTGTATAATATAAAAAAACAAACATACAATACAATTATTTATTATATTACATTAACTCTAAAATATAAAAACAAAAAAATAAAATTTTAATAAACGTACCTTTTTTTTTCCCTCACTCAACTTCTTCATCTATACAAAGGGGGGACCAAGCCCCACCCATATATATAACAATTTTTTTAAAAAAAACAAAACAATAAAAAGAGTCAAAATAATAAAAAATATATTTAATATATATTTTTTAAAATTTATATTTATATTTAAATTTATTAATCATCACTGACATGATGTGACAAGTTATAATAAATATATATATATTTTAATTTAAACTTTAAAATTTAAATACATATATCTAATGTTAAAAAAAGAATTTAAAAATAATATTTAAAATTGTAAAAAATATATTATAAAAATTTTTAAATATACATTAAAAAAATTTAAAATTAATAATAAAATAAACAAACAAAATAAAATAAGAAAAAAACCTAAAATTTCAAAAAAGTAAAAAAAGGAAAAAGACAAAATTTTAAAAAAATATTTAAAATATTATGATTTCTTATATTATTAAAAAATTATAATTTTTTAAATGTATTTAAAAATTATATTTAAAATTTTAAAAAAATAATCTCAAAATACATATCTAAAATTTACAAATATATATATTAATAAAATATTTCAATTTTTTTAAAGTTAATAATAATAATTAAACATAAAAGAAAAAACAAAACAATAGAAAGAGTCAAAAAAAGGAAAAAATATATTTAATATTTATAAAATAATATTTAATATATATTTTTTAAAATTTATATTTATATTTAAATTTATTAATAGTCAGATCACTAACATGATGTGACTAGTTATAATAAATATATATATATTAATTTAAACTTTAAAATTTAAATATATATACCTAATGATAAAAAAAGAATTTAAAAAGAATATTTAAAATTGTATGTAAAATTAATAAAATATTAAACATATATATCAAATATTATAAAACTAATAATTTCAAAACTAATTTGAAAAATACATTTTTAAAATTTATAAAAATTAATTTCACAAATATATATATAAAGTTAAAAAATATTTTTAAAAATAATAATTAAAATTTTAAAAAAATATTATAAAACATTTTAAATATATATTACAAATTTTTTAAAATTAATAATATAAATTAAATAAGCAAAATAAATTAAAAAAATAATTTAAAACTTAAAAAAGAAAAAAAATCTGAGAAAGAGACAAAATATAAGAAAAAAAGTAAAAAAGTAAAAAAAGTAAAAAAAAATATAAGAACCTGACAAATCAGAAAAGTGGTGGCGCCATTTAGAATGGCTCCACCCAGAAATAGAAATTTTTTTTAAGTCTCCCATTTTTCCAGATTTTTTAGTATTTCTCCAGTATTTTATACTGGTGGCGCCATTCAACATGGCTCCACTAAAAAATAATTTTTTAATACCACTGGCTAACGTGGCAAAGTGGTGGCGCCATATCATATGGCTCCACTACTTTGTACTATAGAAAATGAGTTATTTTTGTACATAATTAAAAGGGTGTGTTATTTTGATAATTAATTTATTTTTTAGAATTACTTTTATAAAAAAGCCTAAAACCAACCCAAGGTTGAATATCGAAGGAAATAAGAAAAGTTTCGTAAATAGACCAACCTTTGGCCTGTGCCAATGAAAAATATATTATATATAGAGAATTAATTAAAATTTTAAAAAATAACAACTATTAAGAACATATATAATCTATGAAGTCGTGTATGTTAAGAAGAAGAATTTACCTCAAATAATAGTTTTGGATCCACTATATTTAGACGAAAATTTTCAAGCACTAATTAATGATCATAAGAAAATATTACATTTTCGTTGTTTTCATCAGCTTAATGAAATTATCTAGCAGATGCAAAGTCAAGTCCATACAATCCCCATACCAATGCTCCCGATGACAGTGCCACCGGCAACGGACCAAGCATCCACAACAACATAGGAAATGAGACGCATAGCACCCGGTTTCCGACCAGAGCCAACCCGAACCCTCGTTCGAATATGGTTTGCGTGTAGCAAGGATCGGACGAGAACTGATCATCATCTTCATCGAGGGAAGAAGCATTTATCAAGAAATTAGCATCGATTAGAAACCCGATGGCCACGGAGCAGCAAAAGAAGCTAACCAATAGGAACAGTGATGTTGAACCGTACTTTAGAGAATACACCCATTTGGAATGTGACCCGAAGATTTCAGCTTTCAAAAGATGGCTGGCATTGTATGTATTGTTGGTCAAAGCTGCCAATGCTAAGTTAACTAGAATGGCTATTGTAGCTGTGAGTATGGTGGCCATTAGAGTGTTTCTCAAACTTTGGACTGCCAACATACCCTTCTTATTATCACCCTGCAATACACATTATTTCATTCACATAGAATCACAGGTGAAGTGTTAAACCACCTCTTCCGGGTTAATTTCTTAGACAAATCCCTGCTTACTCTTACTCCTTATAAAAAAGAAGGCATAATGATAAGTTTAGCACTCAAAGTTTACATATTTTATCAGTTTGGTCATTATTTTTCCTTTTTTTTTGTTAAATTTAGTCATTAACATTTCAAAAGAAGTCAAATTACTTTTTTTTAATGAAATACTAACTAAAAATATTAAATTTTTTAACGATGTTGGTGTAGCTACCCGCGTGGCAATCCACTTGTATTTCATATTAGTATAATATTATTTGTTGTATATGTTAGGTCAACAAATGATTTAAAAATTATAAATACATTCAAAAATAAATAAAAAAATCGAATATATATTTATGAAGTCCATAAAAATTCAAAAAAAGAATTAGCATGAAATATACATAAATTGTCATGTAGGCTGCTATGTTTAAAAATTTAACATTGTATTTAATATTTTTGTTAAAAGAACAATTTAAATCTTTTTAAAAGGTTGATGATCGAATTTTACTTTTTTAAAAAGTTAAATGGTCAAATTGATAAAAATTATAAATATTAATGACTAAATTTATTATTATGCTAAATGAAAACAGTGGCATGCAACAGTAAAAACATAGAGATGGCCATGATGAGGTGCTTGCTTACCTGTTTGATTTCTTGAAACCAAGTGTTTCTGCGTAACTTTTCGAGTCCAATTTGGGTGGAAGAGGGTTTTTTCTTGAAGCATTTCCAAAGGTAGACATGGTAACCCAATGTGAGGAAGAGACTAAAGGGGATCAACAGTGTATCCAAACAGAGGATGAATCCCATTCTTGGAATACACTATAGGGAAATTGCTGTAGTTTTTGCAGCGGAAGGAAAGAGTATTTATGGTGAGAGGTAGATAGTGACTTCCACGAATGGACATAGTGGAGGCATTTAGGTGGCAAAGGTAATCAAATTCTATGCATACATATAAATATATGTCGTGGAGTACATGTCAATGTACATGCATAAGAAAGGATGGCTTTTCTAAGGGGATAGGTTTTTAGTGGCAAGTCCACTAATAGCAACCTAAAGAAAATTACCTACAATCACAACTTTTCGTTTTTTCTCCGACCAAGTAATATTTTATTTATAATAAAAGACAATAGGACTCCACTTAGGGGCAGTGCCCCAGTGGCTTTGCTTGCTCTCTTTCGTTATATTTCCTCTAACTTAATATTTATTTCAAAATTTTATAATTAAATTTGAATTATTTTATTACAAAACTTCTGACTTTCATACTTTATTTTATCTCCGTCACTCATACCACTACCTAATTGCATCTTCAATAATATATTTTCTTAATTAAGTAAAATCTGGGTATTGTAAGATTATTTTTGATAATAAGATTATAAGGATGTGAGATTATTTATCATACTATTAGGTATTGAAAATGTTTATGACCCAAGTCATCCATTTGACACGGTCAGCCTAACCCACTTTAATCGAGATTTGGCTTACATTTTTCAACTTAGGTCCGATCCATTTTAACTATTTAAAATAATTTTATATCAATATTTATATGTATTATAGTTAAATTTAAATAAAAACAAATTTTTATATTTTAAACATAACCATTTTTATGGGCTATGCCAAACTAGACTCAAGTTCAAGCCTATATTTTTTGGGGGGTGAATTTAGCTTCGGTCTAGCTTATGAGCGCTTCTATCATGTATGTTGCATTACTTTGTTTGATTTTATTTTATTGGAATGTAATATTTTACCAATTAATTTATAGGATGTAAAATTGCATAAAGACATATTTTACGAAATTGTTCTTATTATTAATTCATATCCTAAACCCTAAACCCTAACACCTCAAACTCGGCCTAAACTTTATGGATGAATCCGGAGATGTCACAAAAAATGGGTTTTGAAAACGGAGTCGTTGCATTAAATCATCTTTATTAACTCATATTCTTTTATAACCATTGCCGAAAACATTAATTTATTGGTTTATTTGCCAAAAACATATTTTACCGTGGAAGTCTAATATAACCATTATATTTTGGAAATCCAATTCGTATTTTTAGAAAGACCTTTTTGTTTGAATAAAATCGTCGTTTGCTTAAATGTTTTGTTAAATTGTAACACCCCAAACATGGCCCGGACACTATGGCTGAATCTAGCGATGTCGCATTGAAGTGTTTTTCGCAAAGTATAATATCGTTGAAAACTCATTCTATATATTTAACCTCTTTGTGATCTCAACAAAGATTTTAGAATGTCTCGTTCTCATTCAAAACTTAAGTTGTTTGGCATAAGTTAATCATATTAAATTGATATTAATTTTAAAATATTATTTCTTGTGGAAGCTTTCAAAACATGTTGCATAAACGTGGTGATTTGAAAAACATTTATCTTTTCAAAAACTCGTTTCCTACTACTAACAGATATAAATCCAAAAAAGTAAAACCCCAAATTAAAGCTTAAAAATTTAAAAAGGCCTTATTACATTAAAAATACCCAAAATAAAACTACTTATAATTTAAAAACCCAATGAGAAAGTCCATGCGGTTGTGTAGCCACCTTCGAGTCCCTTGCAGCACCGACCCGCCTAAGCCTGGAGATTACCTGTACAGATAAACAGATGGGTGAGTTATGAAAACTCAGGGTATAATCTCATATCAAATAATCAATCAGTGAGCATATACAGTTTGGGCCTATGCCCAATTCAGTAACGGTTCAGTTTCAGTTAGGGGCTTAGCCCAATACAATATCAGTATCAGTGTGGGCCTGAGCCCATCTCAATGACAGTACAGTATAGATATGCAATCAAAAGATCCTACCTAACCAACCTATACACTCCATCTCTGTCCAACCCTACACTCCATGTGGGGATAAAATCAACCCACCCATCCCTACACTCTAAGTAGTACCGGTTGCAGCACTAAACAGTATTTGCAGCAGAGCGCATGTACAGTACACTTCCTCCAATTAGAAAAAATCCCATCCCCATGCAACATATCATGCATCATGTCATAATATCTTACGTGTGATCAATATATATAAAATGGCATACTTAAACATAATCATACATCCCATAGGGGCATTTCAGGCATTTTACCATGTAGGGGCATTTCAGTCATTTTATCAATTAGGGGTCTAAGTACACTTACCGACCCAATAGTAGGTCCACAGCCGCCTCGGACGACCCGTGCAACCTTAATAGTCAAACAGTGAAAATGGGTCAACGGCCCATATTCAGTCCATGTGGGCTCATACGCCCGTGTGGCCCACATAGCCCAGAAATGGCCTTGGCTGTGTGGATTACACAGCCTAACCCAATATTCTCTACACATCGTGTGGTTTACCAGAGTGGAGCCTACATGCTCGTGGGGCCCACATGGCTCAGTTCGGCCTAAAATGGTTCAAAATGACCTCGGCCCAAAATAGCCCAAAATGACCTCGGCTTATGAAATCGCTCATAGCCGGCCTCAATGATTATACACCCATATTTAGTCATACGGACTACCACACGAGCAAGCGCACGCCCGTGTAGAGTCAACAGCCACTTATTTCAGCTTTTGCCGATCTACAATTAGGGGCAGTGTTTTTACAGACATGATAAGATTTTGGTAAGTACGTTCCTGAGATAACTCACACCTAAACCAATGACAATTCTATGCCCAACATTAGTCATACTTAGAATCGACTATACAAAGACAATCCCTAAACGAAAACATTAACGTTACTTACTTCCACTGCTTCAACCGATATAACCTATAAATCTGAAAACAAACCACGTTCGATACGATACGATGCTGCCAAACAAAGTTAACACAACAGAGAGTCAGAACCCTAACGCAACATAACAATTGAAACCACACCCTCGCCTCCTACCGAAAACTTACCGAACCTACGGGAAATAGGAGTTGGGTGCAAGAGAAAGAACAGATTCGACAAAGAACCGAAGAGGAGAATTAAACTGAAACAATAAATAGAGGGGGTGTAACGACAAGAATAAAAAAAGAAAAGAAAAGCCAAAGGGGCAGAAGTGAAGTAGGGACTTACCTAGCAATATTCGGCCAACGCACGCCTGTTGGAGGAAAAGAGAAAGAACAGAGAAGGGAATATCGATAGAGAAGCAAGCAACGAGAAAAGAGAGATTACCCAAAAATTGAAAGACAAGAGAGGGGGAGAGAAGAAGTTTTCGACAAAAGCACAAAGGAGAAAATAACCGAGAGGGAGACAAGAGTGAGGGTATTCGACCAAAACAATAAGAGAGGGGTGATGATGAAGTAATCTATCAAGGCAAAGAAACCGAGAGAGTAATTGTTAGAGGTGAGCCAACCGAAACAAGTGAAATCGAGGGCAACGCAAATTCAAAATAAACAACAAAAACAAGGAGCTACCCTAAAAGCAATATTCGGCCTCATAAAAAGAAAAGAACTAAAATAAAATGACAAAAACGAGAGTGATTTGCACAAAACCAAATTCTTTAAGTGCCCAAAGTCCCAATTCGGCACAACACTCCCACTCCTTCAAAATCCCTTATTTTCCTCCTCAAATCTCTCCTCAAATCACTCAAACCAATCACTCCTCCCTCAACTACTTAATTTGAAACCCACACAAACACTTCAGTGTTTCGATCCAACCACAACACTTTCACGACACAACAGCAAAATAAAACACTCCACTACACCCACCAGGACTCGACCCTTAGTCCTCAGGCATAGGTAACACGCCACTTATCCCCTAGACCAGCAGGCCCTTTCTGTCATGTTTTACCCACATTTATTTAAAAGCCTACTGACTAGAGACAGGGTTTACTCAAGTAAGGAATTTTTTTTTTGCACAAGCCAAGGCTTGAACCCAAGACTTCTCAGACACTTCTCAAGACACTTAACCACTAAAGCAGACAGACGTTTGTGTAACACAAGCATACAAAAATAAACATTAAAGATTTTTGGGGCGTTACATAAACCATGTAAATAAACAAGCAAACAAACCAAAACCAAAAGTCTAAAAATAGTCTAGTCTAGAAAGTCCCAAAAATTACAAACTCTCAATCAACTTTAGAAAATATTAAGTAAAAACCATATAAATTACTAAGCATAACAATTTTCGATAGAGTGGTCACCTTTGAGTCTCTACCACACCGGCCCACCTAAGTTTGTGGATTACCTGAATAGAACAAACAATAGATGTGAGTTTTAGTAAACTCAATATGTAACCTAACAGAATTAAGCATACAGATTATATAGAAATCTCATATATGTACAGTCAGATACAGATTCGGACTCATGTCTATTTCAGATACAAATAACATATATAGCTATGCAGAATAGACATACAAAATCCTACATCTTCTACACACCAACTTCGACCATCCCATCACACCATGTGGGGTAAAAACACCCACCCAGCCTACACACTGTATCGTGCCAGTATGACAAATATCAGATAAAGTGCAGCCATGCTGCCAGAATATAAACGATGAACGCCATACAGAACACTTCCTCCACATAGATAAGTCCCGCCCCAAAACAGATACAGAATACAGATACAGATACAAATATAACATGCTCATTATTCTCGTGTATAGATATCAGATATATACATACATCAAATTAATCAGTCATGCATAACAATGTTAAGTTCATATCAGAATATCAGACTAGTAGATCACATGGTTTTAGAGTTTGGTTAGTCCTTACTGACTCTACGATAGGCCCACGGTCGATCGGAATGACCCATGCGACCCTAGGGGAAATTTTAGAATTTTTTCCCACATGTCCGTGTGGCCCACACGTCCAGATTAGCTTTGCTTGTTTGGACCACACTATCTAGCCCCTACCTACACGCCTGTGTGAGCCCACACGCCCAACTTGGCCTAGCCACCACACGGTCATTTCTTGCGCAAGACAATGCCTTTGTTGATCACACGACCGTGTCTCGTACACGGCCAGCCACACGCCCATCTGGCGTCGACACTAAGGTTTTTTTTGGGCTTTTGTCGAAGTTCTTTTTTTGCATTACGGGTACACACCTGATACGATTTCGATAAGAAAACACTTCTGAGCTATACAGTACCTAAAATCAACATAAGAAACTCCTAAGATCAGTCTTAAACATCAAGTTTACCAAAACGATGAAACCAAAAATGGTTAAAATCAAGGACTCAACACTTACCCTACCACCCCGAGCGATTCCAACTAGGATTCTATGAGAGGAGAGTCTCGTTCTACTTGATTTCCTAATACCCAAGGAAAATAGATAATCAAAACAACGAGATCGCTGATAGATCGAAACAAAATAGAAGGAAAAATCAAATGAAAAGGAAAAATGACAGGTTTGAGGAAGACAAAGTGAAACTAACGTCAGTTTTTTCTGGGAAGAGAGAAAGTTTTTTGAAAAAGAAATGGATAAAAAATAAAAATATCCCAAATCTTTAATTTTACTCCCACTAACCCACTAACTCATAACTCCCTTAGAATTTCAGCTCTATCGAAACTTTTAACAGATATTTGAGTAAAAATTGACACCCTTGCTAAAACAGGGATTTGAACACAGAACCTCCAACACATTGACTCCCTTATCACTCGAACCAGCAGGCTTATTCTAATATGAATTCACAGGCAATTAAAAATAAGCCCATTGAACAAGGATAAGACTTGGATTCAAAAATAACAAAATTGAAAAATGTGAGACTTGAACCCAAGACCTCACACACATACACCCAGAACACTTAACCACTGAAGTAAATACATAGTTGTGTCAAATGTTTACAAAACAAAAATAACTTATTCAAGGTGTTACAACTCTACCCCCAAAAAGAAATTTCGACCTCGAAATTTACTTGATCAGAATAGATGAGGATACTGTTGACGTATCAAATCCTCAGGTTCCCACGTGGCTTCCTCAGTGCCATGATTCTGCCATAGAACCTTCACTAACGGTATGGACTTCCTCCTTAGAACCTTAATATCATAATCCAGAATCTGAACCAGCTCCTCTTCAAAAGTCAAATCCAGCCTAACCTTGATCTCCTTAACTGAGACAACGTGAGATGGGTTAGACCGATACTGCCTCAACATCGAGACTCGAAACACATCGTGGATACTGTCTAACTCAAGAGGTAGCTTCAACTGATAAGCAACCGGTCCCACATGTTTCAGAATCTGATATGGCCCAATAAACCTAGGGCTCAACTTGCCCTTACAACTGATTCTTAGAACTTTCTTACATAGGGAAACCTTAAGAAACATGAAGTCCTCTACAGAGTACTCAATATCATGCCTTTTCAGATCTACATAAGATTTTTGCCTATCAGAAGCCGCCTTCAGACTATCCCAAATCAGTCTAACCTTGTCTTCAATCTTAGAAACCAACTCAGGACCTAAAACCTGATGCTCACCCAACTCAGTCTAACACAGCGGAATACAATACTTATGACCATACAAAGCCTCATAAGGTGCCATCTGAATGCTAGCCTGAAAACTGTTATTGTAGGCGAACTCAGCTAATGGCAGATAATCCTCCCAACTACCTCGAAAATCTATCACGCAACTTCGAAGCATATCCTCTAGTATCTAAATCACCCTCTCAGATTGGCCATCGGTCTAAGGATGGAATGCAGTACTGAAGTCTAGTCTCAAACCTAGAGCCTCATAAAATTTCTTCTAAAACCGAGATGTAAAGCGAGGACCCTATTAAAAATTATTGAAATAGGAACCCCATGTAGTATTACAATCTTAGAAATATACAGCTTCGCTAACTGCTGTAGAGAAAAATTCATCCAAATCGGAATAAAATGAGCATATTTGGTCAGTCAATCCACGATGACCCAAACAGAATCCTTCTTAGTAGGTGTCAAGGGAAATCCACTAACGAAGCCTATCGTTACACGTTTCTATTTCCATAAGGGAATATTAATGGGTTGGAGTAAACTGGAAAGCAATTGATGCTCAGCCTTAACTTACTGACACGTCAGACAATGAGCAACGAAATCTGTAACCTCACGCTTCAAACTCGACCACTAGTACAACTCATGAAGATCACGATACATCTTATTACCACTGGGATACATAGCATAAGGGTTATTATGCGTTTCTCTCAAAATTGACTGCCTCAAATCGAAATCATTTGGCACACAAATCTAACCTCGAAAACAAAAAACACCATCATTATTCAGCCCAAAATCCTAAGTATTGCCACTCTCAACCTGTCGAAACTGTAAACCTAGAGACTCATCCCTCAATTGTTAACTCGAATCTGATCAATCTAAGTCGGCTTAACTTGCAACTTAGCTAACGGACTCCCATCATCAAACAGATTAAGTCGAGTGAACATCGCTCTCAGATCAGTCATCGCTCTACGACTTAAAGTATCAGCCACCACGTTGACCTTACCAGGATGATATTCTATCATGCAGTCATAATCTTTGAGCAGCTCAATCCATCGCTACTGTCTAAGATTTAACTTCTTTTGAGTCAGAAGGTATTTGAGGCTATTATGATCAATGTAAATAATACACCTCTCACCATGCAGATAGTGCCTCAAGATTTTTTAACGCAAAAACTAAAGTAGCTAACTCGAGATCATATACTGGAAAATTCCCTTCATGTGTCTTAACCGACGAGATGCAGAAGCTACAACTTTTACTTCTTGCATCAATACACATCCCAAACCGACATGCGACGTATCACTATACACCAAAAACTCTTTTCTAGATTCAGGCTGTATCGGAAGAGGAGCTTGAGTCAGAACAGACTTGAGCTTCTTGTGCATCAGTCCAAATAAAAGGAACACCCTTACGCAGAAGCTTAGTCAAAGGAGCTGCAATCAAAGAGAAACCCTCAACAAATTGTGGATAATAACCCGCCAGACCTAGAAAACTACAAATTTTAGATCCAGTCTTAGGTTGTTTCCAGTCAAGCACAGCATCAATCTTTCTAAGATCAACTCGAATCCCCTGAGCAGAAACACACGCCCTTGAAAAGTTACCTCTTGCAATTAGATCTCGTATATACTCAACTTAGCGTAGAGCTATTTTTTACGAAGAATCTGAAGCACTACTCTAAGATGTTCATCTTGCTCATCCTCAATCTTAGAGTAAACCAGAATATCGTCAATTAAGACCACGACGAACTGATCCAGATATGGCTAAAACATTCGGTTCATCAGATCCATGAATACAACCGGAGTATTCGTTAGACTAAGAGGCATAACTAGGAACTCGTAATGTCCATAACGAGTCCTAAATGCAGTCTTATGAACATCAGCTTCCTTAACTCTAAGCTGATGGTACCCAGAATGAATATCAATCTTTGAAAACATAAAGGCTCATCGGAACTATTCAAACAAATCGTTGATCCTCGAAAGTGGATACTTGTTCTTCACAGTCAATTTATTCAGTTGTCGATAATCGATGCACACCATAACGGTGCATCATTTTTCTTCATAAACAGAACCGGTGCCCTCTATAGAGATACACTAGGATAGATGAAATTACGATCCAAAAGATCTTGAAGTTGAGCCTTAAGCTCTGCAAGCTCCTTTGGTGCTATTCGATAGGGAGCGATGGACACCGGAGTTGTACCTGGTAAAAGCTCAATGTTGAACTTAACTTCTCGATTCGAAGGTAAACCTGGTAGCTCCTTAGGAAAAACATCTAAAAAATCCCTCACTGTTCTGATATCCCTGACAGAATAGTCCCCAAAAATAGAAACATTGGCGAAAGCCAAATACGCCTTATTCATTTTTCGAACTAATTTTTTAGCCATAAGAGCAGAGATCACATTGGATAGATAATCTCGAGGCTCACCGATCACAACTACCTCCTTATCATCCTCAGTCCTCATAACAACCCTCTTAGTCGCGCAATCTAAACTGACTCAGTGCTCAACCAACCAGCCCATACCTAGAATTAAGTTGAATTCCCCAAACGGAAGCTCCGTCAAATTTTCCAGAGAAACAACCCCTTGCACCACTAACGGAACATCCTTATAAAGATTATTAACCCGAACAGACTACCCCAACGAACTCAATACAAAGATCTCACTAGAAGTGCTCTCGATAGAAATTCCTAAGTTTTCAGATACAGAACTAACTACATAGGAGTGTATAGAACCTATGTCTATCAAAGCAATATAAGGTACATAAAAAATTAAGAACGTACATGTGATAACATCTGGAGTATCCCTATCCTCTTGGTGTTGAGCAGCATAAACTAATGTAGGCTGTCTCGCCTCAGTCTGACTTGTACCTCTGCCTGGAGCTCTCTGCCCATGACCCATACTATTACCACCCCTAGCCGGTCCACGGCCCCTAGGTGGCTGCTGAACTATCTTCTGAGGCTGTATAAAACTCGGTCCTGAAGCTTGTATCTGATCTGCCTGCTGTAGACACTCTCAAATCAATGCTCCAAAGACCCACACCTCAGACAAGCCCATATCCTCCTCTAACACTCCCTCAGATGGCGCCTACCACAACCTCCACATGGCTGAATCCCAGAAGGTGCAATAGAAACCCTCTACTCTAATAGACCAATCAGGTTTAGCCTTTTTCTTAGGCCTCTGAATAGATCTTGAGAGCTCTGAATCCCTATTATTCTTGCCTTTCTTTAGGTCCCTATTCTAGCACTTTACGCGCTTAACTTCCTCGGTGATCTTCGCTTAAACCGTCAAACCTTCTCTTAAACTGTCCTTAAAATGGACACACTTCTCATACTCAGATGTCATTATGCCTCGAGTGTAGTGGCTCAACCTCAGAAACTCGGCCTCATATTCAGCCACTAGCATATAACCTTGCATAAAACTTACGCCTATGAGCATCCACATAGCTCGCCCCCATGTACTTACTCTAGAAGGTGGTCTTAAAGAAATCTCAGTTCAGACGATCAGGCTAAGTACCCTTCTCAACCGTTAACTACCACTGATATGCCTTGTTGCGAAACAAAGAGACTACACCCTTAAGTTTCTACTCAGACGTACAGTCTAAATCATTCATAATCCTCTTAGTGGCCTTCAACTAATACTCGGCCATAGTAGGGGCGACTCTAGTGACACCCCTAAACAACTAAGCACCATTGGACTAGAGTCATTCAGTTACTGAACCACGACCTCCAGATCCAGAATGGGGCCCAGCGACCCTCTCCAATATCTTCAGCATGGCTTGGGACAGTGTGTCGTCCCTAGTCAATCGGCTTTGAAAACTAGTCTTAGTAGAAGGCGAACCAGTGTCTCATTCATATCTAGATTTGGCATACTGCCTAGAGAAGAAGACTCAGCTCGAGCCCTCCTATGGCCTTTACCATGGCCACGAATACCACATCTGTAAGTTCCACGAGTGTTCATTGTATAATTTGAATTTATCTACATTATAAAGTTTTATGCACCAGTTCCAGTTTTTAGTAATAGATATTTTATGCATAAATTATAAGAAGTTCAGAGATGGTTTTAGAAGTTTCATCCCTAACTGTTTCAGTACAGTTTCAGAAAGTACTAACTACAGTGTTTTCAGAACAGTTCTATCTAAGTACAGAGATACTTACAAGATCGACGCCGGAGACTCGGTGTACCACATACTTTCTCAAATTATCCAAAATATTTTATAATCAATTCCTTTTTAAATCACAATTTTGGAACCCAAAATTCACAGCCCGAGTTTTGTAACCTGGCTCTGATACCACTAAATGTAATACCCCAAACTTGGCCTAGACATTATGGCCGGATCTGGAGATGTCACAAAGAATGGGTTTTAAAAACAGAGTTGTTGCATTAAATCATTTTTATTAACTTATATTCTTTTATAACCATTTTCGAAAACATTAATTTATTGGTTTATTTGCCAAAAACTTATTTTATAGAGGAAGTCTAATATAACTGTTATATTTTGCAAATCTAATTCATATTTTCAAAAAAACCTTTTTGTTTGAGTAAAACCGTCGTTTGCTTAAATGTTTTGTTAAACCATGCAAATAAACAAGCAAACAAACCAAAACCAAAAGTCTAAAAATAGTCTAGTCTAAAGAGTCCCAGAAATTACAAACTCTCAATCAACTCAAAAAAATATTAAATAAAAACTATATAAATTACTAAGCATAACAATTTTTGATAGAGTGGTCACCACTGAGTCTCCGTCGCACCAACCCGCCTAAGTCTATGGATTTCTTGAACAGAACAGACAATAGATGTGAGTTTCCGTAAACTCAGTGTGTAACCCAAGAGAATTAAGCATACAGATTATACAAAAATCTCATATATATACAGTCAGATACAGATTCGGACTCATGTCTATTTCAGATACAAATAACATATATAGTTATGCAGATTAGACATACAGAATCCTATCCCTATCACACACCAATTCCGACCATCCATCACACCATGTATGGTTAAAAACACCCACTCAGCCCTACACATCGTATCGTGCCATTATGACACATCAGATAAAGTGCAGCCATGCTACCAAAATATAGGTGACGAACGCCATACAAAACACTTCCTCCACATATATAAGTCCTTCCCCAAAACAGATACAGAATACAGATACAAATACAGATATGACATGCTTATCATGTTTGTGTACAAATATCAGATATATACATACATCAGATTGATCAGTCATGCATAATAGTGTTAAGTTCAGATTAGAATATCAGACTAGCAGATCACATAGTTTTAGGATTTGGTTAGCCCTTACTTACTCTACGATAGGCCCACAGTCGATAGGAACGACCCGTGCGATCCTAAGGAAAATTTTAAAATTGTGGGCCCACATGTCTATGTATATCCCACACGCCCAGATTGGCCTTGCTCGTGTGGCCCACACGGTCTAACCCATACCCACACGCCCATGTGAGCCCATACGCCCAACTTGGCCTAGCCCGTGTAGCCCACACGGCCACATTTACACCACCACACAGTCGTGTCTTGTGTACGGCCATGCCTTCGTCGATCACACGGCCAGCCAGGTAGCCAGACACATGCCCATGTGGCGTCGACACTAAGGTTTTTTTAGGCTTTTGCCGAAGTTCTTTTTTTGCATTACGGGTACACACCTGATACGATTTCGATGCGAAAACACTCTCGAGCTATACAGTACCTAAAATCAACATAAGAAACTCCTAACATCATTATTAAACCTTAAGTTTACCAAAACGATGAAACCGAAAATGGTTAAAATCAAGCACTCAACACTTACCCTACCACCCCGAGCGATTCCGACTACGATTCTACGAGAGGAGAGTCCCATTCTACTCAGTTTCTGAATACATAAGGAAACAGAGAAGCAAAACAACGAGATTGTCAATAGATCAAAACAAAATAGAAGGGAGAATCAAATGAAAAGGAAAAATGACAGGTTTGAGGAAGACAAAGTGAAACTAACGTCAGTTTTTTTCTGGGAAGAGAGAAATTTTTTTGAAAAAGAAATGGATAAAAAATAAAAATATCCCAAATCCCTAATTTTACTCCCACTAACTCATAACTCTCTCAGAATTCCAACTCCACTGAAACTCTTAAGAAATATTCGAGCACAAATTAACATCCTTACTAACTCATGGATTCAAACACAAAACCTCCAACACATTGACTCCCTTACCACTCAAACCAACAAGTTCATTCTGATATAAATTCACAGGCATTTAAATATAAGTTCACTGAACAAGGATAAGGCTTGGATCCAAAAATAACAAAATTAGCAAAGATGAGACTTGGACCCAAGACCTCACACACACACCCCTAAAACACTTAACCACTGAAGTAGATACACAATTGTGTTAAATGTTTACAAAAACAGAAATAAATTATTTAGGGCGTTACAAATGCACCCAATTACAATTACATGGACAACTTACATATTTTAAAATATCTAATATTTATCTACTGAAAACAAGTTTTTTTTTTCTTATAAAATATCTAACTTCCTTTGGTTTAAAGGATAAAAAATAAATTTTATTGAAGGTTACCCTAAGAATTTAATATTATCAAAGACAAGAAGTGGTATTTTGATTGCTCTATATTTGTGAATTTTGACACCATTAAAAAAGGTAACATCACTCCCTTAAAGGATTCTTTGAAATTCAAAGACAAAATTATTATATTGAAATTTCATCTTATTATGGATTATTTAGGGTTCATTTGTTTCACGTAAAAGTATTTACAAAAAATATTTATAGTGTTTTATTATGTTTGTTTAGCGTAAAACATCTTTAGTTAATGCAAGTGATTTTCCTAGTCAAAGCTAAACGACCCATTTTCTTTTATTTCGTAAAACATTTTCCAAACCCTTACTCTCAATACTTTTGACAGCCAAAGTCTCTCACCAAAGCTTTTGACCAAGCACCAAGAACCATTCCCGGTGCCAATGCTCTCCCTCTTGGCAGTGGGAATTAGGTGAGTTATGTCTTCTCCATTTTTCATTTTTTAACAAATTTACTGTAAAAATTTTAGGATTTTTTCTTATGAAAATCTAAAAAAACTTCATAATTTTTCACTCTCCAAAACTGAGCTTGCTTGGTTTGCAACATGAAAAGTTATTCCAAATATGAGTTTTTCATCTTTCATTTCTGAAATCAGGGATGTTTTTCATAAATTTATAAATTTGATTCTTTTCTTCTTCTTTTTATAATATTTTTTTCATTGCCGCATCTTGCTATGAAACTATTGAATGTTTCTTCTTATTTAATTGTTGTTTTCTTTTTGTTGTTTGTTTCATCTTGATTTTTCTTTCTGCATGAGTTTTTGGAAAGCCAAATATTTTACTTTTCTTTCTAGTATGAAAGCTAACGTGAAGATATTTTTCATGGGTTTATTTGTTTTGGGTTTAGTGAGAAAAAATCTTCTCTAAGTTTTGATAAAATGAAGGTATTGGGGATTTAGGCGCAATGTCTTTCCTGTTTTTTTTTCTTTTCATATTTTTTTAATCACTTTTGATCTTTTGATAAAAGATAATCTTTACCATATTAAAAAAAAAACCTTTGTTATGATTGACCTTCTTCTGCTTTTGTTTATTGCTTTCTTCATCAACTTGTTTAAAGACTTTTTAATCATGTTTTTATTATCATTATTATTATTTCCAATTCAATTTATAGGGCCTAGTAAAATTTTTTAGAAATGGCTTTGATTATGTGTAGAATGATCTAAATTTAGCAAGAAATAACAATAAAAATCAGGTTTTGGGAAGGTATATTTAGAGGTGATCATGGGCCCGGCCGGGCTCAACTAAAAATTTAGGCCCATTCAATGGGCTCAGGCCAGGCCGGGCCCAAAAATGGGCTTAAAATTTTGCCCAAACCCAACCTAAATAAAAATACTAAAACCCGGGCCCGGCCCGGCCCGCCCGTATTTATTTTTATATTATTTTATATAATTTTTAAATATATATAATACATCAAAAATACTAAAAAATCAAAATAAATATTTTCCAACAAATTGAAAATAAATTTTAAAAAATATGTAGACTTAAATAACACTAAAATAGATGCAACTTAACAAGCAAATACCTCTAGAATAATAATAAAATTAACAAATACCTTTAAAATAATAACAAAATTAATAATAAAATAAATTTTATACAATATCCAAATAATAACAACAAAATAGGAGCAACTAATAGTAATATGGTAGCAAAATAGGGAGAAAACAACAAGAAAATAACATTAAAAAAACCAAAATAGCAATTTTTTTTGTCATTTGGGCCAGGCCGGGCCCGGGCCAAAAATACCTTGCCCGAGGCTAGACCCATTTTTTAAACGGGCCTATTTTTTAGTCCAAGCCCATTTTTTGGACCTATATTTTTGCCCAAACCCTCCCACATTTTGGGCGGGCCTTCGGGCCGGGCCGAGTAGCCCGACCCATGAGCAGGTCTAGGTATATTAGCTTAAGTACCAAAGCATTTCAATGATACAACTCCTACAAAAAGCTCTTGTAAAATAAAAATAAATTTCAGCTTTGAAAAGAATGAATGTAATAGAAACATAAAAAGGGATGTTGCATACCTAGTAAAATTTGTAATTATTGTAGAACTTCGTCTTTATTGTTTAACGATCTTCACAAAGCTTGCCTTATCTCATAAATTAGTTGACCTTCTTCATTCATTGAAAATAATTTCATTAACATGATTAGGCTTTATACCAATAGCAAATACATGATAAAATAGTTTTGTCACAAATTCAAAATGTTTGGTTTCAATCAAGGCATCAAGTCGGATATTATAGTGAACAATATAAGGTTTTAATTCATTGTCTTGCATTGCATGAAATAGTTCTAATGCCACATCAATTTCATTATTTCAATCAAACCATTGCGTAGGATTTTTTATTTGCAAATGAGTAACCAACAATTATTATTTTTTATTATCATAATATTGTCCTAAAGATACTCATTCAAACAACCCCAATAATAGAATTGTCACAGTTATTACCAATCAACTAGTAAGCCACATCTTCCATGTTTTGTAAAATGAGACAATTAGACATATTTTTATTTATTATAAAATGTCAAAAGACAATTACTTTTTGTAATGATCAAATATTTGTGTGGCATTATTTTTTGTAGATGAACCGTAATAAAGATCATAATGTAATTGTTGGTGTTGTGGTTTCAGTTTCAGGTTTTAGGGCTCTTTGGATTAAAAGATTTAAAGGTAGAAATCAAATTGCTTGTCACCCTCGTGTGAATCGAGATTATGAAAGAGAAAATTATATTAATAGTATTTTATATAGAGGTGACCAGCATTGTATTGATGTGATAAGGATGAGACCAATTGGTTCTTTTAATTTGTGTAACATTCTTACTAGGAAAAATTTGTTACAATCAACTAGATTGGTGAATATTAGGGAGCAAGTGGTTAAATTTTTACATATAATTGGTCATAATGTACGGTTTCAAGTGATTGGATCAAGATATTATAGATCAATTGAGGCAATTCATCGTTACTTTAGGGTTGTATTAAGAGCTATTTTGAAATTGTATAAACTAGTCATTAGATTAACTGATAAGTCAACTCCTAACAAAATCAGAAACAATCCAAGGCTTCGTCCTTATTTTAAAGATTGCATTGGAGTATTAGATGGAACTCATGTTTGTGCATCCGTTCCACTTAGCATTCAAGGAAGATTTCTTAGTCGTAAAAGGGGGATGACACAAAATGTATTGACTAGCATTACATTTGATTTGAAATTTTCCTATATTCTAGATGGTTAGGAAGGTAGTGCACATGATTCTCATATTTTAAGTGATAAACTTGCACGCCCAAGAGGATTTAGAATTCTGAAAGGTAAGAATTAACATTAATTATACAAAATAGTTCAATTAAGCTCATAATTTATTAGTAATAATTATGTTTTGTAAAATTGTAAGTAAATATTATCTTGTTGATGCTGGATATATGGAAATATTTCTCCATATCGTGGTATCCAATATCATTTAAAAGTATTTAGTGATTAGCGACCAAAAAATGCAAAGGAACTCTTTAATCTTCGTCAGTCAACATTGCAAATAATTGTTGAACATGTTTTTGGGATTTTGAATAAACGATTTCGTGTGTTAGATGTTGAACCATTTTGGAATTTCCAAACCCAAGTAGATATAGTGTTGGCTTGTTGTATCATTCATAATCATTAGGATCATTCATAATCATATAATGAGAGTTAATCCTAATGATTTACTTAATCAAGGATTATATGATGAGTCTGAGTCTGATTTGATAATACCAACTCTTACGGAACGAGGAGAAAGAGAAGAAGAAAGATAATGGTCTACTAAGAGAGAGGAAATTATACAAACCATGAGGACTGATTACATGGCTAGAAACATTAGTTAGGTTTAGGGCTTAGAAAAAACGTTTCCATGTTATGTATGTTTTAGTATTAAAATTGTTTTTTTTTATTATGTTGATTGGATATTGATATTGAAATTAGCTTGTTCGATATTGAAATTATTATGTTTTAAGCTTGTTGGATATTGAAACTATTGATAATGTAAATTATTAATTTAGAATGGGTAAAGACAACAAAGAAAGGACAATAAAGCAATTCAGGTGGACAAAACCAATGGAACATATTTTTCTCGAAATTCTTGCTGAGGAGGCCCAAAAAGGAAATAAGCCTTCTAACACTTGCAAAGTAATTTCTATTAAGCGAGCTGTTGCAGTTATTTCTAAAAGATTCCAAGTTCAATGTGATGCTAAACATGTGAAAAATCATCTAAGGATTGGAAAAAAAAGCACATGAAAAATTATATGCACAATTCGGGCCGAAAGTGATTTTGGATGGGATGATAACATGAAAATTATTACATATGATAGAGCAACATATGATGCAACAATGATGGATATATATATGTTAAATATATTTCAGTTGCTTTTACTTGTTATTTTAATTGTGTATAATATCCAACAAGCACATAAGAAATATGAACCATTTTCGAACAAAAGTATTAATCATAATAATGAAATGGCTTTGGTTGTTGGAAAAGATATGTCAACATGGAGTTTTGCCAGAACATTTGCTGACATAGGCTTGGATGATGGTAACAAGGATTCAGTGCCTTTAAATTGCAACAGTGAAGATGTTTGGGAGGTAGAATAAAAACATTTTCATCTAGCACATCTAAACTTAAAAAGAAAAAATACTCAAGAAAGTGTCATTGATGAACCAATTCAATTTGTGGTTGAGCAACTTAGTAAGATTACTCATGCATTGGAACAATTTACTGAGGATAAGAAACTACATCTTTACAGAGAAGTGATGCCAATGGAGGTGGAAGGATTTGATGACAACTTCTTTTGTAGTGTGTTTGATTATTTTGCGGGTCATGAATCCAAGGCCAAAGCTTTTTTGGCTAAAAATATGAATTATAGAAAAATTTGGCTTCAAAAATTTTCCTAAGGTTAAAGATATCGATATCTTAATGTGGTGTAGTACTATATAGTACTGGTAATGCACTTGGACAATATTTTTATATAGTGAGCTATTAATTATATGGTGCTGTACTAAATATGCACTTGGACAATATTGTAATCATCACTGTGTACTACTAATTATGCAATTGGATAATATTATTAATTGTTTTCTATAACACAATTAGGAATCATCTATTCCTTTGGTTGTTTTCAATTTATGACTGTTAATATTCTAGCATAATAATTGAGTAATATTATATATTTATTTTGATGTATTTATTTATAAATAAATCATTGCAATATATGCAAGAACAATGTAAAATATATATTTATAGATATAAAATAAACTTAATTAAACAATGAAAAGATAATAAAATCTCAAATGTATGTTTATTTTATTGAAAACAGTTTTTATGAAATATTTTTAAGAAATCTGCCAAACAAAAAAATATTTTACACAGATTCATCCAAACACCAGAAAATATTAGTTTTTCCAGAAAAGTAAATCATTTTCTAGAAATATTTTCCGGAAGTCATTTTAAAGGAAACAAACGGAGCCTTAGAACAAAAACACCCTTTACATTTTTTAAATTTCCCACGTTGCTATTGTTGTTCTTTTCTCTTTTTATAAAACAAGTTTATGATGATTCTTAGTTAGAAGAATGATTAATATATAGTTTGTTCCTTAAACATGTTTAAAAGCGATTAGTTAGTACTTGAACAATTTTTTGTATCTAGTTGGTTCTTAAATTTGTATTCCGTTACCTAGATTGGTACCTCCACATTAACACTGTTAGTATGTGTTGATGAGGCCCTGATGGCCAATTCTATAATGATACATGGTAGCCTCTCAATATGATATGTGGCAAACATAAATTAAAAAATTTAAATTTTTTTAAATATACATAAATTAATTTATAAATGGATAATTTTTTGGACTAGTTTAGGTACCAACTAGGTACTTTTGAATAAGTTCAAGGGGCCAATTACATGTTAATCCTTAAAAAATTAACGTTAACAAATTGGGGCAATGTGTGTGACAGAATACAAGTTCAGGTACCAAATGGGTACTTTTGGACAAATTCAGAGGGTAAACTACATATTAATCCATATAAGAAAATAAAAATTCACCGCTTATCCTTACATTATTTTTTTGGATTGGCATAGTGACTTATTTTGCCCTCTAACTTCACAAAGAAAAAAGGGTCATTTTAGCCCTCTATTTAATTTTTACTTATTTTAGCCCTTAAATTTACGTTATTTGTCAAATCACCTCAAAATTGATGGAAAGTTGATGTTTTTTAACTTGCTAATGTGGCATACACATGGATGCAACGTCAACAATTAATTATTTTTTAATTTAAAAAATTTTAAAATACATATAAATATTTTAAAATTTTTAAAATTATTAAAAATATATTTAAAATATTATATTTTACGTTTTTGAAAAATTAATTAATTGCTAACGTAACATTCATGTAGACCACTATATGGATGCCATATCAACGAAGCTAACAAACATTAAATTTTTCATCCACTTTGGGGTGATTTGACAAACAACGCAAATTCAAGGGCTAAAAGAGGCGAAAAATTAAATTGAGGGCTAAAATGACATTTTTTGTGAAGTTGGAGGGATGCCAAGGTATAATGATTTATTTGGCCCTACAACTTCACAAAAAATATCATTTTAGCCCTCCATTTAATTTTTTACCTCTTTTCGCCATTGAACTTGCATTTTTTGTCAAATCACGCTAAAATGGATAGCAAAGTTAAAGATTTTTTAACTTTACTGACATGGCATAGACGTGGATGACATGTCAAATTTAATTAATCTTTTAATATTTTAAAAATATTTATAATATTTATAATTTAAAATAATTTAATGATTTTTAAAAATAATTTTTTAAATTTTTTTAAATTTTAAAAAATAATTAAATGTTAACGTGCCATCCATATGACAAACCACATGTATGTGGCATCAGCAAAGTTAAAAAGTTAACTTTCCATCCATTTTGGGGTGATTTAACAAAAAAATGCAAGTTTAATGGCTAAGAAGGTGAAAGATTAAATTTAAGACTAAATTGACTTTTTTATAAAGTTGAAGAATCAAATAAATCATTATGCCTATTTATTATAACAATCTTATATGGTACATGTATGATGTCAGAAAGTCCTATCGGTCGTATTGGAAATAAAATGTTATATATATATATTTATCAGAGGTGTTAATCAAAATTGGTCTTATTTTATTTTGTCAAATCGTTTATTTTATAAATTTAATTTTATTAATATAATATTTGTATTATTTTAAATAGTTTTGACAGAATTTAAATATAATAAATTTTTGAATATTTTGTCTTTAATTATTTCAATTATATATTAAGATTATTAGAATTAAGTGACCTAAATTCTTATTTAAATAAAATACAATAGAAAATAAAATAAAAGTAAAATCCATATAGAACTAGACTTCTTTTATTTTATTTTAGAATAAGGTTTACCTTATTAAACTTCATCTATTTTATATTGATTAGGATAAGGTGTTTCAATCCTACTAGAATATGGCTTTACAAGCCTATAAATAGACATAGTTTATTCCTCTTGTATTGATTCAAATTTTTCGACATAGTGAATTTTCTTCTCCTCTGCCCGTGGTTTTTTCCCGACAGGGTTTCCACGTAAAATTTGTGTGTTCTTTATTTTTATTTTTATTTTTATTTTATGTTATTTTTCTCAAACTAGTATCCGAGCTTCCGGGTTATTCATCTCAATCATGGTAATGGCGTCTTTGAAGTATGAAATTCCGCTGTTGGATCGCAACACCAGATTTGCGTTGTGGCAAATTAAGATGCAAGCAGTTCTTGCACAGATGGATCTGGAAGATGCCCTGCTAGAGATAGATAAGATGCTTTCGACATTAACAGATGAAGAGAAGAAGCGTAAGGATCGAAAGGCGTTAACACAATTACATCTGCATTTGTCCAACGAAATTTTACAGGATGTGATGAAAGAGAAGACTACCGCTGCATTATGGAAGAGGCTAGAACAAATATGTATGTCGAAAACTCTAACAAGCAAGTTGCATATGAAGCAGCGTCTTTATGCTCATCGTTTGGAGGAAGGTGTGTCTGTACACGAACACTTAACAGTGTTTAAAGAAATTCTCTCAAACTTGGAGGCCATGGAGGTTTAGTATGATAAGGAAGATCTAGGGTTGATTCTACTTTGTTCGTTGCCCCCGTCTTATTCAACCTTTAGAGACACGATTTTATATAGCCGCGAGTCTCTCACAGTTGATGAGGTTTATGATTCTTTAACCTCGTATGATAAGATGAAGCATCTTGTGGTTAAACCCGACTCTCAAGGAGAGGGTCTCATTGTTTGTAGGAGACAAGATCATAATGCTGATAATGATCGTGGTAGGACACAGGAACGGAATCCTCGTGGTAAATCTAAGGGTAGATCAAAGTCTTCAAACAGAGGTAAAACTTGTAACTTCTGCAAGAAGAAAGGGCACATTAAATCTGAGTGCTATAAGCTACAAAATAAGATTAAAAGGGAGGCTGCGAATCAAAAGGGAAAACAACCAGAAAATTCCGGTGAAGCTGATATTGTAGAAGATTACAGCGATGATGAACTTCTAGTTGCTTCTATCAATGATTCTAAAGTAAGCGAGGAATGGATACTTGATTCCAAGCTACACCTTCCACATGAGTCCCAATCGGGATTGGTTTACAACTTACGAAATAGTGTTTGAAGGTGTTGTTTTGATGGGAAATAATGCTTCGTGTAAAATCGCAGGTGTTGGAACAGTTAAAGTTTAGACGTTTGATGGAGTTGTCAGAACACTTAGTGAGGTACGAAAAGTTCCAGAATTGAAGAGAAATTTAATTTCGTTAAGTACTCTTGATTCAAAAGGGTACAGATATACAGCTGAAAGTGAGATTTTAAAGATTTCCAAAGGTTCCTTTGTTGTGATGAAAGGGCAAAGAAAAACTTCCAAGTTATATGTTTTGCAGGGTTCTACTGTTACTGGTGATGCAGCTGTCGCTTCCTCTTCCTTGTCAGATGATGATATTACTAAACTTTGGCATATGCGCCTAGGGCATATGAGTGAGAATGGCATGGTAGAATTGAGTAAAAGAGGACTTCTTGATGAGCAAGGAATTTCCAAACTAAATTTCTGTGAGCACTGTGTTTTTGGGAAGCAAAAGAGAGTTCGATTCACTAGAGGAATCTATAACACGAAGGGAATATTAGAGTATATTCATTCTGATCTGTGGGGGCCATCCAGAATGCCTTCGAGAGGTGGAGCTAATTATATGCTAACCTTTATTGATGATTTTTCCAGAAAAGTTTAGGCGTTCTTCCTGAAGTAGAAAAGTGATGTGTTTTCCACATTTAAGTCTTGGAAAATTATGATTGAAAAATAAACGGGAAAACAGATAAAATACCTCCGCACAGACAATGGCTTAGAGTTCTGTTCTGATGAGTTTAATATATTGTGCAAGTCAGAAGGGATCATGAGACACTTGACAGTTCGTCATACTCCACAACAAAACGGTGTTGCAAAACAAATGAACAGAACGATCATGGAGAAGGTTCGATGTATGTTGTCAAATGCCAACTTATCGAAGTCATTTTGGGTAGAAGCAACCTCTACTGCATGTTTTTTAATCAACCGATCTCTATCCGTTGCCATTGAGAAAAAGACTCCACAAGAGGTATGGTCTGGTAATCCTGCTAATTATTTTGATTTAAAGATTTTTGGGTATCCTACGTATGCTCATGTTGATAATGGAAAATTAGAACTGAGATCCATTAAATGTGTTTTCTTGGTTATAAAGCTGGTGTAAAAGGGTAAAAGTTATGGTGTCCTGAAAATAGAAAAGTTGTGATTAGCAGAGATGTTGTTTTTTATGAAACTGCTATGCTGCCTAACTTATCTCTTAAAGACTCTTCCAATAAAGAAAATCAAAAGCAGGTGGAGCATCAGATTAATACAGAGTCAACTCCTCAAGCCAGAACAAAAGTTGAGAATAGAGTTGCTTCTTCACCACAATACTCTACCGCTAAAAACAGAACTAGAAGAGAAATTAAACCTCCAAAGAAGTATGTCGAGGCTGATCTAGTTGCTTATGCTTTAAATGTGGCTGAAGATATAGATGCGAATTAAGAGCCATCTAATTATTCTGAGGCGGTTAGCTGTGAAGATTCAAAAAAGTGGATGTTTACTATGCAAGAAGAGATGGAATCACTCCACAAAAACAGAACATGGGACCTTGTGAAACTTCCTAAAGGTAAAAAGGTTGTTCGTTGTAAATAGGTGTTTAAAAAGAAAGAAGGGACTCCAGGAGTTGAAAAACCCAGATATAAAGCAAGGCTTGTTGCAAAGGCTTACAGTTAAATTCCAGGAGTAGACTTCACAGATGTGTTCTCTCCAGTTGTTAAGCATAGTTCGATTCGAGCTTTGCTTGGTATTGTGGCCATGCATGATTTGGAGCTTGAGCAGTTAGATGTAAAAACTGCATTTCTGCATGGAGAACTTGAGGAAGATATTTACATGCAACAACCAGAGGGTTTTCTAGTCTCAGAAAAAGAGAACTATGTTTGCTTGCTGAAAAAGTCCATTTACGGTTTGAAACAGTCACCAAGACAGTGGTACAAGAGGTTTGATTCCTTTATGACTTCTCATGATTTCAAAAGAATTAGTTTTGACTGTTGTGTTTACTTTAAGAAAAACAGTGATGGTTCTTTTGTGTATCTACTTCTTTATGTTGATGACATGTTGATAGTAGCAAAAGATAAAGGAGAGATAAAAAATGTCAAAACCCAACTAAGTAAAGAATTTGAGATGAAAGATTTAGGACCAGCAAAGAAGATACTTGGAATGGAGATTCTCAGAGATAGAAAAACAAGTAAATTGTACCTAAGTCAGAAGGGGTACATTGAGAAAGTTCTTTGCAGGTTCAATATGCAGAGTGCTAAGCCTGTTAGTACTCCTTTAGCAGCCCGTTTCAGACTTTCATCAGTTTTGTCTCCACAATCAGATGATGAGATTGAGTACATGTCACATGTTCCATACTCTAGTGCAGTAGGATCTCTCATGTATGCTATGGTTTGTTCACGTCCAGATTTATCATATGCTGTTAGTGCAGTTAGCAGATACATGGCGAATCCCGGTAAAGAACACTGGAAAGCAGTTCAGTAGATTCTAAGATACTTACGAGGTACTACTGATGTTTGCTTACAGTTTGGAAGAACTAGAGATGGAGTTATAAGGTATGTACATGCTGATTTTGCTAGAGACCTTGATAAAAGTAGATCTCTCACAGCTTATGTCTTTACAACCGGAGGTTGTGCAATCAGTTGGAAAGCCACTTTGCAGTCTACAGTTGTTTTGTCTACCACCGAAGCTGAGTACATGGCGATTACTGAGGCTTGTAAAGAAACTATTTGGTTGAAGGGACTCTTTAATGAACTCAATGAAGACCTTCAAATCAGCACAGTATTTTGTGACAGTCAGAGTGCCATCTTTCTTACAAAAGATCAAATGTTTCATGAGAGAACAAAACATATTGATGTTCGGTATCATTTTGTTCGTGATATTATTGCTTGTGGTGATATTGTTGTGAGCAAAATTAGTACTCATGAAAATCCTGCAGATATGATGACTAAGTCACTTCCTATAACCAAGTTTGAGCATTGCTTAGACTTGGTTGGTATACATTGTTGAAGTTAAACCTTTAAGGGGTTTTATGGAAGAGGTGGAGAACTTGTTTATTGAAAGTTCGCGATGAAGAACTTGTTGAGAATTTGTCTCAAGGTGGAGATTGTTAAAATTAAGTGACTCAAATTCTTATTTAAATAAAATACGATGGAAAATAAAATAAAAGTAAAATCCATATAGAACTAGACTTCTTTTATTTTATTTTAGAATAAAGTTTTTTAAACCTTATTAAACTTCATCTATTTTATATTGATTAGGATAAGGTGTTTCAATCATACTAGAATATGGCTTTATAAGCCTATAAATAGACATAGTCTATTCCTCTTGTATTGATTCAAATTTTTCGATATAGTGAATTTTCTTCTCCTCTGCCCGTGGTTTTTTCCCTAGAGGGTTTCCACGTAAAATTTGTGTGTTCTTTATTTTTATTTTATTTTATTTTTCTCAAAGATTAAAATCAATTTAACATTTTTATATTAAGTGATAAATAATTATTTATAAGCACAATAGTGTTGATTGGAATTTTTATATGAAATAAAAATAATATAATTATAAAAAAATTTAAAAATAAAATTTAATTTCCTTTTTCAATAAAGATTTTCTATACTTCATGAACCTATGAATTGCGAACACTTCAAATAATGTAGAATCCGTAAGAAATTTTTATTTTGAACCACAATTATCTGATCATAAATAAGTTATGTCTGCATTTTTTTATATTATTTTGAGTAAATGAACGTCCAACCAATAAACAGAAAATTGACTATATTTTAACGTTCTATGTGTGTAGATTGTGGCAACAATATATCCTTCTTCTTCTTCTTTTTTTATATTTTGATTTTGGATTCATTTCAAATGCCCCTTTAGATTTTAAATTAGTTTGTAAATTTAGAAATATTTTAATTAAGTTTTTAGTATTATATTAATTAGGTCCTTTTGTTAATTTAGTCATATTAAATGTAAGTTAAAATTTAACTTTAAATTATTTAAAATATGTGAATTCAATTGTAAATATATGAGTCAATTTAGATATGATTAAGGGTGAGGAAAAATCAATTAAACTGAATTAACCAAAACAAATCCAACAAGTTTAACTAAATTAAGTCGATTTATTTGGTTAATCAATTAATTTAGTTTCATCAATTTATTCAGTCACTTTTCAGTTTTAGTCTTTTAGATAATAAATAAACCTAAACATATCTATACCCAGCCCAATATCTAAATATTCAACCCAACTTAATATATAAACCCAAAGTCAATTGTGTACTGAATATGCAATAAAATCTTATAATTAATATTTAAAATAATAATTAATCAAAAAACCTAAAATTGAACCTGGAAAAAAACTAAAGTAAAGAAGCAAAATGTTTAAGAATACTAGAAATCCTATTATGTGTATATGGGTGTGAAAATCACATATTTAGAATACAAATGCGTGTTTAAAAATAGCATACAATAAATAATGAAACATATGATTTGAAACTAATTATCATAATAACATATGAAATTTGTACAATATTAAAATTTTAAAAAATAGATTAAATTGTGAGTAAAATGAAATTTTGACACATAAATACATTAGATTAACAATATTAAATACACTACAATTATTTATCATGATTTTGTAAATATATAAATGATGGAAATAATATATTAAAATGAAGCTTTGCTTGAGTAGTAAATTTAATACTGTACTAATCTAGCTTACATGGTTCAAATCTCACCATATACATATTTTTAGTTTTAGTTTTTTTAAATAAAATGACTAAAGTACCCTCAAATAGTATACATTATTTTAAATGTGAGGGGACATTAAATTAATTTCCTAACTTAGTTGAGACTCGGTTGATAGGTGACATTGATGACCTGACTTTCCTCCACACCGTCCTCTCTTCTTCTCCAACTCCATTGACACCCTATATAACAATGGTACAATGAGCGTGAACTCAAAATGGAATTCGATGATCCAACACCACCCAATCATTAATTCTTGAGGCTCATGACCCAATTTTAGTAAGTAACTCGTTGCCTTCGCAATCTCCAACTTATCCTAAACATTCTTCCATTTTCCTTGACGGAATTGAGTCGACGGTTGAATTGCAAAAAAAAAAAGGTTTGTTGATTAGATATTTGTGAATCTGGGTTTCTTCCGAATTTCCAAAATTTTAATAAGATTGAGGATGAATTGGCTTGGGAGTGGCTCAACGAGTTTTTATATAAAGTCAACTTTCTTTTCCTTGCTTCGGAAGGTTAACTTTAATAGCTTTTATATGTTTATTGGTAAATGACTTATATAAAATGTTAAGGTGCATTGAATTTATCATATATGCTCATGCTTCCAAATTCAAATCTTAGTTCTTGTTTGATTGATTTAGAGTGGGTGACTTTCTGGGTTTCACTTATGCTAATATAATTTTTTGTTTGTTTGGTTATTTGGATGATTTGAGCTTTAATACCAGTTACAGAAAGAGAAAGAGGACAATAGATGGCGATACAAATTTACAAAATGGAACTAGTAGTAAGGGAAAAACTTTACAAAAGAGAGAAAGAAAAACTTTGAGAAGTAACTTGAAGCAGAGCTTGATTCAAAAGTCTGCAAAAATTGCATTCCAAACTTAAATGCGCTTCTTAGGCTTCATCCATCTCCTTTTATTGGAGAAATTCTGAACTCTATTTAATTTCATTTGAATCTCGCATAGTTTCTGGATAAGGATGATATCTCATCTTTGACTTGATGATATTTTTTGTCCTAATGTGGTTGCTTCTAGGTTGCTTCCTTTTTTGTTTGGACATAGATGTGGTTACTTTCACATTGCTTCCTTTTTTGTTTGGATGCAATTGTGGTTTCTTCCATGTAGCTTCCTTTTTTGGTCTTTTTCTTTGTTGGTTTTTCCCAAGTAGCTTCCTCTGTCTTTTCTTCTATCCTTCTTGGATATTTATCTAGATTCATTTCTTCAATTTTATTTAAATTTAATGAATCAATTGACAATCTTGGTGCGTTTCAACTTTCTCATGTATTTTTTATATCTTCAATTAAATGAGATCGAAAACCGTCAACCTCCATGTCAGCTATCTTTTTTAATAGTTGAACGAATTATTTACTTCTATCATCCTGGCAGTATCCAACTCCCAGCATCATATGCCAATATTCTTTGTCCATCAGTCCAAAAGATATAAGATTTTTGTTGAAGTAGATATTGGACTTTGGTCATTAAATCTATTCATGCTTGGATTTGATAATAACTGGGATTATTGTAACATTTGGCAATATCTTTTGTCAAGTGTTCTTTCTCCTCTTTAGCTGCTGATAGGTTGGGTCCTCTGAGCATTTTTTTAATGGTCCATATTTGATATGGCTAATAAGTTTTTTTTTTCAGCTATACCAATAAGGCTACTGATTTCAATATGAAAGTAATAATAGAAATCATCTTCATATACCATAGTAGCATAGTTTTAATAAACGCCAGAAAATCTTTTAATAAATGAAAAGAAAAAAATTGAACTATTATTTCCCTAACAAAACCACATTCGATATTACTTATATCAAATGGTTTATGATTGAGTCTAAATTGTATAGTAGGGAATTTTTCTTCTAAATCATTTGTAAAAACATAAGCTTATAGAAAATATTCAGAAAAAGCTTTTTGAAATTGAACTTGTTAGTTGCAAATGGCTCTATTTATTTTTGTAAATATTTCTATAGGCAGGATATTCCTAGCCCTATTATATAAACATAATCTAAACATTTTATTTATAACTAGATTATTGTTCCCTTATTAATAAAATACTGGAATCTATCAATAAGATTGTTTATCTCCTTAATATCTAAAAAGCTAATTTCTAGTTCTTCCCAATTTCGATATAAAATAGATTGTTTTTCAACTAAAAATTGTGAAAGCTTAATAAGAGCTCTTCTGAAATTAGCTCTTTGCTCGGTAATATAGCTTTTCCATATTTCATTAATAAAATTATATAATTCTAATGGTAAGCCTGGATTACAAAAATCTTTTTTTTCTTGAATATGTTGTGGTTTAACAAATTTTCTATTGCACAAAACTTTTCTGCTCCTTTTATAATTTCAGCATAACTAGCTTGGTATGCTGAATTTGGATGTTGCGACCAAGGTTGTTGACTTACCCATTGTGTAAATGATAATTGAGTTGGTATTCCAACTAGTTGTCTTGCCATCGGATATAGAACATAATATCCTTGGTTAGGATAAAGTGATACTTGAGAAGGCATTTTTAAAAATCCTTTATAAGGATTTTTTTATTTGAAGGTATTTCCTTTTTTTTATGAACAGTAGTCCATTCACCGACTTTTTCTAAAAGTTGTTTACCTCTATCCATAAGGCCTGCTAAGATAATTAGCAATAATATTATCACTACCTTTGACATATAAAACTTTAAAATTAAAAGTACATAATTCATTATATCATCTAATTCTTCTAGGCACAGTCTCCAAACTTTTATTAGTGAGGAGATGTTTAATTGTCTGATTATCAGTTTTTATGATAAATTTTTCAGGTACTAAATATAAAAAAAATTATTCCTTTTTTATAGCTAATAATTCTTTTTCATATATGTCATCATTAATTTCATTTGGTTTAAATTTTTTCGAACTATTTCCACATATTAATTCTTCATTATTTATTGTTCTAGCTTTTAAAAGACAACCCTAATGATTTTATGAAGCATTTGTTTCTAAGATTAATTTATCACCTTTTTTAGGTAAATAAACTTTTAGAATCTAATTGATTTCAGATTTTAATTTTTTTATAATTTTCGAGTCTGTTTTAGACCAAATAAAGGGTTTATCCTTTTTTAATTTTTCATATAACATACCTATTTTTTCAAATAAGTTAGGAAAGAAGTTTCTTCCATAATTTATAATTCCTAGAAATTGTTGAAGCTACTTTTTATCTTCAATATTTTCAGGGAATTCTTTTATTTTTACTATAATATGATTTTGTAGTTTAAGAACATCTGCAGATAATTTTAACCCTAAAAATTCTATTTCTATTTTTTCTAGCTCTATTTTCTTAGGGCTTAGTATGATTCCATGTTTTATGAATTCTTGAGAAATGATATTTAAATGTTTACTATGCGATTCTAATATATCTGAAAATATCAAAATAACTTCTACATAAACTACACAAATCTTTTTATATTTATTAAATATAGAATCCATCTGTCGAAACATGTTTTTTGAAATCGACTTTTTATTTGAAAAAACGAAAATAGAGTCACCACCAATCACTTTCAAGAGGTGTGATCGGGTCACCTCGTAATTTGGTCGTTTTAATAAGAGGTTTGATTTACTAAATCAATGTTTTTCGGTCTACAAAAATCCAGAAAATGAGTTCGGGAGTCGGTTACGTACGATGAAGGATTAGCACCCTCATTACGCCCAAAATTGGTACCTAATTGATTACTTGATGTCTTAATGTCGAAAATTGAAAATCTAAAGAGAATTTAAAATGTGATCCCTTTTTATTAAGATATTTTAATAGAAAATGCTTTATTCTGAATTAATCGAAAAGAAGGATCATGCCCTGTAAGTTAAGACATGATGCTTTTAGTTTTTGAAAATCAGAAAAATCATCGTTTAAATCATTATTTAAATCTTATTTTTATATTTTTGAAGTGGATAATCGACTACTTTGGTTTTAGAAAGAAGCCATATTCCGTAAGTTAGGAACATGACTCTTCTAATTCCAAAAATAATGAACATTATCATGGTTTAAAAATTTTACCTTTTTTATGCATCGTGCAAAAAAACGAACGTAACACTTAAAAAGATATGTATTTTACTTATTTGGGCATAGTACAAAAATCAATAATTGTATTTAAATATATTGTATGACACAGTGATAATGAAATAATGTAAAATGACTATATAAGTAGAATATTAGAATAAATAATACTAATGTAACTAAAAATAATATTATTAATATTAATAAGTAGATTATAATAATAAAACAAATAAAGTAACTTAGAATAAAATAAAAATGGAAAATGTGTGATTTAAAAGATAAACAAACATGACATAAATGTGCCATAAATAATAAAAGAAATAGTAAAACAGCTAGAACAAAAATAAAATAATAAAATAATAATGACGATAATAATGAACAAAAAATTGCACAAATAATATAAACAATCCAATTTTTAAGTTTAAAAAAGAAATAATAAATAAATAAATAAAGTAAAAGAGTTTGTAAAAAGGTCGAAGTTAAATAAATAAAAGGACTAGAGTAGTTAGATAAATAAAGGACTAAATCCAAACTCAAATGAAATTAGAAAGCATAAATTATAAAAAAAAAAGAAAAAAATTAATTAATAAGGACTAAAACGTAACAAAATCAAAATCACAGGATAAAAATTAAAAAGAAAAAAAGAAACAGGATCGGATTGGAAACTACCTAAAAGCGGAAGGACTAGGGTAGCAACTATACCCTAGTCACTAAACACGCGGATCCTATCTGGAAATCGAGTCGGGTTTCGGGTCAACGGAAATGACACCGTTTCAGGCATCCATCTCTTTAAAATGGTCTAAGGACCAAAATGAAAGTAAAATGAAATAAAATGGCAAAATAAAAAAAGATAGGACCAAATTGAAATAAGCCGCAAAAGCGAAAGGACCAAAGGCGCAAATAGACCACTTTACAAGAACACATGGATCTCAAGGGATTTGGGTCGGCCCCAAAACGGTGTCGTTTTGGGGCGTTTAGGGCCTGGGTGAAACGGGGTTCATTTCGTCATGCCTATTTAAGTTAAAAAATTTTCAAAAAAATCATTTCCCTTTTATTTTTTTAAAAAAAAAATCTGAAAGCTCCCATTTTTTCTCTCAAACCTTTTCAAGTCCGACCTTTGAGCTATTGTGGGCCACCGTGACAATGACTGATCGCCGACGACAATGGTCATCAGCAACGGAGGCCGAAAACCCAAAAAATTCCCTTTTAACTTCGTTTTGAATTATATTTAAACCCTCTTTTAACCCTTTTATCTCGATAAAAAATGATGAAAAAAAGGTCGAAGATTTTTAAGAAACCCTTCTGTTTTTCCTCCGATGGTAGTGTTGTCTTTCATTAGAGACAGTGGCCTCGGCCTCGCACAGCGAATGGCAAATGACGCAGGTAAGAAAAGATCTCTTATTTTTCGCAAAAAAAAAAAGAGAAAAAGAAAACAGATAGAAACAGATTTAAAACCAAAAAAGATTACCTATTCTTTTCCTTTTTTTAAACTTGTTGATTTTTTTTGGTATTTCTCCGTAAAAAAAACATTACAATTTGTGGCTATGACTTTTATAGCCATATGTTACACTGTTTGTTACTGTTTTTTGTATTTTCTCTACTGTTTCGTGTTATCTATGCTACTATTCTTGCCACTGTTTTGTTTCTGTCTTTTTTCTTTCTTTTTTCTTGTAGGTGGCGAAGTCAACGAATAGGAGAGGCAGACCCTTTGCTATTTTGGTCAAATGGCAACAAAAAGGGTGTCTCAGGACTCGAGACGAGGCGTCTTGGGCAGCGCGTGTGCAAAAGGAGGAGCGGTGCGGAGGGGCTTAGGGTTTTTTTGGTTTAAGTTGTTAGGCCAACGGGCCGTTAGGGTTTTCTTTTATTTTGGGCCATTTGCGCCTCTTTTTGTAATGGACTTGTAATTTTTATTTGGACTTGTAATTTCATTTGCGCTATTTGTAATTTAGTTTTGGTTTTATTTATTATTTTTTATCTAATTTTTGTTTGGGCTGATTGGTTTGGGCCTTTTACTTGTTTGAAATTTGGGCCCGGGCTAAATTGGCCTATTACAGCTGCCTCTTTTTGCTAGTTGACATGTAACAGGAATGAAGCAAAGACCTTAAAAAGGGTCAATTTTGCCTGGTCTTGCCGAATCTCGAATACTTTGGTGTTTCTCTTTTCCAAGTAGCCTTATTCAAACCCATTTCAACTTCAGAGGTATAGGGTTCGTCGCTTCAATCTACTCCACCGCAACTTTAGGGAGATAAGATTAATAACTTCAATCTGCTCCACTGCAATTTCAAGGAGATAAGATTTGTAACTTGTAGCTTTAATCTATTTCACTGTAACTTCAAGGAAATAAGATTCACATCTTCAACCTGCTTCACTGCAATTTCAGGGAGATAAAATTTGCATATTCAATCTGCTCCATTGTAACTTTAGGGAGATAAGATTTGTAACTTGTAGCTTTACTCTGTTCCACTGCAACTTTAGGGAAATAAGATGCGCATCTTCAATTTTCTCAACTGCATCTTCAGGGAGATAAGATTTGTAACTTGTAGCTTTAATCTGTTCCACTACAACTTCAGGGAAATAAGATTCGCTATCTTCAATCTGCTCCACTACAACTTCAGGGAGATAAGTTATGTAGCTTTAATCTACTCTACTGCAACTTCAGAGAGATAAATTTGCTATCTACAATGTGCTTCATTGCAACTTTTGGGAGATAAGATTTGTAACTTTAATCTGCTTCACTGCAACTTCAAGGAGATAAGATTCACCACGATGACTTCACTTCATCCCGCTGAAACTTCAAGGGTATATGATTTGTGGTTTCACTGATCTGTTACACCGTTCTTTGGGGAACATAATTCATACATTTGTGCAATAACAATTAAAATCCATTCATATCAAACACATTGTCCCTTGTAAGGTCCTACGAGACCTTAAAACATGTTTAGAAGTGATTCGAGACTAAACCGATAACATATGCAAACTTTAGGAAACTTAGAAAATTTTCTTTAATTTCAGGATCACACGCCCATGTGAACAGGCTATGTGCCTCACACGGCCACCAAACACGCCAGTGTCACAAGCCGTGTGAAAACAGAGCATACATACTGACTTGTGTCACATGGTCGGAGACACGCCCGTGTGCCAAGGCAATGGGAAAAATGAAGAGGTTACTGACTTGGGTCACACGGCCGACCACACGCCCAAATGCCAGTTCATGTGCCACACATGGCCAATGGACATGCCCGTGTGTCTAGGCCATGCCAAACCTGTAGGGTATACTGACTTTAATTCGAAAGGTATCCAGGGGACACACGATCGTGTAACATGACCGTATGTCACACACGGCTGAGACATACACCCGTGTCTCTACCTGTATGGACAAAAATATGCTATTTGCAAAGGCAATTTGCTAATTTTTTTTCATACACACTTAGCCATCAAAATGGTATCATTTTAACACATATATAGGCAACCAAAAACATGCCAATTCATACACATATTATGCCATCTATTCTCAACTATTTCAGCCACTTAATTCCATATTCAAACATACCAAATCATTATGCCAAAATCATCACAACTTACCTAATTTCCAAATGCATTAACTCATCTACTTATCCTCTATTTCATGACACAAATTGCACCATATTTCCATCTCAAAATCAAACTACAATATGCCATTCTTCCAAACATTAATACATCATCTACTAATTAACCAAATAACAACTATTTGGCTATATCAACAACTATGGCAAATATACCAAAATAAGCCAACATATTAAGCAATATATACATCACATACATATCACTTATCAATATATAAATCAAGCCAACTCAAATGGCCATACACATCACCATTTACAAGCCAAATTTCATGGCTAATATCATGACTCAAAACATTCCAAAATAACACTAGCCTATACATGCCAAATACCATATACAAAGTTTCAAAAATACCAACGAGATGATCGATAGTGTGATGACATTTCCCGACGATCCCCGAGTCTGAGCTAGTTTCGATAATCTATAAAACACAAAAAAATAACACACGGTAAGCTTCATAGCTTAGTAAGTTCGTACTAAATAAACTTGACAGTTCATAATATTCAAATCATCAATTAATAAACACTTAATAAATCTCATATCATCACTCAATTCTAACCCATGACCATTTATCATATATATAAAAATCTATCAAGCTTCATACACATAGTATCAACTACCACACAGGTATCATACGTACCTGTACTCTCCCTTATTCATTTATTACATTTTCACCTCTTTGTTCAATATGTTAATCCCTCCGGAAATCTTTTAATACTTAAGGAACTCGCACACTTAGTGCAAAAATGATTAACCGAAGCTATAACGATATCACACACTTAGTGCCATCACATTAAACCGAAGCTGTCTCAGTACCGCACACTTAGTGCCACATATAGCCGAAACTATTCCAATTCGCATACTAAGTGCTATATATAGCTGAAGCTATCTCGAAACGCACACTAAGTGCCAAATATAGTCAATTTGTTGTCGTCCGTAATCATAGTCGTATATATACAATTTATGCATTATTAAAGCATTAAAAATATAATTGTAACAATGTTTATCACACACAAACTTACATCGGACGTAAAAACGACGAAACTAGTCGATTAATCGAGTACTTTGTTCTTACCTCAATCTAAGTCCAAGTTCCTCTTTTCTTGATCTATATAATATCAAATTCAACTTGTTTATTCATTGATTCATTCAATTCAATCCAAAAACACATATTTAAGACACTTTACACTTTGGCCTAAACTTTCACATTTATTACAATTTAGTCCCTATTTTAAAAATATACAAAATTTCACAATTTCTTTTAAATACATGCTATCCAAATTTTCCTAGTGTTCATATCAGCCCATTATTTATCAATATTTCACACATTTAACCACACATTTTCATCTTTTCACAAATTAATCCCTTTTATGAAATTTCACTAAAAATCACTTTACAAAACATGATAATCTATCAATAAATACTCATTTTCCATTATCAAACATTCAAGAGTTCAAGAATTCATAAATGGAACTTCATAAAATCACCAAAAAACTCAAAAATTAGGGCACGGGCTAGTTAGAACACGAAACAACGATCACAAAAACATAAAAATCATCAAAAACCGAGCAAAGAACATACCTTAATCAAGCTTAATGTTGGCCGAATAACACAAGCCCTAAATGGCTTTCTTCTTCCTCTAATTTTCAGCTAGAACAAAGATGATAACTCAAAATTATGACTTTTATTTTATTTATGTTATGTTAATTAACATTTGACTAATTTACCCTTAATGAAACCATTATGCAATCACCTAATACAAGCCCATTTATGAAAATTTCCACTTTCAATGGTCTAATAAAAACATAAGGACCTTTCATGTAATAAGCCATAGCAAGTAGAGACATTTATCAAATAGAATGCAACTTTTGCATTTTACGCGATTAAGTCATTTTCTAAAATTGAGCTATTCAACTATAAAATTAGCTCACAAAATTTTCACACATACATATTCACATGCTGTAAACACATAAAATAATATTAAAATAATTTTACAATCTCAAATTTTTGGTTTCAAAACCACTGTTCCGATTTAAGCTAAAATTGGCTTGTTACAACTCTCCCCTCGGGGATTTTCGTCCCCAAAAATCTTACTAGTGAATAGGTTTGGATATTGTTTTCTCAGAGCATCCTCGGGTTCCCACGTAGCTTCTTCAACCCCGTATCGATGCCACAAGACTTGCACTAATGATATTCTTTTATTTCTCAACTCTTTGATCTCACGCGCTAAAATTCGGGTCGGTTCTTCACTGTACGATAAATCTGACTGAATCTCAACTTCTGTCGGGGAAATAGAATGCGGAGGATCAAATCAGTATTTTTGAAGCATCGATACATGAAATACATTACAAATCTTTTCTAACTCAGACGGCAATGATAGCCGATAAGCAACTGGTCTAATTCGCTCAATAATTCCATACGGCCCGATAAACCTCAGACTCAACTTTCCTTTTCTGCCGAATCTGAGAATTTTCTTCCACTGTGAAACTTTCAAAAACACTCTATCTTTGATTTGAAACTCAATATCTTTCCGTTTCAAGTTTGCGTATGATTTCTGACGATCTGGCGCTACTTTCAAACTATCGCGGATCACTTTCACTTTCTCTTCTGTTTCTCTAATCAAATTAACCTTGTGGATCTTATTCTCGCCAAGTTCAGTCCAATACAATGGTGTTCTACATCTACAACAGTATAAAGCTTCATATGGTGCCATCTTTATACTCAATTAAAAGCTATTGTTATATGCAAATTTAATCAACAGCAAATATTTTTCCCACGTACCTTCGAACTCAAGAATGCAACATCTCAACATATCCTCGAGTATCTGAATAACTCACTTGGATTGACCATCCATCTGCGGGTGAAATGTCATGCTAAAATGTAGTTTTGTACCTAGTGCATCTTGTAGTTTCTTCCAAAACCTCGATGTGAACCTCAGATTTTTATCCGAAACAATAGAAACTTGTACTCTGTGTAATCTCACAACCTCGGAGATATAAAACTCAACCAATTTTTCAAGCAAATAGTCTGTTCGTACGAAATGAAATGAGCTGATTTCGTCAATCGGTCAATAAAAACCCAGATTGCATCTTTCTTACTCAGAGATAGGGGTAAACCCGAAACAAAATCCATAGTCACTCTATCTCATTTCCACTCGGGAATCATAATCGGCTGCAACAAACCTGACGGTATTTGATCCTCAGCTTTAACTTGTTGTCAAATCAAAAATTTAGAAACAAACTTTGAAATGTCACGTTTCATACCATGCCACCAATAAAGCTGTTTCAAATCGTTATACATTTTCGTGCTTCCTGGATGAACAGTCAAACAACTACTATGTGCTTCATTCAAAATCATCTGAATTAACTCTGAATAACACATATTCAGCCTTTGAATCTTAAACAGTCATCTGAATCAACTTGAAACTCTAAATCAGGGTTCGAATCACACTGAACTCATTTTGTTAACATTTCATTATCAATTTTCTAAGCTTCGTAAATTTACTGTAAAAACAACGGTCTCGCTTTCAACTCAGCTACAATCGAGCCGTCTTCAGATAGAGCCAACTGAGTATTCATTACACGTAAGGCATACATAAATTTTCAGCTTAATACATCAAAAACAACATTTACTTTTCCCTGATAATAATCAATCACTAGATCATAATCTTTTAGTAATTCTAACCATCTCCGCTGTCTCAAATTCAAATATTTTTGAGTCATCAGATATTTCAAACTTTTGTGATCTGAATAACATGGCATTTTTCACCGAACAGATAATGACTTCAAATCTTTAATGCAAACACAATAGCAGCTAACTCTAAATCATGCATCGGGTAATTCTTTTCATGCCGTTTCAATTATCTCGAGGCATAGGCTATGACTTTGCCTTCCTACATCAAAACGCAACCCAAACCATTTAACGATGCATTACTATTTACCCAATTCTGGTTGTATTAAAACTGGAGCTTCAATCAAAAGAGCTTTCAGCTAAGCAAAACTTTTCTGACATTTCTTTGACCATTCAAACTTTACATCTTTCTGAAGCAATCTCGTCAAGGAAGTCACAATCATCGAAAAGTCTTTCACAAATCGTCTATAATAGTCGGCGAGTCCCAGAAAACTTGGACTTCAGAAACATTTCTTGGAGGTTTCCAATCCATTATTACAGAAATCTTGCTCAGATCAACTCGAATACCTGATGCTGACACAATATGCCTCAAAAAACCAACTTCGCGTAACCAAAATTCATATTTACTAAACTTTGTATATAATTGCTTATCACGTAAAATCTATAATATAATTCTCTGATGCTCGGCATGCACAGTTTAATCTCTCGAATATATCAAAATATCATCTATGAACACAACAACAAATCGATCTAGGTAGGGTCTAAAAATCCGGTTCATTAAGTCCATAAAGATTGCAGAAGCATTCGTTAGTCTAAAAGGCATAACTAAAAATTCATAATGTTCGTACCTCATTCGAAAAGTTGTCTTCGGCACATCAGAGTCTCTAACTCGCAACTGATAATAATCCGATCTCAAATTTATCTTTGAAAACACTGTAGCTCCTTTTAACTGATCAAACAAATCATATATTCTAGGCAGAGGGTACTTATTCTTGATCGTCACTTTGTTAAGCTGTCGGTAGTCTATACACATTCTCCTTGCCATCTTTCTTTTTCACAAATAATATGGGAGCACCCCAAGGTGAGAAACTTGGTCTTGTAAAACCTCTATCCGCCAATTCTTGCAACTGAGCTTTCAATTCTTTTAACTCTGTCAAAGCCATTCTGTATGGAGCTATCGATATCAGCGTTGTATATGGCATTAAGTTAATGCCAAATTCAACCTCTCAGATCAATGGTAAACCCGATAACTCTTCAAGAAACACATCTGTGTATTCACACACAACTGGTACTGATTCGATCTTCTTTTCAATCACTTTCGTATCAAGGACATAAGAAAAATAAGCTTCGCAACCCTTTCTCACATATTTCTGAGCTAACATCGATGAAATCACCGCTGGCAAGCCATTCAAATCATCTGACTCAATTTGGATAATCTCAATCATCTTTCTTTTGCAATTTACAATAGCATCATGCAATGTTAACAAATCCATACCCAAAATTATATCAAATTCATCAAATGGTAACAATATTAGATCAGCCGAAAAATAAATATCCTGAATCATCAATGGACAGTTCTTGCATACTTTATCAACCAACACGCACTTGCCTAAGGGATTCGATACTCTAATTACAAATTCAGTAAACTCTACAGGAAAAGTCTTACTGGATACTAAATTCATACATATATATGAATGAGTTGATCCTGGATTTATCGATGCAATAACTTTGGTATCATAGAGAGTAAAAGTACCGGTAATAACATCTGAAGATGACGCTTCTTCACGAGCACGAATAGCGTAGGCTCGTGTAGGTGCTCTAGCATCAGATCTCGCAGCAGCATCTCGTGACATACCTCTACCACCACTCATACTTCCCGTGTTTCTGGGTGGTCTACCTCTAACTGCAGTGTTACTCGGCCTCGTGTTCTGAGCATTATCTTTTTCAGCTAACTTTGGGCAATCTTTAATAAAGTGATCTCATGAACCACAACTGTACCAAGTTCTATTATTATTTTTCACCCAACAATTTCCAAAATACTATCTTCCACATTGTTGACACTCGGGTTTAACATCTTTTACATTACCAACACTCGATACCGATGTGGCTTGAGTTTTAGGGTTAGTGTATTGCTTTCCACGGTCTCTATTTTGATATCCTACTGAAGTTGTCGATCGGTTAAAATAGTCTCTAGATTTCTTTGACGAGGAATGATAAGATTTACTCATCAATCTCTTCCTTGAATCTCTTACCTCCGAATCAGCTTTCCTCTTTTCTTTGCTGAGATCCTCGGCTTTACAAGCCCTCTCAACCAGTACTACAAATTCTTTCAGTTCAAGTATCCCAACTAACAGCTTTATATCTTCATTTAACCCATTAACAAATCATTTGCACATAATCTCCTCAGTAGACACATATTCCCGGGTATATTTACTTCATCATACGAATTTTCTTTCGTACTCAATGACAGTCATTCGACCCTGCTTCAGTTCCAAAAACTCTTTATGTTTCTGATCGAGAAATCTTTGACTTATGTACTTTTTTCGGAACTCGATTTGAAAGAATTCCCAGGTAACCCGTTCTCTAGGAACCACCGATGTCAACATTTTCCACCAATGATATGCATTATCTTTAAGCAAAGATACCATACATTTGATACATTCATCTGAAGTACAGGACAATTCATCGAATACTCTGATTGTATTCTCGAACCAAAACTTAACTCTCTCAGCATCATCATCAATAGTAACCGAAACTCTTCAGCCCCATGTTTACGAATCTTATCAATAGGTGGCTTACTCAATTGAATTGGATCTATCATTTGTGGCACAACTGGGATTTGTTGAGAAACAGGTCGGGGTAGAGGTTGTTGAGTAGCCGGATTCATTCGTACGAATTGCATGAACCACTGACTCATCATTTGGAAGAAGGCTTGTTTAACCTCTCCCCCTTGGCTACTCAAAATAGGCCTAGAATCGGCAGATGCTGCCCCTTGAGCGGGAGCGGGCGTATTACTTTCAACATCGTCAGCTATTGCTCGTTTGGGATTCATTTGCTATATAAAAACACATTTTAACTGTCAAGAATAATCACACTATCATAGTTTATATATATGACATGTATAGCTAGACTCTCACACACTACGTTAGTCCGAGAATCGACTAAACATAGCTCTAATACCAATTAAATGTAACACCCCTAATGGAACGATGGAAAAATGTGCAAGTGTACATAATCACAACAAGTAATAAAGTGACAAGTAAATGTCGAGTTATCGTACCCACAGGGACTGTAAAAAGAATTAATTGTGAAATTAATTGTAAAACACTTTGGCAGGGTAAAAATAATTTGATTTAAAAGATGGTCAAAAACTATTTAAAAACTAAGTAAATAATTAAAATAAAACAAAGGAGTTCTAATGCGCGATTTCAATTAAGATTTAATCAAGGCAACATACTTGTGTTGGATTAATTATACTTCTTGAACTCAAAATTATTAAACTCATGTTTACACTGTCACAAATAAATTCACAGCAACCCGGTAATTTGCTAACTTATGAACAAACTTGTAACACCCCTTACCTGTATCCGAGGCCGGGCTAAGGTACGAGGCGTTACCAGACAAACATACAAACATTAAACTAAAATACGAGCCATAAAATTTTATTCATATTTGAAAGCGTTCATTCTCTTACACATAGTCCCTTATTTGAGTCTACGGAGCCCAAAACATACTTTAGAAAGGGTTTGGGACTAAACCGAGAACTTACAAAAATCTTGGAAATTTCATGCTTTAAGGCTCCACACGCCCGTGTCCCAAAGTCGTGTTCCATACACGGCTGAGACACATGGTCGTGTCTCTGCCTGTGTGGAATATACCTAGGCTATTTTCCAAGCTTTGGTCAACCTTGATCTCTTACACACTTATACAAAATCAAAAGCATATAACATGGTATTCATTTAATGATTAAACATCCTCAATTAAACCACAAACATAGCATTTGTATGTCATCATACATGTGTCTCTCATACTCATTTTACCTTGTTTATTATAGTACCACTTATACATTTATACCAAGATTATCATCTTACCAAATATCTTCAGCTTAATCATCAAGCATTCATATTTAAAGCTAGATCATATCTTTATAAAATACCACGATTCAGATGCGCACAATAACATGTTTGCCTGAAACATTTCAATTCAATTCCATACCCAACAAGCATTACATTGAGACTAGTCATATATATATATACATGTCATGATACATAACATTCTCTTTTTGTTTTCTTATAAACACATATCATTTATTTCATTATATCAATATTTCATATACCATAGTTTCCATGTATTCCACATATATTTATTTTCCTCCTCCTCCTCCCCATTCCACATCCTTAATGTATATAGCATTCTTGTAAGTACGATTTCACAATTTACTAATAAATGTTCACATCAAACTGTCCACACGAGTCATAGTCACTTAATTATTTATAATTCGAGCTACAGAGCTCCAAATTAAGATCCGTAAATTTCCCCTGAAACTAGACTCACATATCGTTCCACCATAAAATTTTCATAATTTTTGGTGTAGCCAATTAGTACAGTTTATTCATTAAAATTTCCCCTATTTCACTTTCTGACAGTTCAGACCTCTCTTCACTAAAAAATAATTATCTCACAGTACATAACTCGGATAATGTTCTTGTTGATTTATCTTGAAGATAGACTCATTATGGATTTTAAAAATATAATTTTGAGCCTCTAATTATTTTTCTCCAAATTTTTGTGATTTTCCAAAGTCAGAACAGGGGATAACGTAATCATTCTGAATCAGTCTCACAAAAACATAAATATCTCAAAATATAGAACTCCTTTGCTTTCTATGTTTCTTTTATATGAAAATAGACTCATTAAGCTTTAATTTGATATCTCATTCAGTCTCTGATTCAATTTATACTATTTCAAAATCACGTCACTGCTACTGTCTAAAACAGTTTTATTACTAATTCACTCTTTCACACTTTCTTAGTATTAACCTCATTTTAACATACATATCACAAATCATTTTCACCACATTTCATACATCACAAGTATAGGCCCATGATCACAAGGTCACCATAAAATAATCCTCATGTATAACTTACTTGTTTATAACCTTACCACATCCTGGTCACTTAATGAACACATCATTCACATAACCAAGTTCCTGCACATATTCATCACAAAGCAATACATAGAGAGTCTCCCGTTGAACACTTCGGATCAATCATCGATACTTGGTGGTTTCAGCACATAGCTCCACCCATCATATAGTTCGGCTCTCTTGTACACATGGTGAACACTTAGTACCACCCATGTGACCTAGCCAGTTTATCTCATAGCTCTATTGTCTACATGGTGTCCTTCACTTGGAACCACGCATGCGACCTAGCTACATATATCCTGCAGCTCTCTTGTACACATGATGTGCACTCAGCACTATACATGTGACCTAGCTACATACCATCTGTATCATCCAATCTTTCCGAAGGTTTAACCGGGATTTCTCTCTCTTTTCCAACAATTTCACCAATCAAGTAATTATCCACAAACATATTTCCAATATTTTTATAAAATATCATAATACAAGTAATAGTGATGTATTACTTACATATAAACTTACATCTCATTTAATATCAACGCAATAACATTAAATTACACATTGTCTTATTAAAAATCATATGAACTTACAATTTCCCATAATATCTATAATCATAGAAATCACATTTATGTATGATAATTCAATGCACTTCATGTACCATAGACATATTTTTAAATCAATTCATAAACTTGGCACCATAATCATTTAATTTAACATAATTCAATTAATTCACTAAATTTAACTTTCAAATATAAATTACAGCATTATTGTTGTATTATTATCATACCAACTTACATACTTTCAACACCTCAGAGATCATAGTAAATATATCAATTTTACATTGAAACATGCATAAATTAATGCTTATTATACATATGAACTTACCTTGATATTAAAACGGCCATTTTACCAACTTTCCCAATTTTCGATTTTTCTCTCATTCTAGGTCCAAATATCATTTTCTGGGATCTAAAACATCATATTTTACTTATTTAATTAATGTACTATTCAAAACAGTCCTTAACTCAAACTTTGGGAAATTACAATTTTGCCCCTAAACTTTTCCATATTTACACTTTTGCCCCTAGGCTCGGGAATTAAACTTCATCTCTTATTCTTATGTTTTATGACATGCTGATCACTTTTCCCTTCTATGGCAACATCAAATTCTCACTCTAACATATACTTATGACTATTAGGTATTTTTACCGATTAAGCCATTTTGCTCGTTTTCACTTAAAACCGAGTAGCACAAGTTGTATAACATAATTTAAAACCTCATATTGTATCATAAAACACCAGAATACACAAATTTTACCTATGGGTATTTTTCCAAATATGAACCCTAGGTTGAATTATTGCTAGCATAAGCTAAATCAAGTTACCGGGACTCTAAAAATGTAAAAATCATTAAAAATGAGGCTAGAACGGACTTACAATCGAGCTTGGAAGCTTGAAAAACCCTAGCCATGGTTTCTCCTTGCTATATTCGGCCATGGGGTTGAAGATGAGCAAAATTGGCTTTTAATTTTGTACTTTAATTCATTTTACCCCTAAATGACCAAAATACCTTACTACTAAACTTTCCAAAAATTCCATCCATGTCCAATTTTTTTCCATAACTTAGAAACTGGTCAAATTGCTATTTAAGACCTCCTAATTAATATTTCAAATCAATTTAATACTAGAAACTTCTAGAATGTAAGTTTTGCAACTTATTCAATTTAGTCCCTAACTTCGAATTAAGCACTTTATGCATAGAATTTCTTCACGAATTTTTCACACAATCATGCAATCATATAATAGACCTCAAAATAATCATAAAATAATTATTTATATATCAGATTTTGTGGTCCCGAAACCTCTGTTCCAACTAGACCCAATTTTGGGCTATTACAAAACTTACATACAAAAATCCATTCATTTCTGGACATATCCCTATGTCAATTCAACCGAGTAAATAGATTCTAGTAAGCAAACATGTTATTGCATATACATACTTATTAAACTGAACTAATCTCTTGCATATCCCTATGTCAATTCAAACGATTAATTAAATCTAATCAGCATATAAAAGACTATGTGAGGTAACAAGGCATCCCTACCTTGAAACAATTTAATCACAATAATCTTGCAAGTTATGCAAAGCAATAATATCGCCAGATACATTGCTAATTTAACCTTCAGCTACCTTAGAAGAATAAACATGCACTGATTAAGTACTGTTTCAATTAATTACAATTGCAATCCGTTTAAATAATTAATTCATTAGCTACCTCACAGTCGTAACGCAAGAATAACTTAGGCATGATTTTACTTAATCAAGCATCTTACCGAGGCCTATAACATAAACACGATTTTCACAATTCAAGCAGGTAGAATATAATCAACCCAACACAAACTTAAGTTTAAGATAAATTGATTAAAATAACCATTTCAATAGCATAAATATTCATAAACATGTTCGTCAAAACAACCACAAAAATTAAAGAGATAGGGAACAAGAAGCAAATCTGATGTTTCTCCGTGGCTTGACTAGTTGCTCCGTTCTTCGTTCTTCGTTGCCCTCGGCTATCAAGGTGGCTTATGAACATTTAATTGCTACTTCAAAATGGCTGATGAGAGCCTCTTTCCCTAGAGAAGAAATCAGCACTTGAACAATAAGGGAAATGGGATAGAAAAATGAGAGAAAAGTGAGAGAGGGAATGAGAGAATGTTGTGGAATGAGGGATGGATGAGGGATGAATTGAATGATCAGAAAGGTGGCTTTTATAGCTGAGTATGGTAGCTAAAAATAGCAAAAATAATTAGCCTAAGAGACCTCCCTTGGCCTGCCACACACATGGCAAAGTTGAGAGTTTCAACTTTGCTATTTTAAGCTTGGGGCAAATTCATAAAGCCACAATTAAAGGAGGGGCTTGAATGCATTTTGATAGTTCTTCAAGGGCCTTTTTGCAAGCATATTTAATCAGCTAAAATGCTGACAATTCTGGGCTGACCAATTAGTTGTTGGTTTGGTTCACTCAATATGGTTCGAACGGTGTGGTTCAATTGGACCCTTTCTCCATAATTAATTAAAAATAATTTATTTAACCCAAATTAAATGGAGAATAAATTAAAATTAATTAAATTATGAATTAATACACATTTCTGGGTCGTCTTAGGCTGGAAATTAATGTGCCTCGAAACTTCAAATTGCTTCTCGATTTTGTGCTTTCAGCAGTGTCAGCCAAGCCAATTTTCGCCCTTTGCGCGAATCTGTCGAAAATAGTCACAATTAAAGGAGGGGTTTGAATGCATTTTGATAGTTCTTCAAGGGCCTTTTTGCAAGCATATTTAATCATCTAAAATGCTGACGGTTCTGGTCTGACCAATTAGTTGCTGGTTCGGTTCACTCAATATGGTTCGAATGGCGCGGTTCAATTAGACCCTTTCTCCATAATTAATTAAAAATAATTTATTTAACCCAAATTAAATGGAGAATAAATTAAAATTAATTAAATTATGAATTAATACACATTTCTGGATCGTCTTAGGCTGGAAATTAATGTGCCTCAAAACTTCAAATTGCTTCTCGATTTTGTGCTTTCAGCAGTGTCAGCCGAGCCAATTTTCGCCCTTTGCGCGAATCTGTCGAAAATAGTCAAATTAATCAAAATTAAGTATAAAATTAACTAAATTCACCATGTTCATATTTTTAACACAATTTAATTATTTTATAATATTTAATTATTTTTCAACAAGAATTTACCCGGATTTGTATGAATTTAAGTAAAGTTAGGTATGAAAAAGTATATAAATTTTTGTGTTTCCACCTAACCCGTATCTATCACCAAAATAGGATTACGAGGCATTACCGATCAACCACAACATAATTCATACATTTGTGCAATCATAATTAAAATCTATTCATATCAAACATATTGTCCCTTGCAAGGTCCTACGAGACTTTAAACATGCTTAAAAGTGGTTCGGGACTAAACCGATAACATATACAAACTTTAGAAAATTTAGAAAAAAAATTAATTTTAGGGTCACAAGCCCGTGTGAACAGGCACACAGCCACCAAACACGCCCGTGTGAAAACAGGGTATACATACTGACTTGTGCCACACGGTTGGAGACATGCCCGTGTGCCAAGGCCGTGGGAAAATTAGGGAGGTTACTAAATTAGGTCACACGACCGACCACACGATCATGTAACATAACTGTGTGTCGCACACGGCTAAGACACACGGTCGTGTATTTGCCCGTGTGGACAAAAATAGGCTATTTGCAAAGCCAATTTGCCAATTTTTTTTCATACACACTTAGCCATCAAAATGGTATCATTTTAACACATATATAGGCAACAAAAAACATGTCAATTCATACACATATTATGCAATCTATTCACAACCATTTTAACCACTTAATTCCATATTCATACATACCAAATCATTATGCCAAAATCATCACAACTTACCTAATTTAAAAATGCATCAACTCATCTACTTATCCTTTATTTCATGACACAAATTGCACCATATTTCCATCTCAAAATCAAACCACAATATGGCATTCTTCCAAACATCAATACATCATCTACTAATTAACCAAATAATAACTATTTGGCTATATCAACAACCATGGAAAACATACCAAAATAAGCGAACATATTAAGCATTATATACATCACATACTTATCACTTATCAACATATAAATCAAGCCAACTCAAATGGCCATACACATCATCATTTACAAGCCTAATCTCATGGCTAATATCATGACTCAAAACATACCAAAATAACACTAGCCTATACATGCCAAATACCATATACAAAGCTTCAAAAATACTAACGAAATGATCGATAGTGTGATGACATTTCCCGACGATCCCCGAGTCTGAGCTAGCTTCAATAATCTCTAAAACACAAACAAATAACACACAACAAGCTTCATAGCTTAGTAAGTTCGTACTAAATAAACTTGACAGTTCATAATATTCAAATCATCAATTAATAAACACTTAATAAGTTTCATATCATCACTCAATTCTAACCCATGACCATTTATCATATATATACAAATCTATCAAGCTTCATACACATAGTATCAACTACCACATAGGAATTATACGTACCTGTACTCTCCCGTATTTATTTATTACATTTTCACCTCTTTGTTTAATACGTTAATCCCTCCAGAAATCTTTCAATTCTCAAGGAACTTGCACACTTAGTGCAAAAATGATTAGCCAAAGCTATAACAATATTGCACACTTAGTGCCACATATAGCCGAAACTATTCCAATTCACACACTAAGTGCTATATATAGCTGAAGCTATCTCGAAACGTACACAAAGTGCCAAACATAGTCAATTTGTCATCGTAATACAATTTATGCATTATTAAAGCACTAAAAACATAATTGTAATAATGTTTATCACGTTCGAACTTATCTTGGACGTAAAAATGACGAAACTAGTCGATTAGTTCAGTACTTTGTTTTTGTCTCGATCTAAGTCCGAGTTCCTTTTTTCTTGATCTATATAATATCAAATTCAACTTTTTTATTCATTGATTCATTCAATTCAATCCAAAAACACATATTTAAGCCACTTTACACTTTGGCCCTAAACTTTTACATTTATTACAATTTAGTCCTTATTTCAAAAATAAACAATATTTCACAATTTCTTTCAAATACATGCTAGCCAAATTTTCCTAGTGTTCATATCAGCCTATATTTATCAATATTTCACACATTTAACCATATTTTTTCATCTTTTCACAAATTAATCCCTTTTATGAAATTTCACTAAAAATCACTTTACAAAACATTATAATCTATCAACAAATACTCATTTTCCATCATCAAACATTCAAGAGCTCAAGCATTCATCAATTAAACTTCACAAAATCACCAAAAAAAAACTCAAAAATTAGGGTATGGGCTAGTTAAAACACAAAGCAACGATCACAAAAACATAGAAATTATCAAAAACCGAGCAAAGAACATACCTTAATCAAGCTTAATGTTGGCTGAATTACACAAGACCTAAATGGCTTTCTTCTTCCTCTAATTTTCAACTAGAACAAAGATGATAACTCAAAATTATGACTTTTATTTTATTTATGTTATGTTAATTAACATTTTACTAATTTACCCTTAGTAAAACCATTGTGAAATCACCTAATATAAGCCCATTTATGAAAATTTCCACTTTCAATGGTCTAATAAAAACATAAGGACCTTTCATTTAATAAGTCATAGCAATTAGACACCTATCAAATAGAAGGAAACTTTTACATTTTACTCGATTAAGTTCTTTTCTCAAATTGAGCTATTAAACTATAAAATTAGCTCATGAAATTTTCACACATACATATTCACATGTTGTAAACACATAAAATAATATTAAAATAATTTTACAATCTCAAATTTGTGGTTCTAAAACCACTGTTTCTATTTAAGCTAAAACCAGGTTGTTATAACATGACCTGTAGAATCCATTTCATAGGTCTATATTTATGCCAAGCGATCAGGATGTTATGATCAAAATGAATCAAATGATCCTAACTAGATGTGTATGAATAATATTTGTATGAATGCAGATTTTTATTTTTCGAGAATGATCCCCTTTTAATGCTTAGGTTGACATTGGTCGTTGTTCGTCAGGGTTCCATCACTGATGTATTGCCATGCTTTCTTGTTCAGATCTGGTATCTTTGATAGAAAATTTGAAGAAATAATCACAATTCAAACTATTCGTGCCCTAATATTTCCAACTCTTAGATTTGGTTAGTTATGACTATTGGTCATGTTTCAGGTCTTTGTACTATTTAGAAAATCTTTCAGAGCAATATGCAGAAATCTTTTCTTTTTCTTAAATATTATTAGTCCATTAAACGTTATTTCAATGAAAAATGTTTGAAAAAGAACGTAACAATGGACAAGAAATTTATTAGGAACAGAGCTTGAAATGAATGGATTAATCAAAATAGCAAATGTTGCTAAAGTAAAAATGAGTAAGATGAAAATTAGTGCCCCAAATATCATAACATGAGCTTCTCCGTACAAACTTTCTAAGGACCATTTTGAGCTTGATATGTGTTTAGGAGATCTAGAGTACTTTATTGATGGCTCAAGATGTAACATTTCTTCTTCTAAGAGGACACGACTATCGCGTGTTCAATCTTCGATCTAAATCTGAGCTGCCCTTTCTCGAGTTTTCAACTCAAAACCCCATTTGCTCTCAAGGCGCCCTTCACGAGTTCTCACCTTGGCCTTTCTTTTTTTTTAAGTGAAGTATTTTTTAACCAAATCCAAATTCAAAGGGTTAGGCAGGTTTTTGCCATCCATCTTGGTCAAAATCAGCGCTCCTCTAGAAAAGACATTTTTTACCATATAAGGTCTTTCCCAGTTTGGCATCCACTTTCCTTGGGAGTCCTTCTGTGTAGGAAAGATCTTTTTCAATACTAAGTATTCCTCATAGAATTCCCTGAGGCGACCCTTTTTGTTATAAGCTCGCATCATTCGTTTTTGGAACATTTGACCATGACGGATAGCCTTTAGCCTCTTTTCTTCAATCAAGTTCAGCTGATCATATCGGGACTGGATCCATTCTACTTTATCTAACTTCAACTCTAACAAAACTCAGAGAGAAGGAATCTCGACTTTAATGGGAAAAATCACCTCCATTCCATAAACCAATGAGAAAGACGTTGCCCCAGTGGAGGTTCTGACAGATGTTCGATAAGCATTGAGGGCAAATGGTAACTTCTCGTGCCAATATTTTATAAGTCTCTGCCATTTTTCCCATAATCTTCTTAATGTTCTCATTGGTTGTCTCTACTGCACCATTCATTTTTAGGCGATATGGTGACGAGTTGTGGTGTTTGATCTTGAACTGACTGTAGACTTCTAATATCGTGCTGTTGTTCAAATTTAGTGTATTGTCAGATATAATCCTTTTTGTCATTCCATATCGACATATGATTTCTTTCCTAAAAAATTTGCTGACTGCCGACTTCGTGACATTGGTGTAAGATGCAGCTCCTACCTACTTAGTGAAGTAGTCAATGACTACGAAGATAAACCGATGCCCATTAGAAGCTTTCAGTGAGATCGGCCCAATGACATCCATGCCCCGTATAGAGAAAAGCTATGGAGAAGTCATAACATGAAGAGGTGAATGAGGCACATAAATTTTGTCTCCATAAATTTGGCACTTATGGCATCTCTTGGCATAATTAATACAACCCCCTTCCATGGTGGACCAATAATACCCGAATCTCATGATTTGCCTGGCCATTGTAAATGTATTAGCATGCATTCCACAAACGCCCTCATGGACTTCTTCCAAAATCTTCTTGGCCTCAACACTATCCACACATCTTAGTAGCACCGGATCCTTTATTCTCAGCGTTCTTTTATCATTCTTGGTTGCTTGATTAGGGTATTCACGATTCCTCACATATCGTAGTATATCGTGGTACCAAGGGTGATCATCCTTCTCTTCTTCCTCAATGTTGTAACAATGATCTGGGGCCTCATAAATACTCATCTGAATAGGTTTTACATCCTCTTGTTTGTTCACTTTGACCATGGAAGCTAAGGTAGCCAGGGTGTTAACCATTTGATTTTCGTCTCGCGAGAGATAGTAGAAGGTGATGTCATTAAACTCTTTAATTAACTCCAAGACCAACCTTCTATACTCGATCAACTTGGGATCTCTTATCTCTCATTCACCTTTGAGTTGATAGATTACTAATGCAGAATCTCCACATACCTCTAGTACTTTGATTTTGCATTCTATGGCTGCACGGATACCGATAATACATGCTTCGTATTCTGTCATATTGTTCGTGCAATCAAAATCCAATTTACTAGTAAAGGGATAATGATCTTCATTTGGGGATACTAGGACTGCCCTGATTCCGTTACCCATAGCGTTGGAGGCCCCATCAAAATTTAGTTTCCAGGGATGTAAATAGAGTTAATAAAATTGTCACGACTTATTTTTAAATAGAGTTATAACTAATAGTTCTAAATTAAATTGTAAATGTTTTTAAATGTCAATTTAGTAATATAGTAAAAATAAAGAGTATTTTAGTCGATTTAAAAGTTTTTTCAAACTTGCGCATTTATATATATTATATATAATCATATTTAAAATATTTTATATGAAATCTAATATGTTAATAATTTATATTAAAATATTTTAATAAAATTTATTAAATCTATAATATATTTAGTCTCCAATTGAATGGTTGTCACTAATTACTTGGACATCAACTTAATTGGAAAATGACTAAAAACTCTTATATTTAAAATTTAACACTTATTCTTATATTTAAGAGAGTTTTCTTTTCTTTTTATATACACATTTTAAAAATTTATAAAAGAAACAATCTATAGTTGATGAGATTTGAACTTAAAGATACTAAAAATTTATAAAGCCTTAATTTTGCCATTTCAACAAAAAAAAGTTTTTGAATTTTATTATAAATAATAAAAATTTTATCACATATGTATACGTATGTAAATTATGTATTTAGAATACAAATATTAGTTTGAAAATAATACACAATGATTTGAAACTAATTAATAATGATACATGGAATATGTACGATATTAAAATTAATTAATTAATTAAATTGTGAGTTAAATAAAATTTAAACACATAAATAAATTATATGAAGAATGCTAGATGCATTACAATTTTTTTATTATGATGTTGTCATAAATCTTGAGTTAGTGTCGAGTTCACTTATGACACTCATTCAATTAACAACATTATTAGGGTCCGTTTGTTTATATGTAAAAGGTTTTACGAAAAATATTTTCTGTGTTTGGTTCACATAAAATAGCTTAGTCAACAGAAAATGATTTACAGGTCAACGTAAATTTAGCCCTTTTGCCTGTAAAATTACTTACCGTTTTGAAAAACGTAAGTCATTTTCTGGAAAAGAGTTCCTCTGTAACACCTCCTAACCCCAAACCGTTACCGGAACGAGGTTATGAGGCATTACCGGACATATCAGACAACTTACTAATAATTTACAATTATTAAAAATTTTCATAGTATAATATAATAATTGAGTCCCTATCTTGAATTCTCAAAGTTCAAGCACGTATTAAAAGTAGAACGAGACTTGTTCGAATATTCTAAATTTTTTTTATAAAAATTTCTGTAGTATTTCTGCTTATTTTTACCTAAATCCTCCTGCAAATTCAAACTAAAACAACCAGCACCAATTTTTCACATTCATATAACTAATATTTATATCATTAACATAATTTCAACTTAATAACTATCATAGCATCATTCAAAATTGATTAAAAACTTCATTCATTTAACAACTTAATGTTCATGTATCAAAATATCATATACTTTTCTTACCATTTCATTTAACCATCTAAATCTTATAATTCAACCTTCACTACCCAAAGTAATATGCATATTCAAGTGACTATATAACACCTATGTACATGCCACCTTTACCCAAAAGAAAAATATACATCACCAAATTTGTGTTGGAGTCGGGAATGTTCTGGATGCTAAACCGGGACATTTGACTTCTACTAACCTGCGCACGGAAACAACCGTACGCTGAGTATGGATATACTCAGTGATATTACCATAATTCAAATTATATCAACAATAGTAAAAACATAAATATTAAAATACCTAACAATTAATGTCATATGTACTAATTCATAAATCAATGTATTTTCTCAAACTTAAATTTATATCACTTATGAATATACATTTCATACTTTTCTCTTATTATCACAATTCCAATTTCAATTCGTAATTCAATTTATTTTTCTCGTTTCAATGCCTCAAATTCACATTTCAATTTTTCACCCTATTAACGTAACTCGGATTTTGGCGGATACACGGATCCAACCAAACACACCAATATGGCACCCAGTGCCTCATCGGATAGTTCGAAGTAATAGTTGACACCCAGTGTCTCATCGGCCTAGCCGAAGTAAAGTTGGTACCCAGTACCTCATCGAATCTATCCGAAGAAATATAGTGACACCCAGTGTCTCATCGACTCGAGGTCGAAGTATCCCTAAACACTTCCAATCCTATGGCATGCCAACTATATCCGACTCAGCCCGACTAGTTAATAGGGTATTCAATTCACTTTCTCAATCCTATATCACTTTCAATTCACAATTCAAATCACCAATCATTTTTCAATCAATACGCTTTTCAAATAATTACATATTCCATAATTCACTTATTCAATTCAATTTGATTCAATTTGCATCACTTTCATTTTCACTCAATATTCATATCAATTTCACATACTTACCTCAAGTCTTACTTACCATACATAACAATAAAAAAATTCAGCAATCAATAATAATTAAAATTCGAATTATAGTAATACACACCGTAATTCTCCCGTTTTAGTCCTCGATGACTTTCTCCTTTCCTTTCGATGCTGATGCTTCAGGTTCTTTGTTGGCTATGAAAATAATAATTTATAATCATCAATACAACATGATTCAATTTAATTCATGAGCCTAAACATGCAAATTTAACCATTTTTAATGTATATATATAATTTCACCATTAAGCTGTCTACTTAAGTCATTGTTACTAAATTATTTATATCTTGAGCTACGAAACTCCAAATTAATATCCGTAAATTTTCCTTAAAACTAGACTCATATATATTCTAACCATAAAATTTTCAGAATTTTTGGTCTAGCCATTTAGTACAGTTTATTCGTTAAAATACTCCCCTGTTATTTCATTTGACAGTTCTGACCTCTCTCTACTAATAATAAATTATCTCATTGTACAGAACTCGAATAAGGTTCTTGTTTATTTATTTTGAAACTAGATTCATTAAGGAGTTCACATATATAAATTACACTCCATAATAATTTTTGTACAATTTTTAATGATTTTCCAAAGTTAAAATAGGGCATCTCGAAATCACCCCGAACTAGTATTACAAAATTTCAAATATCTCTTGATTCATCAATTAATTGCTTACACTGTTTCTACTATAAGAAACTAGACTCAATAAGCTTTAGTTCCATATTTTGTTCATTCTCTAATTCAATTTATAAAATTTTTAGTGAATTTTCAAAGTCAGACCATTGCTACTTCCCAAAACTGTTTTGATGTAAAATGTTAATAACCAAATTTATAACACCAATTCACACCTTATTCCTATTCAAATTTCATTTAAACTCAAATTTAACTATTAAATTTTCAACATATTTTCTTAATTCCGAATTTTCCTCAATCTAGTCCCTAAAACACAAAACTTATAGCTTACTTTGCAATTCAATCCTTATATCTATTCTAACTTGAATTTCGTTCAATTAAACCCCTATTTCATCATTTTATTCAACATGAACTTTGTTTAAAAACCTAAGAACTTCCAAACTAACAACTTAATTTCATCAAAAACTTGTTTTAAGACTTCTAAAATATCAAAATTATGAGAAAAGGACTTGATTGAGCTTACCAATTAACTCCAAGCTTCATAAACCTTATTTCCCCTTTTCTTTCTTCTTTCCTTTCTTTCTCCCCTGTTCTTCTCTGTTTCGTTTGCTTTCATTCTGATTCTTTTAACTTATTTGTTTCTTTTATATATAATAATATAATATAATATAATATAATATAATATACTTAATTATTAAATAAATATATATATATTTTTAATCAATAAAATCTTTGATATTTTCTATGTTAAACCGCCTCAGCTATAGGAAATGGTTTAATTTCCTCTTACTTTAATCTATAATTAAACTTTTACTCTTATTCAATTTAATCCTTTTTACTAATTACTCTAAATTAAGCTAAATTTACTTAATTAAAACCTAATTAAACACAATACTAGACTCATAAATATTTTTAATAATTATTTTCGAACTTATTTCACTAAGACGGAGGCCCGATAACATACTTTTCTAGTGCCCACGGATTTTGGGTTGTTACATCCTCTATAGGTAATTTTACTTTTATATAAAAATTAACTTAAATCAAGCTTAATATTATTATATTGATAATAAATTTTGTTTTATGCTTAAAAATATTTAAAATTATTAAAATATTGATATAAAATATTATATTTTTCAACATTATTAAACATACATATTTAATTATTTATATTTAGTCATATAATAAATTATTAATATAATTTATTATTTTAATAAATTATTTAACATTTAAATTTTATTTTAATAATAAATTTTAAAAATAATAATTTTAAATAATATTCTTCACATATTATTAAAAATAATCAATATTAATATTTTAATAACAAATATTTATTACAATTATAAATTTATTAATAATAAATATTTTGTAGTATAAAGGTTAAAATATGCTATAAGTCTATGTACTCTTCACAAATTTACAATTTAGTCTCTGTATTTTTATTTTCAAAAATTTAATCCCTCTACTTTTTAGATTGAAAAATCAAGTCCAATTATTGACATTGTTAAATTTATTTTTGTCAATTTTGTTGATGTCACATTTTTAAATAAAAAAAACTCAATTGGTAGTCATGTAACTAAAAAATGACGTTGTAATGAACTTGAATTTAACAAAATATTTTTAATATATGCAAAAATAATGTAAAATATAAATTTATAAATATAAATTAAATTAAATTAAACAATAAAAAGATAAGAAAATCTCAAATGTATGTTTGTTTCATTAAAAAAAATTTTATGAAATATTTTTAAGAAATCCGTCAAACAACAGAAAATATTTTACATAGATTCATCCAAACACCAGAAAATATTAAATTTTAGAGGAAAGTAAATTATTTTCCAGAAATCATTTTTCGAAAATTATTTTCAATGAAGCAAACAAACCCTTAATATATAATTAATAGATGTAATAAAGAATGCATAATGCAATTAAAATGTAAGTATTATATTAAAATAAAAGTTCTGGTTTAACAGTAAAGTTAATGTTTTATTGATGTAATTAGTATTGGTTCAAATCCCATTACATGTAATTTTTTCGTTGGGTTTTTAATAAAATAAAATAAAAAGATCAAAATAGCTTCAAATAATATAACTTATTTTAATTACAAAAAAATATTTTCATAATTCCTCTAATTAAATTAGTGTTTAATTGACTCGTGATATTGACATTATAAAGTAAAATTTAAATTTGTTAGTCTCCACCTAACAATAGAAATGTGTTCTAGAAGGGCTTTGAAGAACTAGAAAAATGTTATAATTCCGGAAGCCCAACTGAGAAAGGGCCAGTGTGGGGATGATGAATGCTCGAACTGAGAAATATCTTCATCATTATCAGGAACCCAGTCTTGTGTTGGGCCGATGGATAAAAAATAGTAACGTAACAAAAAGAAGATGCTGAGTCGCTGTCTATGCTTCTTCACTGCTTTTGCATCGGTTAGGACTCATTTCTGTATTGCTGGTATCTGTCTCTCTCTTTCTTTACCAATTTCCAGAACACAACGCCCAGTACCCAACACCTCTAACAACAACAACAAAAAACAGACGATCCCCGCCCTCAACCAAAAAAGAAATGCTGCAAGATATGAAGCAGAGACAGTTTCGATGGGGAAGGATTAAGATTCCCATGTTTGTTGTTTGTTTTGGTTTGTTTCTTTGCTTCTCAAATGTTAATGCTTCCATTCATGAGTATAGAATGGAAGCTTTTAGCCCAAAATCTGATGCTTTCTTTTTCCATGGAGGCAGTGAAGGTCTCTATGCTTCTAAGCTCCATGAACCCACCACTGATGCTTCTTCTGAAACCAAACCATCTTTCAAGGGGAAGTCCATCATCAGGTACTTTTTTATATATATTTACTCTTCCTTTACTTGATCTTTGCTTTTGCTTTTGCTTTTGCCTTTCCTTTCATTTGAAGAATTATTTTTACTCTTTCTAATTCTTCTACTGTTGGTTTTGATTTTTTTTGGACTTTGATTCACATTGAAAATCATCATCATTTCACGCGATAGTATGATGATGCCCTTTCCATTTCGAAACCCTAGCTACTGTTTAGTTAACAATTTGATTGGCCATGTGCTTAATTTGGTAGATACATAGTGTCTGTCAAAATTTGGTAGTGATTGTTGTTGATGTTACTGTACATGTTGGAGTATTTTCAGTTTTGATCCGGTCACCTTTGTGAGACCGAAAGAGACTGCAAAAAGCCATCATCAAATGCAGCAGAACACGGGATTAGTGGAAGCAATCATACTTGAAGTTAAAGATAGAGCAAGGATTGGAGGGTCTTCTTTAAAATCCGATGCCATTTGCTGCGACAAACAACTTGCGGACCAGGGGTCCTGCAACCAAGGTGAGGTTATCATCCAACATAACCCGAACAACCTTGGGTGGCCTAAACGGATTAAGACCTTTTTCCAAGGAGACAATGAAGAAGCTAAAATGGATGTTGAAACAGTTGAGATAAACAGCACCGGGATGTACTACCTTTATTTTATGTTCTGCGATCCCCAACTCAAGGGTACTCTTATTAAAGGAAGGACCGTCTGGAAGAACCCCAATGGTTATTTACCTGGGAAGATGGCTCCGTTGATGACATTTTATGGTCTCATGTCTTTGGCTTACCTTGTGCTTGGTCTTGCCTGGTTTCTAAGGTTCGTTCAGTTCTGGAAGGATATCATCCATTTACACTACCATATCACCCTTGTTATTGCACTTGGAATGTGTGAGATGGCTGTCTGGTACTTTGAATATTCTAATTTCAATTCAACTGGGACCAGACCAATGGGTATTACGTTGTGGGCAGTCACATTTGGCTCTGTTAAGAAAACTTTATCTCGCCTTCTTCTTTTGGTGGTTTCCATGGGCTTTGGTGTAGTGAGGCCAACACTTGGTGGCTTAACATCCAAAGTAGTTCTGCTTGGTCTGATATATTTTATTGCGACAGAGGCACTTGAGCTAGTAGAACACTTGGGGAACATTAATGACTTTTCTGGGAAAGCGAAGTTAGTTTTGGTACTACCTGTTGCGTTTTTGGATGCTTGTTTTATTCTATGGATTTTCTCATCACTGTCAAAAACTTTGGAGAAACTTCAGGTAAGACTCGTTTCACTTAAAACTATCAGTACTTATTTGGGATCAATAGCGATAGATGTAGAAACTGATAGACATGACTAGGCAATATATGTATCTGCGGCATGACGCTCTATCAGAAATCAAAATTCACTAAGCCTTGCTACCGTATTTGTAGGGTGTTTAGTTACTAAAAATTTCCTGGTGGCAGTAGGGTCTGTATAAATAAGTCAATTTACTGAAACAATAAGTTATTCATATCAGCTGTACTCTTATCTAAATTGCAACAACTTTTAAAATGGTCTATTTATTTCCATTTCTTCTATTTCTTGGGTGTAGATGAGGAGAAACTTGGCAAAATTGGAGTTATACCGCAAGTTCACTAATGCGCTTGCTGTGTCTGTGTTGCTTTCTATTGCTTGGATCGGTTTTGAGGTAATACTAAAACCTAGTTGAGATGGGGTATTTATTCTATACATCCATTATGGCACAATTAAGGGTTAGTTTTTTTTAAAGATTTAAACAAGCCAAATCCTTCTCTTTGATTTGAACAATGTAATCTTCATTCTCTCTCTATCTCTTCTAATATTCCTAGTTGAATCAAATCACTTTTATGTGCAAAGCATCTCTATCTTTACACTGCAGAGGTTAAACCTTCTAGGTCACTTTTCTCTCAATTTATTTTCAATCATTGCCTCATCTACCATCTTAAAAATATATATTCTGTTATTTATCCATCACTCCTGACACGCTGACTGATCTATCTTACGAGACTTCTGTGGACTCTTTAACTGCCCAAGATTTCATACCACCAACCATAACTGTCCTTGTGTTCTTTTTAGGGAGTCCTCCCTCCTCTTTGCTAGACTTATTTTGGGGACATGTCTTCTAACTTGCCAACATCCCACTCTGTAAAAGCATAGCTTGTCTTAGGGCCTTCCTAGAGATTTTGCTTCAAAGTTCAACCTAGTTAGTTAGTACTTTTACGTCTGGGAAAAAGGAAAAATTCATCAGTTTTCTTCTTCATCCTGCCTGCTCAAATGCTATAGTTAACAAAGCTGTCCTTACGGATTGTTGAAGTAAGGTACTAAAAACAATCAGTTTTAGGACTTCCGTGATTTTCAATTCAAACTCCAGTACTCCACCACCACTCTCATTCTTACCTATACTGAAATCATGCTCCACATCTAGATCCTACTTAATCTAAAAATCTTTCAGAATCAGCCTGCTTAGTCATATCTGCTAAAACATCGGCAAATGGAAATAATAGGCACCCACTTATAATTGGATGTTTACTATTATTGATGCAACTAATTGTAATATCTACATCAACTCTTGGCTCTACTTACTCACCCCTTACGCATTCCATGGGAAAGGAAGATGGCAATTGGCAAGCTCTTTTTGTGGGAATGACTTTCCTGCAAGATGCCTTCCAAATGAAGGAAAAAATAAAGGTCTATATCATGGGAGTGAAAAAAGACTTCTTGTTTGCTAATTGTGGTACTTGAGATTTCTGCTTCAGAGTTCCCAGGCATGCTGATAAATTCATGATTCTGTGTGTCAACACCAGCTTCGTGAAGTTTGATATTGTGTAATTTTCTCTTTTCATCATATTTGTGCATACTTTTATCACTACTTACAAGCCTGCTCCCCCTCCCCCACCAACTCCTTTTCTCAGCCAACTTATGAACATCCAAAAGAGTTCAGAACAGTAAAGCAAACTAAAGAATAAACAAGAATAATTAAAACTTTGATTTTCTATTGGCGCAGCTATACTTCAATGCAACTGATCCACTGAGTGAGTTTTGGCAAATTGCATGGATCATCCCAGCTTTCTGGAATATGCTTGCATACTGTCTCTTGGTGGTCATATGTGTTCTCTGGGCTCCTTCACGTAACCCAACGAGGTACTTACTTTTGTATTTGCTACAGGCAGTTTTTGCATTTGGTGCTTGATAGTTAACCCTTGCATTTACCTAACAAATATCTTGCTCCAGAAAATCTTTATTTTTTGAGTTTGATCATTAATGGTGGCAATATATAAGTTCCCTGTATCAGGAACAGATACGTAGTTTCACTTTTCAGTTAAATAGCTAGCTGAAGTATGAATTATGATTTAGTCCTTTGATGTCTGCTTACTATGACAGCTTTGTGTTAGTACTTGATCTTACTGTAGGTCTAGTATATTTTGCTGGTTGATATGCGATGAGATGTTTATTTTATACTTTACAAAAAAATCTAAGGATGAGTTTTTGGCCATAAATGTGGTGTGGACTTGTAGATATGCATACATGGAGGGGATGGGTGAGGACTCCGATGAGGAGGGTATTGCATTGACCGGAAACAGTGGGGACATGGCAATGAAGCTGGAAAGGCAGGCAATCGGAGATGATCTTGAAGAGGATAAGCGTGAATAGATTGACAACCTCCATGTATAATACTAAAAAATCCTATTGAAGCTTCGGTTGCATACCTAGGAAATATCAGCATACCTTGATTAGACGGTCTGTGTCATATGTATAAAGAACTCGTGACAGAAACACTTGGAGAAGGCATGAACAAAGAGAGAGAATTGCAGTATTGGTGAAATATTATATCTCAACTGTAATGGTCTGACCAGTGCTAATTTAAGCAATGAGCAAAGCCAACCTTGTGTTTAGCTTATCTTCAGGTTGTCATGCCTCATTTCTCACCATACCAGTATACCATAGCATAGCATGTTCTAATTAAAATCTTTGTTATTATATCTATGAATACTATGGTAGCTTAAAATTCGTACTTTTTTGTTAAACCCCATCTGACCTTTTTTCTTCCACCGTTTTGGAAATAAATGCCTTCCACCCGGTTCATGTTGCAGATAATGTCTTCAATGTCTTTTTTTGTCTTAAATTTGTTTAGCATAAAATGGTGTTTGGATGAACAGAAAACGAATGACAGAGACTTCGGCGTTTGGGAATAAATAAGATTATCCTACCTTCTGCGCTGGATCTTTTGCCATTTCATCATGACATATCTAATCTTGATGGGCCAAGTTTTGTCTTTTATACATAAATCATGTGTATATATAAGCGTGAATCACACTAGTTATTTTCCTGGTCTTTTAATTTTATAAAATTATCCCCTTTAACTTTTGTATAGTTTATTAAATTATTTTAAAATAAATGAAAAAATTAACATTTATTAACTCTACAAATATAAATTGGATAATTTTATTTATAAAATTAAAGGGCTAAATAAATTATTATGTAAAAAAATTTATTTGTAAAGTATGCAATATCTTTTTGCTAATCAACCATCATAATTCACCTAAATAATTATTCTAGATTTCCTTGGAATTGTTTTACTTTCACTGTTTTATTAGAAAGTGTGATAGAAAGGGGTTACATATTGTATAAGGCTAGAATCGTTTTTATTTAGTGAAATCAATACTTTTAAGTTTTATGAAATCATAGATACTTGTAGCTGTGCTAATTTTTAAATTTCTGTGTTTTTCACTGATCACATTAGGGATTGGTTCAATTCAATAATTTTCTTTCCAATTTCAATGTTTTGTAATATGCTTTAATAGGAGCAAATCTTTGAAAATGAAGGAAAATGCTCTCTCGCTTACACTCTATTTGGGTCAATAATTGTGAAGGAAAGAAATGAAATGAAATGAAGGGAAAAGAAGGGAAGGCGATGGAAAAGAAATTATATATGATTATTTTGTTTGGATGGTTAAAATTAATGAAGGAAAGGAAAGGAAAGTGAAAGATTTTTCACTACTTTTGGTTAAACTGCAAAAAGTTAAGATTTTTCACTACTTTTGGTTAAAGTGTAAAAAGTTAAGGAAATTATTATTATTATTTTTGGTATAATTGCAAAAAAAAAAGCCCTCAACCTTTGGGGGCTTTTGGATGTATACCCCTAATCTTTTTTTTTCTAATTTCAGCTCTCAATGTAACAGATTTTTTAGACATCAACCCAGTTGAAACGGTAATCGTCAACTGACCATTAGTCAATAGCCGGTCAAAAAAATTGGTCTATGTAGCGTTCCAGTTGATTGATGTTGTGGCAGACATTTAAATAATAACGCTGACGTGGTAAAAAAATTAAACAAATTTAATAAACATAAAACAAAAGAAAAAACTCTAAATCCCCCAAATAATCTTAAACCCCCAAATTCAAAACTTTTTCCCCAAATTCTAAAATCCCCAACTTGTCAAATTCTCCAAATCGTGAAATCCCCAAATCCATAACATCCAATTCTTTGTTGAATCCCTAAAATCTTGAAATCCCTAAATTGTTAGCATTCCGAAATATTCTTGAAATCCCTAAAACTTTTACAAACCAAATCATTGAATCCCTAAAACTTTTAGAAACAAAAAAGCTTCAACAATCATGAGTAGTTTTCGTAACCCAAAATCAAAAGGTAGGTGCTTTCTTATTTGGTTTGTTGGGAAAATAAATTCCATTTTTGGTTTGGTTTGTTGGTTATTTGTGATTTATTATTGCAATTTCAGTGCCACAATGTAGGGTTTGTTTTGTCGATTTGTGAAGCGACAATGGTCCCAATGTTGTTGATAAAGTTGTTGTTAAAATTGTATATGGTTATTTGTGACTTATTATTGCAATTTCAGTGCCACAATATAGGGTTTGTTTTGTCGATTTGTGATGTGACAGTGGTCTCGATGTTGTTGATTTCTGTTACCCAAGTAAAAAGATGTTGTTAAAATTGTAGACATGTGTTACTGTTTTGTATTGTATTCAAATAAAAAGATGTTGTTAAAATTGTACGAGCTTTGTAGATGTCATCAGATGAAGAATATTATATTATTTTGCACGTGGGTGGGCACTTTGTAAAGGACCCATATGTTAGATATGTAGGTGGGGAAGTGATTAGGCTTAAAGAGGACCCAGACAAAATATCTTTTTTTGAATTATGTAAAATAGTGAAAATTGGGTTAGGACTTAACACTGTCTTTTTAATATATTTTCATGAGCCTGGTACAGCAGGGTTACAAAATAATCTAAAGGTGATTTATGATGACACTTCTACCATAGCTATGTTAGACTTTTGGGTCAAGTTTAAGAAGGTTGACATATATGTTGAACATGAGGTTGGTAACCTTATAATTGTAGACGAAATGTTTTTGTTGACTGCTGAGGAGGGTGATGTTGAAGAGGTAGAATCTGATGGTGAATGTGATCTAGAAAAGGTAGAATCTGTTGGGGAGGGTGATGTAGGAGGGGTACAAGCTGACGGAGAGGGTGTGTCTGCTACTGTTATTGAGGTAGATGAGTATGATGGTGTGGAAAGTGGTGGATAGATTAGTTTAAAGTCTACTATTGGAAAGGATAATGATAGTGAAGTTGTTGCTGATGAATATGTTGGTGATTTTGTAACATTAGATAGAGTGGATAATGTTGCTGATGAATATGTTTGTGATTTTACAACATCACATGGAGTGGATAATGTTGCTGTTGCAAGTAATGGAGAAAAGGAATATGGGAATGAGACTGAGATATGGGACTCAGATGAACATGGAAGCTTGGTTGGGTTCGACGAAGATGAAAAACATGAAGATGGTGAGAGAAAGAGGAGCAAGTTTCCCTTATACAGTGATAAGTTAAAATTTAGTTTGCGATATTGTTAAGGATGGCAAACAGTTTAAGAGGGCAATTCAAAAGTACTTCAAAGAATGTAGAAGACAACTGAAGTTTATTAAGAATGAACTGGAAAGGGTTGTTGTGAGGTGCATTGCTTCCCCTAACTGCTCATGGAGAATTAGGGTTAGCTACAATCCTGTTGCGAAATGCTTTCAAATAAAGACGTTTCAGGATAAGCACCATTGTTCGGTTAATTTTAAGAACAAAATGGTGACTACTGCTATGATTACCCAATATTTTGAAGCAACTATCAAGGATCACCCTAAGATGAAGCTAAGGGAAATTTAAGAATATGTGCTTCTGAAATGCATGTAAGTATGACCATTGACTGTTGTTATAGAGCGAAGAAAATAGTGAAAGAGAAAGTGGCTGGAAATCATAAGGAGGAATTTGGCCTATTATGGGACTATGCTCATGAGTTAAGGTCAAAGATGCTATGAAGCATAATAAAAATGGTTGTTCAAAGGGTGATAGCAAACTCTCTTCCTCATTTTAAAAGGTATTATATGTGCTTTGATGCACTAAAGAGAGGCTGGAAAACGGAGTGTAGGCCACTCATTGGGCTAGATGGTTGCTACCAAAAAGGCCCATTTAAGAGTGAATTTCTCACAACTGTTAGAAGGGACGCAAACAACCAGATGTTCCCTATTGCATGGGCTGTGGTTAAAGTGGAGTGCATTGATTCATGGGTTTGGTTTCTCAATCTCATATCAACTAATTTGGACTTGAAAGATGGGTATGGGTACACAATTATCAGTGACCAATAAAAGGTTAGTGAATATGCAAATTTAAACTTGGTATTGTTTTTTTTATTCTATTATTTATATTTGACTAAAATTTTCTAACAATCTATTTGGTTCATTATATTGAATTAGGGCCTTGAGATTGCAATTTCTGACATATTTCCAAGAGTGGAGCATAAGAATTGCGCGAAGCACGTGTTTGCGAATTGGTCAAGGAGGAAGTTAAGAAAATCTTATGAGTGTGATTTCTGGCAAATTGTGAAGTACACAACTGAGAGAGAGTAGGAGGATCTATGTTCAGCACTGGAGAAGAAAGATAAGGGTGCTTACGATGATTTGATGAAAAAGTCTCCAAAGATGTGGACTAGGGTATTTTTGGGGACTACTTGTAAATTAGATATAGTTGATAACAACTTGTGTGAAGCATTCAATTCAAGCATTGTTGAAGCTAGGTTCAAAAGGATTATCAGAATGCTTGAGGATATTAAGACTAAGATGATAACTAGGATAGTACAAAAAAGGAAGCTATGCAATAGATGGAATCAAAATTATGGTTCATTGGTGAAAGCTAAGTTTGATACTAACAAAAAGGACTGTGCAGAGTGGCAACTGATATGGAATGGTGAAAATGAATGTGAGTTGAGGAAAGGAAGTTATCAATATACAGTGGACTTAAATTAAAGGATATGTAGTTGTAGAAGTTGGCAGATTAGTGGGATTCCATGTTCCCATGCATGTGCTACCATATATCACTTAGGGCTTCAATTAGATGAATATCTGCATGAATGTTATCACATTGATACCTATAAGAAAGCTTACTCTTTTCCAATACAGCCCATAAATAGGCCACATGATTGGGAAAAAAATGGTATTGAGTCAGTGCTACCTCCTATTGAAAGGAAGATGTCTAGGAGGCCCAAAAAGAATAAGAGGATGGCCAAAGATGAACCAAAAACATTGAAGCTTGGCCACTTGAGTAGGAAAGGTCTACTCATGACATGTACTCAATGTGACCAACATGGCCATAACAAACAGTCTTGCACAAATTCGAAACAATTACAGTGCTGTTCTTCAGTTATATATATTGAGTAAATTTTTTATTTTATTTTGTCTAACCAATGATTATGGTCCATTTTTTGCAGCAAGATACATAACCACCCAAACAAAAGGGTAAATCTCCTATTAAAAGGTCAAATACCTCAGATAAATTTAAGGGAAAGTAAACATTTTATGTTTCTTTCTTTCACTATTGATCAAACATTGTATATTGTTTTAATATTAATATAAAATACTCTTGTAGTCTAGTAGAACCACAAGGAGCATGATGACATCTTCATGTCAAAATGGTAGTGGACAAACTTCTTCAACACCAGTTGCAGGAAACATGAGTAAATCATCGTTATTTTGGTTTGAATGACTTCTGTTATTTGTCTTATGATTCACAGTAATAACTTGCTATTGAACTTGTACAATCTTACATGGAAAAAATACAGCTTTATTATATATATCTATTGTGGTTTCTCTGGAACTAGGGATGTTATCATTTTCTTTATGTTGTATGCCAAATCATGCCATAATTCACTTCATGACTGTGCATATAACCTTCTGCAAATAGGTCATACAACACAAGTCTTTTATTGTAACAGTTTTCTGTCTGCGAAGTTCTTTTGTTAAGCAAATCATTTTATCCAATGTGCTATAATTTCATTTATCTATTTACATCTCATATGCTGGTTATAGTGCCAAAACTAGCTTGGCCTACAACATTTATCTTGTATCTATTTTCTGTTTCACAAGACCATCTTGCAACAGCTCGTGATCCAAAAAGGACGATGTAAGGTAGTCTGCCTACAACATTTTGAGCCTACAACATTCTAGTTTTGGAATACACCAATGTTGAATGTTATTTTGTTATATTGACAGCCAATATGTTGGTTTTTTTTATGGTCCATGTATAGCTCACTCACATTTTGGTTTTTGGCTGGTATAGCGTAAATAGTGTATAAGCTAATCATATGTTTTTGTAAAGTACATTTATCCAAATTGCAATGAGAAAATCATATGCTTAAATGATCAAATTTGTCCTTTTAGTCTTATGTTTATTGTCACTGCATTATTTACTAAGCTAAATTAAATTAGGCATAAACAATCAATATTGGTCATTACTTCTAAGCATAATGTTAAATTACATAATAATAAAAACCAAAATTGGTCATTAGTTCCAAATATAAACAAACATATATTGGATCATTTTACATTTAATCATCATTTTCAACTGCTATCTGCATATGCCTCTTACCACTACTGCCAAAAAATAAACCTATGATGATGCATACAATACATAACATAGATAAGAATATAATACCTCATACATTGACTTCTCTTTCTTGATAACTTTAATTTTTTGCTTAATGGTTAATATTTTCTTCCTTAATGTTACTTCTCCTTCAACACCACAAACCGATTTACCTTTTGCAACCTCAATTTCAACATCACTACTGCCACCAAATGCAACCAAATCCATAACATTCCTTCTAAGTGCTAAATTATCCTTTAAAGATTTCGTTCACTGTCACACAATTGACATAGTAACTCAGTCGGACGGTCATATATTTTTCCATCGTACCACTTGAAGAAATTGCAACCACCATATTACAAACAAACCCCAATTTAGCCAAATTGAAATAATCCAAATTGAAAACAAAATAAATTATGAGATTTATGAAATCATCAAAATTGAGCTCAAGCTCAATTTGCAAATAAAAAATCTTCACTTACCCGAAAATCTGAACAACCATAAAATCTCATCCCCAGATTTAGATCGCTCACTACAGGAAAATAGGGCTTTAGCGGCGTTTTATTAAAAAACGCCGCAAAAATTGTAAAACACAGAGCAATAGTGGCATTTTAACAAAAACGCCGCTAAAAACTGAGCAATAGTGGCGTTTTTTGTTAAAACGCCGTTAAAGACCAGAGCATTAGCGGCGCTTTTGGTAAAACGCCGCTAAAGACCAGAGCATTAGCGGCACTTTTGGTAAAACGCCACTAAAAGTTATAAACACCTAAAATCCTAAACCCTAAAGAAAAAAATAAAACATTAATCTATAACCCCTAAAATAGTAAACCCCTAAACCCTAACAAGCCTTAAACCCTAAACTATAACCCCTAAAACCCTAAACGTCGCAATTGGTCTATTTTTAGTGGCGCTAAGTTATAAACACTGCTAATGTTAAATTATTTTGTTCAAAACTTCGTTGTTTAGCTATCTTATTTTTTACCCACACCTGATACACTTAACATTTTCCCCGTTTTTCCCCAGTTCTATTTCCCCCTTCTTCCTCATCCTAAATCCCTAAAGTATTATCACCCATTTCCAAATTCGACATCCTAAATCCGTAACGAATTTAATAATAATAAAAAAGTAATTTTAACAATTAAACTTAAATTCAGAAATTTGAAACATGGAGGAATTAAATTCTTAAGAATAGAAATATAATGATTAAATTTTAATTTTACGAAAAGTACAAATACTTATCTCATATTTTAGCTTTTACAGATTAAGTGGTTTAGTATTCAATTTGTTAAAGTATGTTAAGAGAATTACTTTTTCTTTTTTAAGATTTAACACTCCTATGCGAAAAGATATTATTTAACTCATATATTTATTAAAAGTTTATATAAAAATTAATTTAAAAGTTTATATAAAAATTAATTGTTATTTTGGTTATAATCATAAAGTTTTAATTTTAATTTTGTTATCTGAACTTAAATTGTTGTATCACTCCTAAGTGTAGGATTAAATTGAAATTTTTTAAAAAGAATTGAACTATAACATAACTTGATCCTTTTAGAAAACGAAGGTACATTGACAACTTGGTTACAATTTTAATTTAGTCCAAGTGAAAAATAAAATTCTTGATGGTGACTTTTGAAACTTGTAAATATTGTCAAGACAATTCAAAGCAGGTGCGAAGTTAGATTTTTTTTTTGGGTGGTGGAATTAAATTTTATACTTTTATAATAGTACAAATGCTATTTCACCATTTAATAGCCTATATCTTTATAATTTTAAAGGATTAAATCAAAATTTTGTATTTTTTTAATTCATCGACTCCATTTTATTTCTCTTAAAGTTTCCTTTTGTATTTTATATGTTAATTTAAAAATTATAAAAATCTTCAAAAAATTTAAAATTTAAAAATAAAAAATAAAAAATAAAAAACTTAAATATTTAATATTTAATATTTAATATTTAATATTTTAGTCTATATTTCAATTAAAAAGTTTAATATTCAAAATTAAAAAAAATTTAAAAAATGATAATCTCAGCACAAAAAATTTAAAAGAAAAAATAGAAAAAATAGAAAAAAATATAAAAAATTAAAATTAAACAATAGTGGCGTTTTTTTAGGTAAAATGCCATAAAATTTGTTACCCAAATTTCCCATTTCTCCCTTTTTTGTTACCCGCTCATTACTCCCTCTTCTTCTCATCTTCGTCGCGCCCTAAATCCCCCAAATAACTCTCAAAATTTGCCCCCAAATTTCCCATTTCCAGCAACACAAGTCAATACACCTACACCAATCACACTTCTTTTTCCTTTTCATTTCTTCAAAGGTAGTAGTAGAAAGGGGAGTTCTAGGAAATCTGGTCGAGATTCGGCTGAGAAGAAAGAGCCAATGCTCATGCTAGGGTTTTGTTGATTGTTTGATTTTTATTGTTTTGTTTATGTGCTTTTACAGATTTTAATCTGAAGAAATCTTAGCTCCGCTTTTACAACAATGGAGCGCAAGGCTATTGAACTAGATCAGGGATGGGATTATACGAAGATTTTGATTTTATAAGAGTATAATAATTGCGCTCAAGTCGTCAAATTCATATTTTGCGGTGGGTATTGTATAGATTATTATTTAAGGATTGGCTCGATTCCGATTTCATCACCATTTTCATATCTCAAATGATCTCTCTGTAACCGCTTGCTGTTAAATTTTATAGAAGACACGTCCGCGATTACTTTCCCTTCATATTTGGCATCTTTCTCGATCCATACCATTTTCCTATGCTTTTATTTTGTTTAGTCAGTTGTTTGAATTTTATTTCTTTTCTCTTTTTCTAGAAGGTTTAATATATTGATAGTTGGAAACTAAAAACAAAACGGGAAGGATATTCATGATCACTCTTGAAGGACGCGTTTATAGCTGCAAGCACTGCTTTACCCATCTGGCTCTCATTGACGACATTATTTCTAAGGTTTCCAGCAAAATCCTTTGATCTCTCTTTTCTTCTTCCACGAATTGCTTTATGCATTGTTATTATGCTATTTACTTCATTCTGGGGTTCCCCAAGCTTTTATTGGGCTATGGAACGTAGTAAATAATATTAAGGAATAATGGTTTAACTGAAATAGATTGATTATTCTTCAGTTCTGGTTATACTGTCTCTCTTTGATAATACGAATCCCCAGCAATTTTTGCGCACAACCTTCTATGTGATTTCCTTATTTTATTTTGCAATTAAGGGATTAATATATGCTTACAACTTTGATGGATGAACGAGTCATTGTCTACGGAAAGTGACTGACCTTAGCTTCCTCTTTTTTGTTTTTCTACGGAGGCTTTTAATTGGTGATAGAAAATATTAAGTCATAGCTTCCTGTTTCTTTTGATTATGTATCAGTTCTTTAATAGACAATGGCTGGTTCAATTGGAGGTTATTTTTTTGTCTAAGCCTAAGATAGTGTTTGATATTTGTGAAGTTGGAATTTAAGAGTTGAGACATAAGGAAGAGTAAAATAAGTAGGTTGTATGTCAGCCTATCATGTTTAGTTTTACATCAGTATCATATATTGAAAAACCACCTACCCCTCTTTTTTTCGGGACTATTATCATCAATGTTATTGTAGATGCAGTGACTGGTTCCAATGTTCATAGAGGGCTTCTTGCATAGTCTAGGAGCAAAGCCACTTGTGTTACCAAGCGCATTTTCTGTCTAATCTTTCTCTTCATCATGGCCATGCTTCTCATTTTTGTCTAAATTACATCTTGTGTTGTTCAGCATCATAGAGTCATAGTAACCCCATCCTTAACCTATGTTTCAGTCTTTCCACTGCGGGCATGGAAAGGCTTATCTCTTTGATAAGGTGTAAGTATTTCATTGCTATGCACTCTTTTTTTTTTCTCCATGGAGTGTTCTCTAAAAATAGTCTTATCTATTTTAAAACCATGCTCATGATTTCACTTTCTATGCATTTCAATGTGTTGATTTTGGTATGGATGTATGATATGTCCTTTTTTTTCCTTCTCTCCTTTTCATTTATCTAATAAAAAAATGATGATGCTGATGATGCTGATGATGCTTGATTGCCATTTAATCACATGTTCTAGTTGTACATATCTCTGCTTCTCCTGCGCTTGTTGAACTTTTTTGGCCTTGAAATTGGAACAATATTCTGTTCTCTGAACATTCTTTACAAATTAGTGTCAGAATAACCTCGCAGAGCTGCAAAAGTTGGTACATATTCAAGCAGGTCTGAATATTTTGTTTTCTCTATTCTGCAAACCAATTGATCTTCTTTCTCATGTCCCTAAAACTAAACCTAAAGTACTTCCTTGTTGCAGCATGTTACTGCTAAAGGTACAACCTTGGTTCAACAGGCAGAAGATGCTGTGAGTAACTATGTTAATTTTGTTGTTGTCCTTCTATGATAGCAAGTATGATTGCTGGATGGTGGATACGTTTATTGGTTTTTTTTTTCTTTGCTAAACTAAGTCATGAAGGTTCTTCTTGGATAGCAATTTATTGAGGGGGTGGAATATTTTTCTTAAACTAACAGAATGGGTGCAAAGTAGTATTTAAGCATTTCAAGCTGGCAAGGTGTTTATTTATCATCATTATTGTTGTGTTTGTGCAGTTCTCCTAACTGTTAAGTTTGATATGCCTTTGATGCACCAACTACTTTAGACTATGATTTTCCCAACCCTTGATGGAATAGATGATAATCTGCATAATTTAATTGTTTCTAATATTAACCTTTTGGTTCTAAGTGCTGATATTCACTCATTTACATAGGCTTCAAATGCTCCGGGTGTGCAGGAACAGGTAAACATCCTAACTTTTACAGCTATGGATTTTCTTGAAATCACTATGGATGTTGATTATCTTCTACTCATCAGGTCCTTATAAGGAAAATAATCAAGCTGCACGACAAGTATATGGCATATGTGGCCGACTGTTTTCAAAACCATACTCTCTTCCACAAGGTTTGTGTTCTAATATCTAAATTTTTAATAAGGATCGTGTTCAATGATTTCATCTAAAACATCCTGGTGATTTGACAGTGACTGTTCTAATATCTAAACTCAGCTGCACATCCTAGGATTGATTTGACAGTGACTGTTGTCACAACAGGATTCTGGCCAAGTTATAAATCATTTACGTCTCCTCTTTATTTACTTTCTTCATCTTATGATGGGAAAGTAATGTTGTGAGATCTAAGAATAGCGGTATCGTTTTGTATTTTTGCATTCTCATAATTTAACTGTATATTGTTTTTCTGGATATCGTTTTGATGATTACTTTTGTGTGGCAATAGCTCTTTTATGTTTTGACTGGTGGCAAATGGAACAGGAAAAACCAACTACACTAGATTGCGGTCCAAGAACAATTTGCAGGAGGCACATAATGACTAGCTCCTACCTCTACGAATGCTTGTGGGAGGCATTGCAGCAGCGAATAAGGATGATAACATGCAGTTGACACCGTATGTGCTATGAATCCGAATTCAGGTTGACTTTTAGATATTTTATGTGCAAAAAAGTATTAGAGTGTCTTATGTTTGTTGTTAGTTAAGCAGATTATAGATAGAACCTGCAGTAGGATCAAATAATTAGTTGATCAAAAGCTACACCCTATTTTGTAATCGTCTACTTGCATTTTTGCATATACTTAATAATAATCTCGTGTCAACTAATTATTCTAATTTTTTATTTAATTGTTTTGTTTAAACATTTTATTTTTATTTGAGTTGAAAGAAGAAAAACACAAATTGCAATTTTGACTTAGTTAATCAATTTAAATAATCAATGTTGATATTTCACATGGGAATTAAGTCTTTATTTCATTTATATTTATTATTTAATCTAATTTTTATTATTTATTTTAGTTTTGATTCTAAATTTTTATTTTTATTTTAATATTTAAGATAACTTGAGTTCTAACTTTTGGATTTTAATTGTGTTATTAATTTATTATTTTAAATTCTAAATTTAAATTCATTAATTTTTTTATTTAGTTTTAAAGTTAAAATTTTAATAATTTTAATAGAAAATTTAATTTGATAATGAATTTTAAATTTTTTATATTTTTCATGACTTTTATAATATTTTGTAATATTTTTTTTGAATTTCATGACTTTTAGCGGTGTTTTTGAGAAAAGCGCTGCTAAAGGTTGTGATTTTTAGCGGTGTTTGTAGAAAAAGCGTCGCTGAAGGTCATGATCTTTAGCGTCTTTTGTAGGAAAAGCGCCGTTAAAGGTCATGATCTTTAGCGGCGTTTGTGGAAAAAGTACCGTAAATGTCATGATCTTTAGCGGCGTTTTTTCAAATAAACGCCGCAAACTCTAGTGGCGCCATTTATAGCGGTGTTTTTTGCGGCGCTTGTAAAAGCGCCGCTAAAGACCTTAAAAAACGTCGCTAAAAATCAATTTTGCTGCAGTGGCTCCATGAAGTGTCCCTTGGAGCTAACTTATTGTAGTGACATTTTACTGCTGGTCCATCGTAGACATATCCCTCCGTGATAAAGTAACAATATTTTCATATGTGATTTTTTTTAACCATGTGTTACCTAACCTCTAGACTGACTATTCGAACTATGTAAATCCATGATTTCAGACGATAAGGAAGAAAAATAAAAATTTCTGGAAAGATTAGGGATTTCACGATTTAGTTCCAAGGGATTAAGGATGTAGAAAAATCCCTCAATCAATGATTCAAAAAAGGGTTTGTTGAAGATTTTAGGGATTCAACGGAGATTTTAGATGTTATGGATTTGGGGATTCATTATTTAAGGAACTTGACGAGTTGGAGATTTTAAAATTTAGGGAAAGTTTCAAATTTGGGGGTTTGAGATGATTTTGGGGATTTAGGGTTTTTTTTTGTTTATGTTTATTAAAGTTGTTTAATTTTTTTGACGCGTCAGTATTATTATTTGAATGTCTACCACATCATCAGCCAATTGGCATGCCACATAGACCAATATTTTTGACCAGCCATTGACTAATGGTCAGCTGATGATTACCGTTTTAGCTGGGTTGATGTCTAAAAAAATCCATTACATTGAGGGTCGAAATCAGAAAAAAAAGAAGTTAGGGGCAATATCCAAAAGCCCTCCAAAGGTTGATGGTTTTTTTTTGCAATTATTTTTTTTTTCATGTGAAAATTTGCATAACTAAATATTCCTAAATAAATACAACTACTACCTTAATAAGCTTATACTCCTAAGGTTCTTCAAGAATCTAAATCACGTTCTCTAGATGGGTCCTACCTTTGAGTGACAATATACTACTACTTATAATAGTTCTTTTCATTTTATCTTTTTTATAAAACAACTTACCTACAAAGCTAAAAGGATAACAATGACATTTTGCATTTTAAAGGAAACATCACTTTCCTTTCCTCAACTTTTCCCCTCCAAATTGGGGTAATTAAAAACTGGGTAATTTAAGGGAAAGTAAAGGATATTCAACTCCCCTTACATTCCCTTGCTTTAATATAAAATTTTTTCCAAACAATGAAAATGATATTGCATTCCCTTCCTTTCCTTTTTGCTTTCCCTTGTTTTTATACAATCCAAACATAGAGTTAAGGAAGAAATTAAACTAAAAAAAAGAACTAAAGAACCGATTTCAATAGAAAAAGAGGCCTACCCATCCAAATTGAAGTTTTACAAAGACACCTTGATCAAGTCATCAGTCGCATTCTGAGATAAACTAGTACTGGAGAATGACATCATGGATGTGGAGTCAAAAGATGAGGAAATCGAAGAAAGCTTTGTAATGGAATAAGAGAGTGAATTGCATATGCTTCTTTCAAAATAGGATAAGCACAAAACTAGAAAGAAATGGGAGCACATTCTCATTATTAAAGTGTTTGACAAGGCTATGAGCTTTTTTTCTTTCTCAAAATGAGACTCCAAGCTCTGTAGAAGTCAAAAGGAGCATTAAGGCAAGACTGCTTTTTGATTAAATTCATGTGTGTTGTTTACTATGATTATGTCTTAAAAGAAGGTCATTGGTTTGTTAATGTCGTTTCTTAACCTTACAAAAATGGACTCCTAACTTCCGAGCCTCACAAGCCTATTCCAACTCTATTGCAACCTTGATTTTGTCCACTAGAGTTGGCTATGAGTATTACAATTCCAATATCCTCTAGAAACCTGGGAAAGGAATAGGAGGTCTGTTGAGGATTGATAACCATACTATAAGTGCATTTCATTTATTATGGACTACATCTTGACCTCCATGTTGTTAGTTCTAGTTAATGGACAATGTCTTGAGAGCTTTAAGCCTTATAAAATGATCCAACAAGGTGACCCTTTGCCTTAGTATCGAGAATGCATATGAAGGAAAATTTGGAACCTGATTAAAATATCTATGAGATGGTCTAACCTATAACACCTTCTATTCGTTGATGGCATAATCTTGTTTATGAAGTTTGTTAGAACATTTTCAAATATTTATAGTATTCCAATAACTATAAATGAATGAGTGTAATTAATCAAAAGAAAAATATTTTGATCATTGGTCAAAAGTTATATAACTTGATTTTTGAAAAAGATTTATAACTATTCAAACAATACTATTTGAATAGTTTTAAAATTAAATGAATAATAATTATTATTATTATTTATTCATAAAGGCACCTATTGAAAGATATCTCTATGAAGAGACATGCAAATTCCTATAAATAAGAATGGGGTTTCATTTGGAAATCACACCAACAAGTTCTAAAAATTCTTTCTATCCTTCCTTATTTTCTAATATTATTAGATTGTTTTATAAAGAGTTATTGCAGAAATTCTTTGTAGAAATTGAGTTTCTTGCTATATATTGCTTAGTGCTTAGTGAACTATTCTCATCAGTGCAAAATGCAAATAGTCATTGGCTTCATTGTATCCTTGAGGTTAATTTTCTTGGAACTCATCTGCATACCGAAGATAGATGGGGGAGAATATAACCTTAAAGATAGTGGCTTGATACATGCCTTAGAGCCTTATCCTATTTCTCCTTTTCCTGTTTGAGTTTCGTTCGTATGTTCGAGATTTTCCTCACCGGAGATTTGTACTAACAGTTTTAAAGTTATATTTCATGATAACTACCACAACACATGATAGTGGAACACTAAGAGAGTTGGCTTCCAACTTTGTCAAACTTGATCGGTTTGATGGTGGCAATTTCCGACAATGACAGAAAAAGATGCACTTTTTATTATCAACTTTGAAGATTGCTTATGTTTTGGATACTCCAAGACCTGAATAGAATGAAAAAGAATATGTTGTTGTAACCCGAGAAAGGAAAAAATTGGACAATTTTGATTGATGATGGTCGTGAAACTAACTAAAAATTCAACTTAAGGCAAGCGCACCTATCAAACAGTAGTATAGTTATGGTGAGACCGAAAATATCGTATCCACGAGGACTAAAAGTACTAGTAATTACTATCTTTTTATTATCTAACCTAACAATTAAGAGAGTGTTTTATCTAAGACTAATTATCTAATTAACTAAGATTACGACAGATATTAAAGTTGGAAAATACTTTTGGAAAACCGATGGAGGAGACAATACCCAAGGAAGAATCCACCTAAACTTTACTTATTACTTCTGAATTAGACGATTTATTTACTTGACTTAATCTGTAGAAATCCCTGATTTATGTTAATATCTCTCTCGAGACTAAAAACTCTAGGTTGATTAATCGAAATCTCTTTCTAATTAAAACCCTTATTGTCGCATTAACTCGATCTATGGATTCCCTTATTAGATTTGACTCTAATTCGGTAGATTTATGTCGTCTTATCTCTAGGATTACATGTAACTCTGCTTAATTATGAATGATCTACTCTTAAGTAGGGATTTTTGCTCCACTGAATAAGCAGATCAAAAACCTGAATTAATATCCTGGAATATTAAAGCAATGGTTAAAACTCACAATTAAGAATAAGAACAAGTATTTATCATATAATTCAAATAGTAATAAGATTCGTCTTAGGTTTCATCTCCCTTAGGTATTTAAGGAGTTTAGTTCATAATAATGGAAACCATATTGGGAAAACAACAAAACATAAAGAAACCCAAAGAACTTCTAAGGAAATTAAGTGGAGATCTTCAATCTTGAAGTAGATCCTACTTCCAAGCTGATTTTGATGGTTGTCCTTGAGTATTTTTTGCCTTCTACTCTCCGTCCACCCTTTAATCCTCTTCTAGGGTGTTTATATAGACTTTGGAATGCCCAAAATAGCCCAAAATTAGCCTTTTCTGAATAGAATTAGACTTTGGCTCGACAGGGACACAGCCGTGTGCCACGCCCGTGTGAAGGTGCTCAAGCCGTGTGCAATTCTGATTTGGTTTAATGTCGACACGGCCATGACACATGGGCGTGTGGCTTACCCGTGTGTCACACACGGACGTGTGGATTACCCTTGTGGAAGTGCCTAGGCTGTGTGGAATACTGAGATAAGCCCATTTTGTCCGTTTTTGGCCCATTTCTTGCTCTTCTCACCTTCCTATGCTCACCTAAGTATAAAACAAGAATTTAAAGGATTAGGGGCATCAAATTCTCTAAAACTTATGATAAATCATCTAAAAATATGCCAAGCATAAGATAAAAATATGTATATATTATGGTTTATCAATTGCATGTGCATGGGCCACATATTGAATGGTTTATCTGATGGTTTGTTCGACACCTATCAAAATGAGGTCACTGCTAAAGAATTATGGGACAAATTGGAGACAAGATACATGATCGAAGATGTTACAAGTAAGAAATTTCTTGTCAATCGTTTCAATAATTATCAAATGGTTGATGGTCGTTCTGTTATGAAACTATTCTGTGAAATTGAAAATATGTTGAATCAATTTAAGTAATATGATATGAAAATGGATGAAATGATTGTTGTATCCTCCATAATAGACAAATTTTCTCCATTTTAGAAAGACTTTAAAAGAAGTCTAAAACATAAGAAAGAAGAAATATCTCTTGAGGCTGTGGTAAATCATCTTCGTATTGAAGAATAATATCGAAACCAAGATCAAAATCTAAATTCTGAAAATGCCAAAGTGCATGTTACGGAGGAAGTACAGACTACTAAACCATTCAAGAGAAAGTTCAAACAGACTGATAGAGCACCTAAGTTCAAAAAGAAACAAAAGGGCTCATGCTATCATTGTGGTAAGCCGAGACAGTTCAAGAATGAATGTCGATTTTTAAAGAAGAAATCATCTTTTAAAGCTGATAATAACGAAAAGTTTGTTACAATGATATCTAAAATTAATACGACACAATATGATATATATGGTGGATTCATACAGGAGCAACCAAAAATGTGTGTAAAGACAAAAGCATGTTCACAAAGTTCACAGAATGTGAAAATGACAATGTCTTGTACATGGGAAATTCTCCCACCGCAGCAATCAAAGGCAAAGGGTCTGTTGAACTATAATTCACTTCTGGAAAGGTTTTAACCTTAAATGATGTATATTATGTACCAGAAGTTAGGAAGAACTTAGTGTCTAGAAGTCTGTTGAATAAGTTTGGTTTCAAACTTGTTTTTGAGGCAGATAAGTTTATTTTGTCTAAGGGAGGAATTTTTGTAGGGAAATGGTATATGTATTAGAGTATGTTCAAACTCAATATTATTAATAAGAATAAAAATACTATTTCTGCTTATATGGTTGAATCTTTTTGTTTATGGCATTATAGATTAGGTCATTTGAATTATAGAAAATTGAATGACATGTATAAGTTAGATTTAATTCCTGTTTTTAATAATATTGAAAAATGCAATACATGTATGTTGACTAAAATTACAAGAAACTCTTTCCCAAATGTTAAAAGGAAAACAAAATTGCTTGATTTGATATATAGTGATTTATGCGACATGCATAATACTCCTATATTAGGTGGAAAGAAATATTTTGTAACTTTTATTGATGATTGCTCTAGATATTGTTATGTATATTTATTGCATTCAAAAGATGAAATGCTTCGTAAATTTAAAGTTTATAAATCTGAAGTTGAACTTCAGTATGAATCATTTATCAAGTACTTAAGATCGAATAGAGGTGGAGAATACTATTACCCAAGTTATTTTGAATCCACTGGAATTGTCCATCAAGTTTCAACCTCTTATACACCGCAACAAAACGGTGTAACTGGAAGGAAAAATAGAGTCTTGACTGAAATGGTAAATTTAATGTTATCATATTTAGGTCTTGGACAAGGTTTTTGGGGAGAAGTTGTTCTAACAACTTGTCATATATTGAATAGAGTTCATAATAAGAAAACTGAAATAACCCCCATGAACAATGGAAGAAAAGGAAACCAAACCTTAATTATTTGAAGGTTTGGAGTTGTAGAGCTATTGTCAAAGTTATAACACCTAAACATAAAAAGTTAGGTGAAAGAGGAATTGGATGCATATTTATAGGATATGCACATAATAGCAAGGCATATAGATTCGTGGTAATTGAACCAAATGATTCAATTTCAATTAATACTGTTTGAATCAAAAGATGCTATTTTTGATGAAAATAGATTTAATTCTATTTTAAGACAATTACATCCACAACAATTGATTCATTCTTCAAATGAGAATGAGATTCCATTGGAACAAATTGATAATAATGATGAATCTTGTCAAGAATTAAGAAGAAGTAAGAGGATTAAAAAGGTCAAAGATTTTGGACCAAATTTCATTATGTTTCTTGAAGGAAAATGTGAAAGTATATGTAATAAGATACCTTATTGTTATAATACAAAATCTGATCCTATTACATTTGAAGAGGCAATGAAATCTCAAGACTGTTTTTTGGAAAGAAGCAATAAATGATGAGATGGATTCAATAATGGGAAATCAAACTTAGATTTTAGTTGATCCTCCACCCGTCTCCAAACCAATAAGTTGTAAATGGATCTTCAAAAAGAAAATGAAGGTCGATGGAACCATTGATAAATTTAAAACAAGGTTGGTAGCCAAAGGTTTTACACAAAAACAATGTATTGATTACTTTGATACTTATGCTCTAGTAGCAAGAATTGCCACAATTAGACTCTTAATCTCGCTTACCTCTATATATAATTTGGTTGTTCACCAAATGGATGTTAAAACTGCATTTTTAAATGGTGAATTGGAAGAGAAAGTGTACATAGAACAACCGGAAGGATTTGTTATTCCAGGACAGGAGCATAAGGTATGTAAGCTTGTTAAAGCTTTCTATGGACTTAAACAAGCACCAAAACAATGACACCAAAAGTTTGACAAGGTTGTTTTGCTAATGGCTATAAAATAAATGAAACCGATAAGTGCATATATAGCAAATTTGAAAATGGAAAAGGTGTCTGTGACAGCCCAAAATTGACCCTAGTCGGGAAGTGGTTTCGGGACCACTAAACCGAGTCATAAAAATAATTAACCGTCATAATTGATGCTCATTATATGTACATGTGCATGTGTGAAAATTTCGTGTTTGAATTTTGTTAATTGTAAGTGAATTTTATCAAATAGGACTTATGTGAGAAAATTTTGAAATGTGCTAGGCAAATGCAAAGTGGCCTATTAATGCATATTGTGAAAATGATGGGTTTGCATGTCAATTTACCCAAATTAAGGCATAGTGGCCGGCCATGCTATGAGTGGAAACATGTCACAAACATGTTATGTTAGTGAGGTATGTTAGGAAAAATAAAATAAGGAGTATGGGTAATAAAGAAATGGAAACAAAAAAAAATGTGTGGTTGTTTCCCCCCATTGCCGTGAGTTAAAGAAAAGAAAAGAAAAATTTTGTTCATCCTTTTTCATCTTCTTTTGGCCGAAAATTCTAAGGAAGGAGGAAGGAGTTCTTGCTTCATGTTTGGTTTGGAAGAGGATTAGGAGGAGGTTTGGCCATACTTGTATCTAGATCAAGGTATGTTTGAGGTTGTGCCATGAGATTCATGCATGTTTTAGTTGCTAGCTTGAGTTCTAATTAGCCCATGGTTCAAATCTTTGCTATGTCATGGGGATGATATTCGGCCTAGGTGGATTTTGTGTTAATGCCATTGCATGCTATATATGAAGCTTGTTAATGATGCATCTGATGGTGGATTGATGATTATTGAATCTTCTTTTTAGCATTTTTGAGTGAGCACATATGTGCATTGGTTGCTAGATGGAGAAGAATCGGCTAGCAAGTTGTGTGCTAAGGCGGAATATAATTTTTGTATATTAATGAGTAATGCATGTGTTAAATTGATGGAAAGGGAGAGGATGCTTTACTAGTGTATATATGTGTGTATTAGCCAAGTTTTGAACTTGAAACAAAATGGTGTTTAGTCAATACAAGTAACCATACTTGTAGAATGTATTAAGTGTTGCAATCGGCCCCAACATAGACATGTATGTTCGGCCACATGAATAAGTACATAAGCTATGTGTATGTTCGGCCATAGGTAGCCTATTGATGGCTTTAGCTTGACTTAGAAAATTTGGCTAAGGGGAAATATTAGCTAGTATGTTGAATTCGATTCGTGATTTCGTACACATGTGACTCTAATGTCTAATGTATATATGGGCTAAGTACCTTGAGCTTCTCTTTTGATGTTCGAATGAATTGTATTAAATTGCTTGATGTGATTAAAAATGCGTATGACCATTGTGTATTTGAGCTAAAAGGGTGGCCATATGACCTATCAAACTCCTTGTCATATTCGGCCATAAGCTAGCAAAATGAGACTTTAATGAGTTAAATTTGTTTGAATTAGCTCAAGAGCTTAGAGGACCCCAGTTGGATAAGGGAAAGGAAAAAGTGGTCGAGTAGCCATCGGAATCGTTCGACAACATCCGAGGTAAGTTCTTGAGTAAAAGAGCTTAAATTATGATTTGATTAGATCATGTTTTAAGCAAATCAAAATCATGCTCTTTGTGTGTGGCTATTGAGCCGAAATTGCAAGAATGTTAAGTGTCTTGTGTTTGAGTTTTGCTAACGAAAAAGAAATACGAATGTGCCATGATTTATTGTTAAATGTGCATGGTTATTTGAATGATGTCCGGGCTAAGTCCCGAAGGCTTTGTGCTAAGTGACCATATCCGGACTAAGATCCGAAGGCATTTGTGCGAGTTACTAAATCCGGGTTAAGTCCCGAAGGCATTTGTGCGAGTTACTAAATCCGGGTTAAGTCCCGAAGGCATTTGTGCGAGTTACTATAACCGGGCTATGTCCCGAAGGCATTTGAACGAGTAGCTATATCCGGTTAAATTCCGAAGGTACGTGATTTGGGAATGAATGATCTTGCTGTAAAAATTTCAGTTAATACGCTTGAAACATCCCAACATTGAGGTATGTTTCGTATGTGCTTTGAATTAGTTGAGCCCTTACAAATAAGTATTCGCTCAGTTGATAAATGAGCTACCGGCCTTTGGCTAAGTTGATCTTTGTGTATGAATAAAAGGGTTGGTAATGTGAAGTAAGTATGATATTGAAAATTTGTGCATATGAAATTATCCGTTTAGCTACATGAATGCTATACTTTTATTGTGCTGGAATCCCTTGCTCAAAACTTACTAAGCATAAATTGCTTACTCCGTCTCCTTGATTCTCTGTTTTATAGATTTTGGTTCTCCAGCTATCGGACTCGGGATTTTGAAGTCGAAGTCGCCCACACTATCAAAGCCCCCCTTTTGGTACAATTTTGGTTGAACTTCGAAATGGCATGTATAGGACTACCCTTTTTGTTGGGGGTCATGGACCCTTTGGACTTGTATAATTTTGGATAGCCATGCGAAAATGGCTTATATATGTTTGAGTATAATGTTATAATCATTTGGTATGGATATGGTTATTGAGAGGTGTGGATATGCTTAACAAGGATTGGCCATGGGAATGGTTAATCACTATCATAATTTGTGCTATTTATGCTAAAAGGGTTAGTTGAATCATGGAAACTATGAAATAGGTAAAGTCTACCTTAAAGGCAGATGCTGACAGCAGCAGTGATGTAGATTTGGAAAATCACTAAAAATAGTAGGAAGGGAATTAAATAGTGAATAAATTATGTAAACGAACCTTGATGAATCTATTTTCATAGGAAAGTAACGAAACGATCATATGGACAGTATGTTAAGAGATTTTCAGGTTCTCGTAAGACAGGGCCAGAACGGTTTCTGGATTCCCTGTTTCAACTTTGGAAATTCATTATAAATTAACCAGAGATAATTAGGAGTCATGCCATATATGTATAGATTCCTCTTTGAGTCTAGTTTCTATAGAAACAAATGACATCAGTATTGAAGCCCTGTACAGGGAGATATCCAAGTCGTAATGCGCAAAGGTCAGTGTAGTCGATCCCTGTAACATGGGAGACTTTGACTAATAAACTGTACGAATTGGCCCAACCAAAAATTCTAGAAAAAAATATGTAGATGGGCATATGAGTCTAGTTTCAGGGAAAATTTACGAAACTGGATTCCGAGTTTCTGAACTCAAGATGATTTTTAAAGCGACTAGTACGCAGATTGGCAGTGTCTGGGAAATTTGTTTATAAGTGGTTAAAGTCTGTTAACACCTCGTGTTCGACTCCGGTGACGGTCTCGGGTTCGGGGTGTTACAGTGTCATAATTTGCTTATATGTAGATGACATGCTCATTTTTGGCACGGATTTGGAACAAATAGAAAACACAGAGAAATTCTTGTCAAACAACTTTGCTATGAAGGATATGGGTGTAGCAGATGTTATTCTTGGGATTAAAATAATTCGAGATGAAAGTACTTTAGCTTTATCACAATCACATTACATTGAAAAGGTACTTAAAAAGTTTGGTCTTTTCAACTGTATACTAACATCTACACCCATGGATCCTCAAATAAAATTAGTATCTAATGTTGGTAGGAAAATTGATCAATTGAAATATGCAAGTCTAATTGGTTGTCTTATGTACATAATGACTTATAGAAGACCACGTATTGTATATAGTATTGGGAAATTGAGTAGGTACATAAGTAATCCAAGTAGTTTTCATCGGCAAGCTTTGAATAGAGTACTTTTTGTACTTAAATAAAACTATTAATTATGCATTGTGTTATAATAGATATCCTCCGATTTTAAAAGGGTATTCAAATGCTAGTTGGATTACAAGTTTGGAATATCATGCATCTACTAGTAGATGGATCTTCATTCTTAGTGGAGAAGCCATTTCTTGGGGTTCCAAGAAACAAACATGTATTACTGATTCCACCATGGCAGTAGGATTTATTGCATTAGTCGCTGCATCTAAAGAAGCAGAATGGTTAAGAAATTTACTTTATAATGTACCTTTATGGCCTAAGCCAATTTCACCTATTTTTATCCGTTGTGATAGTGAGGTTATTCTAGCAAAGGCATATAACCAAGTACATAATGGAAAGTCTAGACACATTGGATTAAGACATAGCTATGTACGACAATTAATTTCTAATGGAGTGATCACTATTAATTATGTGAGGTCAAGTGAAAATTTGGCGGATCCTTTGACAAAAAGTCTTGCTAGAAATGCAGCAAAAATGACCTCAAAAGGGATAAGACTCAAGCCTATTAATTTTAGTCACCCATAATGGAAACTCGACTCAACACTTGGTATAACATCAAGTCTTGAGTTCAATGGGACAAAGTACATCATTAGTATGTGATTGTTAGCACTATAAATAAATCCATCCTAAGGTTAAAGTGCTAAGTACTCGTAATGATAAGGGAATGATGAATAATGTACTCTTAATGGACCCATAGCATAAATACGTTAGAGTGTTATAATTACGGGAACACTCTTGATGGGATCTACCTATATGAGTGGAAGTGTGGCCGCTTTTAGGAGCTCAAGGGCTTGTCTCTGACAACACTCATGAAAAGAGGACACAGACACATGGTCATAATAGTGTCCCTAGATACTATGCATTGACTGATGTAGAAATAATTGTATGAGATGTGTTCGATTAATCAAATGGAATAGTTGGTTCAAAGCTTAGTCTACCATACAATTTCGATTAATTTTAGCATATTTTCACTTAGTGAAAGTTCAATAGTAAGACACCTTCATTTATGCAAATTGATTTCTGTAACATCCCGAAATAGGGCCTAAACGAAACAGTGGTTGCGAAACCACAAATCTGAGGTAGAAAAATTTATTTTATTATTATTTTTAGGTTCATGATATGATTGCATGATTGTGTGAAAATTTCGTGATGAAATTCTATGCATAAAGTGCTTAAGTTGAGATTAGGGACTAAATCGAATAATTTGCAAAACTTGCATTCTAGAAGTTTTTAGTATGAAAATGCTTTGGAATATTAATTAAGAGGGTTTAAATAAAAATTTGACCAATTTCTAAGTTCATGGACAAAATAGGACATGGATGGAATTTTTGAAAGTTTAATAAGGAAGGGCATTTTGGTCATTTGGATATTAAATGAAATAAAAAGGGAAAAATAACACAAAATTCATCATCTTCTTCATTAGCACGAAATTTCAAGGGTTCTCCATAGCTAAGGTTTATTTCAAGCTTTCAAGCTCCATAGTAAGTGATTCCAAGCCCCGTTTTTAATGTTCTTTACGTTTTCGGAGTCCCGGTAGCTCGATAAAGCTTATGCTAGCAATAATTTAAGTTAGGGTTCATATTTGGAAAAATACCCATTGGTGAAAGTGTTTATTTTGATGTTTTATGATATAATATGAGGTTTTAAATTATGTTAGACAACTTGTGCTACTCGGTTTTAAGTGAAAACGAGTAAAAGGGCTTAATCGGTAAAAATACCTAATAGTCATAACTACATGTTAGAGTCTGAATTTGATGTTGTCACAGAAGGGAAAAATGATCAACATGTCATAAAACATAAGAAAATAGGATGAAGTTTAAATTACGAGCCTTGGGGCAAAAGTGCAAATATGTGAAAGTTTAGGGGCAAAAATATAATTTTCCCAAAGTTTGGGTCAAGGACTGTTTTGATAAATATGAATATTAAATAAGTTAAATTTGCTATTATAGATCAAGAAGAGAGAAATTCGGGAGTAGATCGGGGAAAAGAAAAAGTAAAGGACTAAATTGTAAAGTTTAGTCACATTTTGTATCGAGGTAAGTTTACAGTAAATAAATGCAATATTCTTTTATTTTACATTATTATTGTCAATTTCCAGCATTTATATACTTAATTTTTTTAGAATATTTAAAGTCGAATTAAAGGCGAAGTGACAGAGAAAAAGCATTAGGTAGCCCCGTTTGAACCTTAGGAATGTTAGGATATTGGGGTTGACAGGACAGGACAGGACAAAAATGACCCATGTAAGTCCATATCAGATATATGGCTTTGGAGACAGGAATGAGCCATGTAAGCCCATATTAGATATATATATATGGCATTGGAGACAGGAATAATTCATGTAAGTCCATGTTGAAGACATGGCATTGGCAAGATATTGATAGACAGGAATGACCCTAGTATCCTTAGTATTCCGAGTGGTTCAACGGGTCATTGTACACGTTAAATTACAGTGAATTATCAGCAAAATGGAAGGTAGATTATATTTAGGAATAGTGAAAGGTCAGGTAAGAAAGAAGGTAAGTGAGTAAAGAAGAAGGTAGAAAATGAGAACTAAAGAAAGTTTATGAGGCTAGGTGACATTATGTATTTCATTATGTTGAATGTTGTAATTTATTTTGCTTGTAAGCTTACTAAGCCTAGTGCTTACTCTCTTTATTTTCTTTTTCTTATAGTTTTTTATCTAGCCACTCGGGGATCGAAGGAAACGTCAGAAACCCGATCACACTATCGAAGAAATCACATTGGTATAGTTAGACGTTTCGTTTTGTGTATGGCATGTATAGGAACTTGGTTTCTTTTGATATGATATGATCAATGAATGATGTGTAAATACTTGCTAGTGATTAGCTAATAGAATGACTGATGATATACATGTTTAATAGTATGTATGATTAAGTAGTAACTATCACATGAAAACTATGAAAAATGTGAAAGTAACTTAAAAACGGATTTAAGTATCAAAAATAACGTGACTTTGAAAAATCACAAAAAAAATTGTAGTGACATGGTTTTATGGTGAATAATATATGAAATTAAAGCTCATTGTGTCTATTTTAATATAGAATAAGCAAAACAGGTAAAGGTTTTGTATTTTATAAGATATCCGAGTTTTAGTGAAATAGGGCCAGAGCAATTTCTAGATCCCCTGTTCTAACTTTGGAAATTCACCATAAACTTTAAAAAAAATAATTAGGTGGTGTAATTTATATGGTTAGAATCCTTATTGAATCTAGTTTTAATAGAAACAAACGATATAGTCATATGAATTTTGTACAGGGAGAAAAGTGGTTCGTAGTAAGTAGAGGTTAGTGCAGTTGAATTCTGAAACAGGGGTAACTTTAACTAATAAACTGGACTAATTGGCTAAGTAAAAAATTCTAGAAAACAATTAGTAGATATATATATGAGTCTAGTTTCAGGAAAAATTTACGGATCTTAATTTTGAGTTTTGAAACTCGAGAAATGAATTTTTAAGCAACCATGACGCAGAAAAATAGTTTATTTCTAAAATTAAAATAAGTGGTTTAGAGTTGTTTAAAAGGTAAGATAAGTTTAGTAACACCTCAAGCTTGACTCCAGTGACGGTTTCGGGCGTGGGGGTGTTACAATTTCCAAGAATATCAAAATCTAAATATTTTTAAAATGAGGGGAGATTGTTGGAACATTTTCAAATATTTATAGTATTCTAATAACTATAAATGAATGGGTGTAATTAATTAAAAGATAAATATTTTGATCATTGGTCAAAAGTTATATAATTTGATTTTTGAAAAAGATTTATAACTATTTAAACAATACTATATGAATAGTTATAAAATTAAATGAATAATTATTATTTATTTATTCATAAAGACACCTATTGAAAGATGTCTCTATGAAGAGACATGAAAATTTCTATAAATAGGAATGGGGTTTCATTTGGAAATCACACCAACAAGTTCTAAAAGCTCTTTCTATCCTTCCTTATTTTTTTAATATTATTAGATTGATCTACATAGAGTTACTACAAAAATTCTTTTTAGAAATTGATTTCTTGCTATACATTGCTTAGTGCTTGGTGAACTATTCTCATTAGTGCAAAACGCAAATAGTCATTGGCTTCATTGTATCTTTGAGGTTAATTTTCTTGGAACTCATTTGCACACCGAAGATAGGTGGGGGCGAATATAACCTTAAAGATAGTGGCTTGATACACGCCTTGGAGCCTTGTCTTATTTCTTCTTCTTTTTTTAGAGTTCTATTCGTGTGTTCGAGATTTTCCTCACTGGAGATTTGTACTAACAAAGTTTTACATAAAAAACATTAACACCATAAAAAAGTGTTAACAAATTTCTATCATGAATCTAGTCAAAATATTAGTTCCACTAAATCGAAAGTATTCTTCTTTCCTAATATTAGGACGTTTCATAGGAACTTGGTCTTTCAAGATCTCAATATCCAAGAGATAAAAAATCTAGGTAGATACTTCGTTTTCTTATTCATAGTAAGAGAATGCCCAAACAAGAATGTAGTTTCATCGTTAAAAAGGTTTACTCTAAGTTCAATAATTAGAAGGCCAACCTTATTTCTCTTGTCACGCATATGAACCTTATCCAAGCAACTACCTCAACTATCCTAACCTATTTTATGCAGTAAAACTTAATCCCCGCGAGTATGTATAATGAACTTGATATATTTGATCAAATTTTTGTTAGGGGTGAAAATTAGAAAAAAAGGAAACTCCACCATGTTAAGTTGAATACAAGTCACTAATCCCAAGAGTATGGGAAGACTAGGAATGAAGGTCTCTAAGGCACATAACCAACTCTCCTTATTGAGTTGGGTTGTAGAATTATGACTAAAAAGGAGAAATTGTGGGCTTAAATTCTATTGAAATTATGAATTGTAAGAAACCTAAAAAAAAGAGAGAGATAAGCATTCACGGTTTGAGGATCTCTTAGGAAAGTGAATTACCTTATCGAGAGGGGTATTAAATGGAAATTATATAATGAGAGAGACATCGATTTTTAGACCAATAATTGGTTGGGTTTGGGCTTGATTAGGAACCTTATTGAAGGTCTTTTAAATTGTGATAAAGAGAGCTTGGGTTTCGAGGTTTTTAGAAATAATTTAGGGAGAATGGGTTCTACTTCATTTTCTTTGCCTTTGACTCTAGACACTACTGATGCTCTCTTTAGTTTTCCTATTGCCATTCGCATAGAGAGTATGGATACCTTCATATGAGTTTTTACTGAAAATGGGTGCTTTAGTCTTGTTAGTTCTTATGATCTAATTATTGAAAATAACTACAATCAGGATATTAAGGCTAGTTCTTGGAAGGCTCTTTGGAACTTAAAAAATTCCTCCTAAAGTCACTTTCTTCTTTTAGGAGTGCACTAATAAATCTATTCCTACTCGATCTTTTTTAATTATGAGTAAGTTCCAAAATCAAAGTGGTTGACCCTTTTGTAAAGTTTGCAAGGGGACTATCAATCACCTCTTAGGGTCTGTCACGTGGTTGAGAAATGGTGGGATGAGATTAACCTTTCCTAAACCTTCAAATTCTTTCGAAATTTGGACTGGTCTAATTGGTTAGATGCTAACATCTATTTTAAAGATTGGATGAATAATCATAAATTCATTTGGAAAATTGTGTTATGTTTCGTTTTTGTGGTAAGTTTGGTTAATTAGAAACTCTATTATATTTAAGAATAACTCTTGTCTTGATCATCTAAATGATATTGTGTTGGCCAAGGTAAGATTGTAGTTTTTGCATTCTCTACCCCCAAAACAATATTGTATCTCTCTTTCTGTACAGATGCAATAGAAGCCGCCAACTTTGGATTGGTCCAAATTTTATATGGATGGCTCTTCCATGGGAAATCTAGGCGTGGTAGATGCGAGAAAGTGATAAAAAACCATGATAAATATCGGATAAGAGGATTGTCGCGACTCATTCCTAAGATAATCAATGTCGAAACTGAGTTGTGTGCTCTTAAGGTTTAACTTGCAAAATCCCTGAATATTACCAAGCTTGAAATTGAAACTAATGTTAAAAGTATGATTAGCTTGATTGAGAATTCTTCCTTAACTATGTGTTATCTACCTTAGTTTTTTACTGCAAGGTACTCTTGAACAACTTTTAATAAACAATACTCAAGCACATATTTTATTTTTAGGGATGGTAACAAGTGTGCAAATGTTATGGCTCATTTGGGTGTCAACTTTCTTACTCATTCGTTCATGTAGGTGTTTAATTTAAACTTATTTTGTATTTGTAACACTCCATATCAAACTGTATCATCATGCTCGTTTGGGTATCAACTATCTTACTCATTCGTTCATGAGGGGTTTAGTTTAAAATTATTTTGTATTTGTAATAATCCATCAAACTGTATTAAACTTGTAGCATTGGTCGACTCTGTTGGAATGTTTGATTTTAATATTACGCTCTTTTTTTGACAAAATAAATATTTTAATTGTTGAACATTTTTTTTTAAAAATTTAACATATTTTTTAATGTTTACAATATAATCTTATATATTTTTATATATTTAATTTTTTGCTATACAAATCACATAGTATATAAATTAATATAATACATTATATTATAAAATTAGTAAATGGGTTAGACTGAGCCAAGTTCTAAATGCTAGAGCCTGGGCTCAACCCGTATATTAAATTTTCCTAAATTTTTTGCCCAAATTTATTTTTCGAGCCTAATATTTTTGTCCAAACCCTCCCAAATATTAGGCATACCTTTAGACTTCAACTAACAGTCCAACCCTTGAACAAATCTATTATTAATGAACTTATGTAAATTTGAATATATGCTATCAATTGGATTTTAATTTTTGAATAATAACTTTGTAAAGCTTGATATACACCAAGAGGGGGTGAATTGGTGTTTAAAATTTTTGGAAGAAATATGGTGATAAGTCTGACACAAAGATTTATAGTGGTTCGACTCAAATTTGGCTACCTCCACTGTCTTAGCTTATCACAACTAAGAATTTTCCAAATTCACTAATTTGAAACCTTTTGAGGGTAATGTTTAACCTTTACAAACACTATTTTTTAATGTGTAAGATAGACCCACTCCCCCTTAAGGTTTTCTACCCAAAACTTTAAGTAAACCCTCACAAAGATGAGAAATAAATTGACAAAAAAGGAATGCCTCTCAAAGGCTAATTTACAACAATATAGCTCAATCAAATGATTTTACAACACTTGAAAGAAATAACTACCTAAGTGTGTATATGAAGAAAAAAAATGAGAAATACAATGTAAAGATTGAAATTATGCATAATAGATTTTGTTAGCTTGTTTCTTGTCTTAGATTAAAATTATGCACAATAGATTTCGTAAGCTTGCTTATTGTTTTCTTTTGAGTGTTTTTAATCTCTATTTATATCCTCTTGTTGGTTTGTAGCCACTTAGAATGGTTAGAGGGAAAATTGAGCCACTGGAGACATTGATTTGAGCATTTAATTTAATTGCAGGAGCATAAATATCGATTCATTAGTCATTAAGGTTCAGTTACTTTAAAATGTAACAGAGCAAAACAAAGAGGGTTCGGTACCCTTGGATATAAAAGAACCATTTTGAGTTGTCGCAAAATGCTTATTGCCAAGGTGGTTATAAGTTCCTTTGCTAAAGGGTCTGGTACCTAAAAAAAACTTGCTTTCTGCCAAGAAGGGTACCAATTCCTTTGGCTTGGGTATCGTACCAACCTAAAATACTTGGAAATTTTGTTTAAAACGATTTTGAAGCTTTTGACTTATTTATTAGAATTAAAAATAACTTATTTATTAGTATCAAAAATAATTCCTTCAAACATAATTTATTGGGATTATTTATTATATTAAAATATTAGAAAAACAAAGGTAACAAATTTGAAATACTAAAACGTTATATATTCAATATTTTAACGAAAATCTATTAATAATTTTATCAATTGGATTTTAATTTTTCAAATCAAACAAATAAAATAACACTAGATTATTGTACAGTTATGATGTGGGTGAAAAATATTTATGTAACAACCTTACAAAAATTGATTTAAAAACTAAATATAGTGTTCATTGGCAAAAATCTGGGATTCACTATGGTCCCATCTCTACTAGTTGGCAAAAATCTGGGATTCAGTATGGTCCCATCTCTACTAGTCGATCAGTGAAAGCTCGTCAATTTGTTTTTGGTCTAATGTGAGGGTTTAGAACTTAGGACCCCTTAAAGATTGGTATATAGGGAATGCACCAATAAATGATAATGTGTTTGTTTGCATTGGGATATTCTGCAATAATGGTATTTTGCATAAGGTGCTTTTTCATGTAGGGAATATCAAGCCTCCTTCTTTAGGCGACAGATAGGATCAATGTGTTTGGAAGCGGGGGTTTCATCACCAATTCACGGTTAAGGATGCTCATAGGTCCTCAATAGAGCGCAGATGGGATGCTATTGACTTTAAATGGAACATGGTATGAAGTTTGAGACTACCTCAGAGAGTACATCATTTTTTATGTACACCAACGCGACACCAATTACTAGCAAACGTTGAGAGATGTTGGAGGATGTTGGACAACCCACAGTGCTTGATCTGTGGTGCAGGCCAAGAGACAACGCTACATATTCTATAGGACTACTATGTAATCAAACGGACTTGGAGTAGATTCAGTAATGCCAGTATTGATGCTACTTTTTTCTCTAGTAACCTGCTGGATTGGATTTGTGCGAACTTAAAGGTTGACAGGTTTCTTACTTATATGGATGTTCCATGGAACATGTTTTTTTGGTGTCTTCATTTGGCTGGGGTGGAAAAGAAGAAATGAATTTGTTTTTAGTAGCAAATGTGACAGTATTGAGTCAGTTCTCCAGTATAATGTTGCTTAGACCCAACATATATGGGGCCAAAGGATGGATGGGTGAATATGAATACTGATGGGGCAGTTTTTACGAAATCTGGTAAGGTACTATTGGTGATGTTATAAATGACTCTTTGGGAAGATTGCTATTGGGTTTTTCTCGGTGTTTTTACGATGCTTGAGTTAGAGTTGTGGCCAATTTTTGAAGGATTAAATCTAGCCTAAGGCCAAGGATTTAAAAGGGTTATTGTGAAGAGTGATAATTTGACTGTTATTAAGCTTGTTGAAGACTCTACGACCGTTTCCAGTGTACTTTCTATAGTACAAGCTATCGACAAAATGAAGGGAAGGCTTGACAACTAGTTTTTTGTTTGATTGGAAAAAGCCTAATATGGTAGCAGACCATCTAGCTAAGATGGTTGCAGAAACGTTCATCATCTCAGAATCTTCCATGTTGTTCCCTCTAGTCTAACTACCATGCTTGAGAGAGATTTGTTGGGTCTTCATAGAGTGTAACAGTCTGGTTTAGACCCTAGTCTGAACAGTGGTTTTGGGACCACGAATCTGAGTCAGAAAAATATTCTAATATTATATTCCGTGCTTAAAGTATGTGGATTGATATGTATGAATTTTCGTATAAAAATTTGATCGTTTGTGTGCTCAATTTGTTAAAAATACCTAATCGCGTGAAAAGTAAAAGATGTGTTCTATTTGTTCAAGTGCCAAATTACTATGTCTTTATATATGTGGGGTTCTTATGATGCAATTATACTATTGAATTAATGCATGGACATTAATGGACATTAGTTAGTGGATTTCTAATGATAATAATAAAGTTAAAAATGAAAATTGATTAATAAAGCCATAATAATAAAACAAAACATGATAATAAGGCCATTTATGCTCATATTGTCGAAAATCAAAAAGAAAATGGAAGAACAAGAACTCTTAGGGTTTCAGCACTCACATTGGCTAATTAGGTATGTGTTTTTGATCAGCTTTTGATAATTTCTACGTTTTTGTGATCGTTGCTTGATATTCTATAAAGCCCATGCCTAACTTTCTAATTTTGATGATGATTTTGAGTTAAGCCATTGTTGATTTTGTAATTTTTGTGAAGTTAGTTGATGGAAAATGAAAGATATGTTTTGGGTTGATATGTTTTGGGTTAATATATTTTTTATTTGAATTTTTGATGAAATTGAGTAATTTGGACTAAATTGTGAAATTTGTAAACTGAGAGACTAAAATGTGAAATAAATAAAATATTTGGGCTTGTATGAGCTATATGAAAATTCGACTAAGCTTGTATAAAAGGAAATTTTGAGTATTTTGTGACTTTGTAAACTAGGGACTAAAATGCAAAAATGTGAAAATATAAAGGCTAATTTGTAAAATGCCCTAAATATGTGTTTTTGGATTGATTTGAATGATTTGGTGAATAAAATGGTTAAATTTGAATATGTTTAGATCAAGAACCAAAGAAAATGGAATTAGACCGGGGAAAGTCGAAATTCGTCGAGTAATCGACTTTGTCCGTTTATTTTCGTATGAGGTAAGTTTATAAGTAAATAAATGTTGTTAAATTCGATTGTATATGCATTATATCTGCTGAATTGAATTAAAATAAATAATTGTGTATATGCCGAATAGAATTAAGCATTGAAGAATTAGTTATGAGCTAGAATTGAACGAATTATGACGTCCAAAAGCCCCGTACGAACCTTAGGAATAGTTAGGAGACATTTGTCATGACATAGGATTCCGATATGTGATATCGTGTCAGACCACGCCTGGGATTTGGCATCGACTTGAGATATCGTGTAAGACCGTGTCTGGGAAACTGGCATCGATTAGAGATTATGTGTAAGACCCTGTCTGGGACAATGGCATTGATATTTGATTACATGTAAGACCACGTCTGGGACATTGGCATTGTACGAGCTTATGAGTTATCCGAGTATCCTTATTGATTCTGAACTGTTCAACGGGCATTCCAAGAAATAAATGAGTATATGAATGTGCATCTGAATCAGGTATGTTACGATGTATATGAAATTAAGCAAAGAAAGTGAGTATGATTATAATCAGTTAATATATGATCTATGTGAAAATGACATGTGGATACTAGCAAGTGAACTATGATCAAATGAATTAGATGAGAAATGTAGAATTGTAATTGTATTTTACCATATATGATTCAGGTACATGTGATTTTGTATATGAAATTATGATATGAAATGTGAGTATGTTACAAATGACGATATGTGAAATAAATAAATGAATAATGTGTTATATATGCTCGTTATATGAAATTGTGGTTCAATGTTTCGGACATGAGATTTATGAAATGTGAAACATGGCATTGATGTATGATTTCTGGTTTGAAAACTTGAATAGATAACGGAATTAAAATGGTTGAGTTGACTATATGGTTCATATATTCAAATTTGATTAATGTGAATAAGGGAATTATAGATGTTCGAGTTTGGGAGTATTTGTGAAGAAGTTGATAAAATGTTACGTATGATTTGTAATAAATGATTACGATTTGGTTGACGTTGTAATCTAATGGTCATTATTTGAAATTGGAAGTATGGTTTATATGTTCTCTGATAAATAAGCTTAATAAAGTTACTAAATTTGGCTTATTCAAGTTGAATTATATACATGATCGGCTTACTAAGCTCTCGAAGCTTATTCTGTGTGTTTTTCCTATGTTTATAGATTATCAAAAATCTGCTCGGGTTGGAAGTCGATGGAGACGTCATCACACTATCTGGTTATCATTTCGGTAAATAATGTTTTGAGATTTGGTTATGTGGCATGTATAGGCTAGAAGTATGAGAATATGTTTGGTGATATTAATATTTAGCCATGTGATTTGGCTTGGTTATGTAATGCAAATTATGCCTATTTGTTATGTTCTTGAATGGCCAAATGAATTGGTCAAATTGGTAAGTTTTTGGTATATGCTTATTTGAGAAATTAGTAAAGCTATGGTACATATGTTTTGACATGATTTTGGCTTATGATTTGGCATGATATAATATGGATTATAAGCTTGAATATGGTTGATAACAATATAGCATGAATGATGTAAGTTTTGGTATTGAAATTGGCTGAAATTATGTACAAATGTGCTTGGTTTGATGCTTGTCGATTTGACCCAAATTGGGTGACAAATTGGCTTTCAAATGGCCTATTTTTGTCCGCACGGGCAGAGACACGGGCGTGTGTCTCAGCTGTGTGCAACACACGGTCATGTTGCCCCTGTGTCCCCTGAGGTAGTCCTACAATTTTAATTCAATCTTGAACACGTCCAAAGCACACAAGCGTGTGGCTAACCGTGCGACCCAAGTTAGTTTTGACCACGTCCAAGGCACACGGGCATGTTTTGTGGCCGTGATTAAGTAGTATGTATGCCCTGATTTGACACGGTCTAGACACACGGACCTGTCTAATGCCGTGTGGGGCACACGACCTGTTCACACAGGCACATGACCTCTATAACTTTGAAAATTGTTTTAGTTTCAAAAAATTTTGTATAAGCTCGGTTTAGTCCCGACTCCTTTTCTAAAGCATGATTAAGGTCTCGTTGACCTATATAAGGGACTCTATAATGATTTTTGACTATGTTTGTGGGTGTTGATATTGAATTGTTTGAAAATTATTTCGATTTGTCTGGTAATGCCTTTAACCCTGATCCGGCGACAGATACGGGTTAGGGGTGTTACATTTGGTTGATTTGGTTGGTATCAGAACTATGGTTTAGTCGATTTTAGGACTACCATAGAATATGTGAGTCTAGCTATACATGCCACATTTAACCTGCGATAGTGTGATATCTCCCGACTCTAACGAAAATTGTTTTGATGAGACAGATAAGTTTTCCAACTGAGCTAATTTTGATAGTACGGAATGTGTACTCAAATGTTTGAATGAAAATGTGTTAATTATGAGTTGAAACTCATGAAGGTAAGGATCAAAGAGTATGACATTTTGTAATTGATAAATGTTATAATTATATAAGCATATGAGTTGTGATATTTGGATTATGATTATTATATGAAATGCTTTAATCATGAAATAGTGATTTGAGTTGGCATATGAACTATGTGTTAAGAACAAAAGTGATTAAAAGAAAATGTTTATTAAATGTTTAGAGAATGTGAAATTAGTAATAAATTGGCTATTTGTGATAGTATGTGTTATGTGCATTTATGTGTAAGTTAAATTTGAGGCTTTACTACCCTCACCTCCTTATGAGTGAAATGTTATTGTGAAATCTATAAGATTTTAGTTGAATAAGCTCACGAGTGTGGAATTATAGAAGTCCGTGTTCGAAAGATTAATGATGTGATCAAAAAAGTGAATGTATCAGCAAATGAAGACAGTATTAAAAGAGATATTGAATAGTTCTGAAGATTATTCAGATTATACAAAGTCATTGTTATAGAAGAAGATAACTTTGATTAAATGATCTATTTAGGTATGTTATCTAAAGAAAGGTATTAACTGAAAGTTCTTTTGAATTGATTTCTAATATTGATGAGATAATGTAGACTTAATGATGACAGAATTAGACAGTTGAATAATGTTTGAATTATATTGATGGCTGAGTGCAGTGGTTATAGTCGGGCAGTTACTATGATTTCTTCTGGATATTCTATGTGTACATTTATTCTCAAAAGTATATGTGACTGTTTAATTTCAGAAGAATTCTTATCGTATAAGAACATTAGCTAAATATATCAATAGACGAAAGCATTGTTGATTTGTTCGAGGTTATGTTCGACATTGCTTTGTCTTTCTCTGGTATTTATTCCTTTGTGTGGATATGAAAGTTGACTGTGAAATCTGTATAATGCTAATATTCTGTCTCTACTGGCTATAGCTCTGTTGAAAATACGTAAAGATTATATTGCTTTTGTTACTGTGGATTTTAATTTTTTATCAGTGACATTGTTCTTTCTGGATCTTATCTGAGATATCATCGGAATTGCTATCATTCTATATGGGTTGTAACTTTCTGATATTTTGTGTAGCTTCAGACATTGAAATTTCGTTATTCCAGTTTTCTTATGATTCCATTTGATTATCTGCAATAGATATTAATTTGATGGAAATGGTCATATCTATTATGATTGTAATAACCCAAACTTTCCCGGCCCAGAAAAAGAAAAAAAATAGAAAAATAAATAAAAACAAAAATAATAAAAAGTCCTTTACAGACCATTTACAAATCACGCCAGTAGCCCATTACACTTGTAGCCCAACTGGTCTAAACCAGAATACCTAAACTACCCAATACCCGGTTACACCCAACCCACAAATGGACACGGCCCAATGAGACCCAAACTAGCGAGGCCCAATGCCTAAACCGAATCTGGAAACCCTAGGGTTTCCAAAAACTTCGAGCTGCAAGTATCCCAAGTGTCACGCCCTTTCGTCTCGTGCCGTTCCAGTGGGCTTCATCGGCATCGTAACTCCGGTTTCATATCACGCCGTAATCGGCGCACGAATCGATGCCAGCGTATTCACCGCCGGATTTCTCGCTGGTACCTGCAAAAAGGGAAAGAAAATAGCAGAGACGGAACAAACATAGCAAGAAATAAAATCAAAATCTGTAAATATATTTTATGAGGCTATAAAAGCCCGAATAGAAGCAATGTAAAGGTACTACGTTTTTTTCATACACACATTTACAATAAAAAAGGACAAAGTAGTTGACAGAACAGAGGTGATTATTTTACTTTTTTTTTTCTCTATAAATATATACAAGTATTGAAATAAGGGGAAAGAAGTTTACCTATGCGAAAAAATCGAAGTTTTCCAGTTTTCGGCTGTCGTAAGAGGCGGTGTTGACGATGGCGCGTAAGCGCATGTAAGCCCCTGGACGGAGACTCGGCAGAGCTCCGAGGGCTGGTTCTCAATTTTTTTTTAAAATCAGGTTAGAAATGAAATTTTAGGTTAAAATTTGGCTTATATAGCCTTATGAAAACGATGTCGTTTCGCTTAAAACAATAAGCTTCAAAACAGTATCGTTTTAATGCTGAGGATCTGCGTATTGACCCGTGACCCTGGGAGGATCCACGCGTTTTTGGTAAATGGGCTAATTGCTGTTTGAGCCTTTCCCCATTTTTTCATTCTTTTAATTTCGTTTAATTTTAAATTTTATATTTCAATTTGGCCCTGACTTCTTTATTTTTCTTTCAATTTAGTCCCACCAGCCAGTATAAGGCTTGTTTTGCGAACGAAGCCGTTTCGGGATTAGGGCAAATTGCCCAGTGAGTCCCTTGTAGTCTTGTGCGCGTTCCAATTAGGCCTAAACCCTTTTATTATTTTAAAATTAGCCCTAGAGCTTTAGTTTTATTTAATTTTAATCCTTTTAAATATTTTCGCATAATTTATTTACTAAATACTTTATATATTATTTATTTTACTATATTTATATGTAAATTATTACATATTATATTATTTTTATTTTTTATTATATTATTTATATATCATTTTATTATAAACTATTTATTATTAAAAATTTTGTAAATTATTATTGAAAATTACAATTTTATATATCATTATTTAGAGTTTAGTATGTAATATTTTAAAATTTAATGTGAAATTTTGTTCCTATTTAATATATTAATATCTTTTATAAATATATTAAGTTTTTAAATCATACAATATATTTACATATATATTAACCATTGTTTAAAATGTTCCTTTATTATTTATATATATATCGTTTTAAGTATTTTTACCTCATTTATTCTTTGTAAACTGTATGTAGATTTTACCCTTTTTATGTACATAATTTGTTTGTTTATTTTAGTCCCCTTTTTCATATCTATTTGATGTTGTTTTGATATAATAATCTATCTCGTAAATTATTTGTTATTTTTATATTATTTTTTGTTTTTATACGTTTGCATGAAATATTATTGTATATATATTATGTAATTATATTGTTCTATTTATTATTCGCCACGTTGTATTTTGCATGCAATGATAATGTATGTATATTTACGTTTTTACGATTATATATGCATGAGATATTAATATATATTATGTGAGTTATGTCATTATTTATCATTTTCTACACTATATTCACATGAAATGATAAAGCATGTATCATATAGTTAGATTTATTTAGTATTGATCTTTCCTAATATGTAAAATACATCATTATTTTCAAAAATTATATCTCATTTAATTCAAAGGAACTTTAAAAATGAGGCAATGCTTCTTATATTTAGGAATTCGGGAAATAGTGCCCTAACATGCTGGGTTGCGATTTCCCGTTTGTCTAAATATCTAAAGTATCATTTTAAATAAATTTTGTAAAATCACGAAATGATTTTAGTTGCAAAAGCTTAAGAATATCGTGTCCAATCATGTTGGATGTGATGTTTGTACTCTTTTGGAACGAAAGAATCTCGATTTTCAGCTCAAATTATTCCAATTTCTTTTAAAAAATGATCCTTTTGTTAAACTCTTTCAAACTTTTGACGTTAAGACAAAAATATTCAATTTGGTACCAATTTTGGGCGTTACGAGGGTGCTAATCCTTCCTCGTACGTAATCGACTCCCGAACCCATTTTCTCATAATTTCATAAACCAAAATGTTTTATAAAAGTGATCCAATCACACTTTAAAAGGTTGGTGGCAGCTCCCGTTTTTAAAATACCCTCCCCTTTTAAAAGGAGGTTTCGACAGCTTGGCGATTCTGCTGGAGAAAATAAGAGAGTCAAGCCAAGAAATTGATTATTTTCTGTCTTAATGTCGGAAGTTTGGAAAAATTTTAAAATATTGATCTTTTTACATGTGTTTGCTGCATATGTTCTTTTTTTGTTTGCGCACACATTGCATTTGCATGATCGCTGTGGTCGCATCTTTAAGTGAGAGTGAGAAGCTACGCTTTCGTGAGGTTTTCACCTCCGTATGGGCTAGTGGATTGCTTCTGGGATACATCCGTACCTATGTCTTCGTGAGATTTTTATCTCCGTATGGCCATAGGGAAATGTGTCCCCCTGAACCGAACTTAGTCCGTATGAGCCTATAATGGGTGAGGACCGAGGAATCTGCTGGTTCAGGTACCCTCACTTTAGAACTGAAACTCATATAGTGAACTTTAAGCGCTTACCCTAAGGAGTATAGTGATAGCCTTTAGTAAGCTACCCTTATAAGTGCTTGTTTGTTATACTTTTATATGATACTAACTTATTTTATTTTGCTATCATTGCATGTCATTCAACATTTAAAGGTATCGATTCACGGTTCGATTTCTGGGTTAGAAAGTTTTGTAATGAGGAACGAATATCTTGATAAAGTGGAGGACAACGCTTCTGTCTGTGCATGGTCAGAGAAAACCCAGTTAAAGAAGGGAGATAGTGTCACTGAAGGGTATACGCCAGAGTTATGGGACTTCACTCGTATCAGTTCACACAGAATGAGTTTCAGGAGTTGAAGGACATTTGGGCTCAATGGGATAACAAGGCTAAGCAGCTGTTCTACCAGAATTATGGAGATCTTCCCTATTTGCAAGACATCAAGGTGGATAAGCATCTGTTTCGAGCTATGGTACAGTTTTGGAAACCTGTTTATAGTTGTTTTACATTTGGAAAGGTAGACTTAGTACCTACTTTGGAGGAGTATACGACCTTGCTTCGCTGTCCAAAAATTCAAGGTAACAAACCTTATGTTAGTGCTGCTAATCCCCCAACTTTCATGAAGAAATTAATGATGATTACAGGGGTGAGTGAACAGTGGGCCGCAGCTCGAGTCCAACAAAAGGGTGATAGTAAATGCATTCCGTGGGCAATTTTGAAGGATTTTATATTGGCACACCCAGATGTGAAGAAGAGGGTTGATGTCCTGGCCTTAAGTATGTATGGTTTGGTGATTTTCCCAAAAGCCATGGGGCACATAGATGAGGTAGTTGCAGATTTATTCGATCGACTTAGTAAACAGAACACACCTGTGCCTGCAATCCTAGCCGAGACATTTAGATCCTTGAGTACATGTCGGAGAGCTGGTGAAGGTAGATTCATTGGATGTGCACAGTTGTTGTTAGTATGGTTCCACAGTCACTTTTGGAAAGTTGATAAGGTTCCCTGCCGAGTGTTCTTTGAGGATTATTCTCCCTTAAGGGAAGCAGCAGTAACACCGAGGAGGGATGATATTACAGAGGAAAGGTGGATGGAAATACTTCAGAATCTTCGAGAGGAAGATGTAATGTAGAAGGGCTCTTAGATGGCTCCTAATAAAATCCTTTATCGTTGGGGAAGTTTTGATTGGGTACCGCTTCCTAGAATTTGGGGAGTTGTCGGTTATGCACCATTACTTGTCCTAAGGCAGTACAAAGCGGGGCAGTTTATACCGGTAACACAAGGGTTAGCTCAAAGTGATTTCTCATATAAGGTAGATCATTATAAGAAGAAGATGCGAGAGATTTCCGAGGCTTGGAAGAAAATTTATTGTGCGAAGATTTTGACTGAAGGCCCGACGACAACCGTTGAGTACAAAGAGCGGTTTAGCAAGAAGATCAATGATACCATTCCTAGACCAAGTTTGAGGGCTGCCTGATCGATAGAGGAGAGTTTACGAGTGATTCCAACAGAGTTGGAAGTCATAAAGCAAGAGTTTGAAAGAAAGAATTTGGAGCTCGGAAGAAAGATAGAGAGGCTTGAGGAGGAGATGTACCTAAACTTAGATGTCGACGTTCATAGAATTGAGTTCGAAAAAGAGAGGAAAGAAAAGAGGAAGATTGAGGAAGATCGAGATGACTTGAAGATGCAATATAAGAGGATACAGTTATCAATAAAGAGAGCTGGATTGGGGAAGTCTTCAGAACAGTGGCAACAAGAGGTTCAAGAAGAAATAGCCAAAGCCGAGTATTGGGAGAAGAAGTTCCAAGAGATGCAGGCGCGTAATCAGGCCCTAGAGAAGAAGAATCAAAGATTAAAAACTAAGGTGACTGAGCTTAGACGATCTCTTTATCATCACCGAAGTCGTAACTTTGAGGTCGAGTTAAAGGCAACCTGGATAAGATCGAGGAAATGAAGCACAATATTGGAGGGTTGGAAGTAGCATTACAGAAATGTGAGCTACAGATTGAGCAGCTCGAGGCAAGAGAAGAACATTGGAAGGGAGAGCTTCACCATTTTCAGGATCAAGTCAGAGATAGGGACACCTCATGGGAGAAGCTATAGTACAGATTCGAGAGGTTGCTGATCATTTGCAAGACTTGGCAGTGCAAGCTAATGTATTGAGTACAAAGTATGAGTTAGTGTCAGATAGAGGTCTAGAGTTAGCTTTGTTATCGGATAGAGTTAAAACTTTGGGCTTGAGGGCAAAGGCGTATTTGTAATCCGTTTTGTGTAAAGATTCTTGTTTCTTAAATAATGTTTTCCAAAAGAAATTGAATCAGAATCGATATTTTTTTACATTCATGCATTTGCATCTCATCGAATCATATGCATTCAAATAGAAAGACCCTAATTAGTTAAAATTATTAGGGAGAAAGAGAGAGTGAGAAAAAAAATCTGGAAGCAACGCATCCTTACGGTACACGTACTAAGACAAAGAATATAGATCAAAGACTTGAGCAGATCCAGAAAGAAATGCAAGAGCAATTACAGGAACAATTGGTGAAAATCCAACAGGAGATGAATGATCAAATGTTGGAGGCTCAAAGGAATATGATGGCTGAGATGGCTCAGCTGCTGAGGGGGCAACGGATAAAGGAAAGACCCTTATGACTACCACTGAAGAGGATAACGAGGATCATCCTCCTGGTTTTACTCCACATCATGTGCAGACTCAACCTGAGGCATATCCCCGAAGGTCGTCCGTCACAATAAGGCCTCAACAGGGGCAAGTCGATGCTGGAATGCCCATGAACTTTCAAACTAGTTTGGGATTTAACCCTGGAGATAACCCTGCCAGTCCAGTCATCTCTGATCTAGATGTAGCTGAGAGGGAAGAGATGAGACTCGAATTATCAAGGCAATTAGAGGAACGTTGCAGATGGTTAGAGGAGAAATTTAAGGCACTAGAAAACGCTGATAATCGTCAGGGAATTGATGCTAAGGACTTGAGTTTGGTCCCAGATTTGGTGCTTCCCCATAAGTTCAAAATGCCAGAATTCGAGAAGTACAATGGGACTACTTGCCCTGAAGCCTATATCACCATGTTCCGCAGATGGATGACTGGCTATGTAAACAATGATCAATTATTGATCCATTGTTTTCAGGATAGTTTGGTTGGGGCAGCGGCTAGGTGGTATAATCAACTAAGTCGCGCAACGATCAGTTCTTTGAGAGACTTAGCACATGCCTTTATGCAGCAATATAATCATGTGACTGACATGACTCCTAATAGAATCACTTTGCAAAATATGGAAAAGAAGCCTAATGAGAGCTTTAGGCAATATGCACAGAAGTGGAGGGAGGTTGCTATGCAGGTTCAACCACCGCTCTTGGAGAAAGAAACTACCATGCTGTTTATTAACACTTTGAAGACCCCATTCATTACTCATATGTTTGGAAGTACCACCAAGAGTTTTGCTGATATAGTTATGGCGGGAGAAATGATTGAGAACACCATAAGAGGTGGAAAGATAGAGGGGGAAACTACTGAAAGATTGGCCCCAAGAAGGAAAGATAATGAGGTGAACAATATGAGTAGTTATAATTCAAAAGCAGTTATGGTTAGTCAGTCCAGAGTAACTACAGTTGGGCAACAAGATTCTCAAAAGCAGGGATCTGGTTCGAGACAAAATTCTGAGAAGGTCTCATTTACGACTATCCTAGTGACGTATCGAGAGCTTTATCAAAGTTCATTTAATGCGCATGTAATAGCTCCTTTTTATTTGAAACCTCTGCAACCTCCATACCCTAAATGGTACGATGCAAACGCCAAATGTGAATACCATGCGGGGATATCGGGGCATTCGATCGAAAATTACACTAGCTTTAAAAAAGTAGTGGAAAGACTTATCAAGATGGGGGTTGTAAAATTTGACGACACCCCTAGTAATGAGAACCCGTTGCCAAATTATGGTGATCAATGGGTAAATGCAGTTGGGGATACTAGTATGAGAAGGATTAAAGAGGGCGTGGCCGAGGTGAGAACGTCGATGAAAATGATTTGGGAAGAAATGGTGAAAAGAGAGATGATAATCTCTAAAGAAAGGAATAGAGGAGTGAGGGATTCCTGCGAGTTCCATACTGAGGAGGGGCACGAGATCCAGGAATGTGACGAGTTTAAGGCCTTGGTACAAAGCCTTATGTATAATAAGGAGCTGGAATTTTATGAAGCTAGCTTAGATGAGGGACGTATATGCACATTAGAAGGTGGACCAAAGAATCAAAACTGGCCAAGGATCATTATTTCTTTACCAAGAAATAATGAAGTTGAAATACCAGCAGTATCGAAAGTCATTATTCATAAACCTATTTCCTTTTCTTATAAGGATAATAAGAGGGTACCTTGGAATTATAATTGCAATGTGACAATGCCGGAGAAGGAGGATATAGCTGGTGCTTCTGAGGAGATTTAAGGTAAGGGTTCTTACACACGTAGTGGGAAGCATTATGATGCAGAAGGCGTCAGAGTTGAGTATGCAAAAGCAAAAGCTTTTAACAAAGGAAAAAGAGCTGAAATACTGGTTAATGAGCCAGTGAAGGAAGAAGAAGCCAAAGAGTTTCTAAAATTCTTAAAACACAGTGAGTACAGCATGGTTGAATTGCACAAACAACCAACTCGCATATCAGTATTGTCTTTGCTCCTAAGCTCAGAGGTACATAGGGAAGCATTGATGAAGGTGCTCAATGAGACTTACGTTACTAATGATATATTCGTCAATAAGTTGGATCGATTGGTTAGTAACATAAGTGCGGACAATTTTATCTATTTCAATGATGATGAAATCCCACCTGGTGGCATGGGATCAGCAAAAGCTTTACACATTACCACTCGTGTAAGGGGTATACGTTGCCGACTGTGCTTATTGATAATGGATCAGCCTTAAATGTCTTGCCATTATCCACATTGAACAGATTTCCCATAGACAGTCCTCACATGAAAACATGCCATAATGTAGTGAGAGCATTTGATGGTACAGAGAGAAAGGTCATGGGAAGAATTGATATTCCTTTGATGATTGGACCAAACACTTATGAGGTGGACTTTTTAGTGATGGACATCAAGCCCTCTTACAATTGCCTGTTGGGGAGGCCTTAGATACACTCGGCAGGAGCGGTGCCCTCATCTTTGCACCAGAAATTGAAGTTAGTAGCTGATGGACGGTTGGTCACCATAAATGCGAAGGAGGACATTATAGCGACAGTTCTAGTGATGCACCCTATGTAGAAGCAAACGAGGAGGCCATTGAATGCTATTTTCATTCATTAGAATTCGTTAATGCAACATTCATTTCAGATGGGAATGACGTGCCAATACCCAGAATATCTAGAACTACAAGAATGGGTTTATAGATGATAATTGGGAAAGGAGTCTTGCTAGGAAAAGGATTTTGAAGATATCTTCCAGGAAGGATTCAGATTCTAGAATTAAAGGAGAAGAGAGACCGTTTTGGCTTGGGTTTCAGGCCAGATTACAAGTAGATGAGGAAGGAAATAGAGAAGCGTCAAGAAAGAAGAAGAGTGCGCTTAAATGGAAGAGAAGTAGAATGGGAATTGATGACGTTCCCTCATATATCCTAAACTTTTATATCAGGAGGGATAATTCACCCTGAGAGAGGGTTGCTTGAAAAGGGAAGTTATCAAATCAATGCTCTACATAATGAAGAGTCTGAATGAAGAAACCTTGAGGACATTCGTCCTTAAGAACCGGGAAGCTCTTTAAACAATTGGATTGCAGAAGAACTTCCTGTAGTTTTTAAAGACTTTTCAGAGTAATTTTCAGAACACTCTTATTGCTCTAGAGCCTAGGAGTAATAAGGTTTCGTTTGTAAAATAGACTCATGTTCGGATATTTGCATTTCAATAAAACCTGACTTTTGTTATCAATCCAAGTGAATATTCTTTTATACCGATCAATATTCTTTTGACCTTTTAAATTCTTTCAGATTTTTCATTTCATACATAACACATAAGCAAACATTCTTAAAATTCATTCATTCTTTGTACATTCTTCCATACCCCGCAGGTCCCTAAATATCAATGACATTAGCACTGATACTACAAATCCTGAATCCTCTTTTGAGCAAGACATGTGTGTAGAAGAACCTCAAGATTTTGAAGATGACGGGAATTGTGATGTGTCTCCAGATCTATTGAGAATGATGAAACAAGAGGAGAAACAAATCCTACCCCATGAGAAAGAGGCAATAGAGAATGTAGTCTTGGAAGAAGGAAAAGAGGTGAAAATAGGGATGCATATTGCAAAGGAAACGAGACAAAGTCTTGTTGAGCTACTACGGGAATTCAAAGATATCTTTGCATGGTCATATGAGGATATGATACTGATATCGTGGTACATCGTCTCCCCATAAGACAAGATTGCAAGCCAGTCCAACAAAAATTGCGAAGGATGAAGCCTGATATTGTACTAAAAATAAAAGATGAAGTCAAGAAGCAGTTTGATGCTGGATTCCTACAAGAGGTTAAATATTCAGAATGGGTAGCTAACATTGTGCCTATCCCTAAGAAGGATGGGAATGTACGAATGTCTATTGATTACAGAGATCTGAACAAAGCTAGCCCAAAGGACAACTTTCCTTTACCACACATTGACACTTTGGTGGACAATATAGCGGGATATTCGTTGTTTTCTTTTATGGATGGCTTCTCAGGGTACAATCAGATAAACATGCATCCTGGGGACATGGATAAAACTACCTTTATAACATTATGGGGCACCTTTTGTTACAAGGTAATACCCTTCGGGTTAAAGAATGCAGGGGCAACATACCAAAGAGCTATGGTGACCTTATTTCACGATATGATGTACAAGGAGATTGAAGTGTACGTTGATGACATGATTGCTAAATCTCGAACAGAGACAGAGCATGTTGAAGTCATGAGGAAGTTGTTCCTGAGGTTAAGGAAGTTTCAGTTGAAGCGTAATCCGGCAAAGTGCATCTTCGGAGCTAGGTCAAGGAAGTTATTGGGCTTTGTGGTTAGCGAAAAGGAAATAGAAGTTGACTCAGACAAAGTTAGAGCCATACGAGAATTGCCTCTACCACGTACTCAGAAGGAAGTTTAGGGTTTTCTTGGAAGGTTGAATTATATTGCTCGATTTATTTCACAATTAACCGAGAAATGCGATCCTATATTTTGCCTCGTTAGAAAACACAACCAAGGGACTTGGGATGAGGAATGCCAGAATGCCTTTGATAAAGTCAAACAATACTTGCTAAACACTTAAGTACTATCTCCACCCAGTCAACATAAACCATTAATTCTGTACTTATCGGTGTTTAGTAATTCTATGGGATGTGTACTTGGTCAATATGACGAATCAGGAAGAAAGGAGAAAGCGATATATTACATCAGTAAGAAATTCACTGAGTGTGAAATAAGATATTCGCCAATTGAAAAGTTGTGTTGCGCTTTGATTTGGACGACTCGAAGGTTGAGATAATATATGCTATATTATACGACGTGGCTAATTTCAAAACTTGATCCGTTAAAGTACATGATGGAGTCAACAGCCCTAAATGGAAGAATGGAAGGTGGCAAATATTGCTTTCAAAATTTGATATAGTCTATGTGAGTCAAAAGGCTATAAATGGAAGCGCGATAGCAGAATTTCTGGCTAGCAGACCTCTAGAAGATTATGAGCCGTTGAGCTTTGATTTCCCTAATGAGGAGTTGATGTATGTGGCAGTCGTTGAAGAATATCCTTGGAAGCTGAACTTTGACGGTGCATCTAACGTGGTAGGAAATAGAATTGGGGTAGTCTTGGTATCCCTAGGTGGTGATCATTATCCATTTACATGTAAATTGTATTTTGACTGTACGAACAACATGGCCGAATATGAAGCATGCATTATGGGGATTCGAGCAGCCAAAGAGGGGAAAATCAGAACCTTGGAAGTACATGGAGACTCTGCGTTGGTAATTTACCAGTTTAGGGGTGAATGGGAGACAATGGACCCCAAATTAATCAATTATCGAAGGGTAGTTTTGGAGTTACTTGAAGAGTTTGATAACGTAACTTTCAATTACCTCCTACGGGATAAAAATTAGATGGCGGACGCTCTGGCAACGTTGGCTTCCATGATTAAAGAAAATAAACAAGAGGATGTGAGACCAATTCAGATGAGCATTTCTGAGGTTCCAGCTCATTGCTATAACATCGAAGAAGAGGAAAAGGATGACCATCTTTGGTATCAAGATATACTACGGTATGTGAGAAATCGTGAATATCCTGAGCGGGCAACTGAGAATGACAAAAGAACTTTGAAGAGGTTAGCCTGCGAATATGTACTAGATGGCGATATCATTTATAAAAGAAGGAAAGATCAAGTACTTTTGAGATGCGTCGATGCTGTGGAAGCTAGACAAATCCTGGAAGAAGTACATGAAGGTGTTTGTGGGACACATGCTAATGGCTTTACGATGGCAAGGCAGATCATGAGGTTTAGATACTATTGGTCTACTATGGAAGGAGATTGTATCAGCTACGCCAAGAAATGTCATAAATGCCAGATATATGGGGACAAGATTCATATACCACCTTCACCTTTACATGTTATGACTTCTCCATGGCCCTTTTTCCATGTGGGGCATGGATGTCATTAGGCCAATATCACCAAAAGCTTCGAATGGGCATCGTTTTATTTTCGTAGTCATCGACTACTTCACGAAATGGGTAGAGGCAGCTTCATATGCTAGTGTTACCAAGTCGGCAGTAAGTCGATTCTTGAAAAAGGAGATTATTTGTCGGTATGGAATGCCTGAGAGGATTATATCGGATAATGCATTGAACTTGAATAATAGCATGATTGCGGAAGTTTACAACCAATTTAAGAACAAACATCATAATTCATCTCCATATCGCCCAAAAATGAATGGGGTAGTGGAAGCTGGTAACAAAAATATTAAGAAGATAGTGGGGAAAATGACTGAGACCTATAGAGATTGGCATGAGAAATTACCATTTGCACTCCTTGCCTATCGAACGTCCGTCAGAACCTCTACTGGGGCAACTCCTTTCTCGTTGGTTTATGGGATGGAGGCAGTGTTACCCATTGAAGTGGAAATACCTTCTCTTCGAATTTTGTCAGAGATAAAACTGGATGAAGCAAAATGGATTCAATCACGGTATGACCAATTGAACTTGATTGAAGAAAAGAGGCTAAGGGCTATTCGACACGGTCAGATGTATCAGAAGCGAATAATGCGAGCTTATGACAAAAAAGTTCGTCCAAGAAAATTTCACGAAGCAGACCTTGTGCTGAAAAAGATTCTTTCCATACAGAAGGACTTTAGAGGAAAATGGATACCGAATTGGGAAGGGTCGTATGTTGTGAAGAAGGCTTTCTCTGGTGGTGCTCTGATTTTGACAGAAATGGGTGAGAAAAATTTACCCAATCCAGTGAATTCAGACTCAGTCAAGAAGTACTTTGTCTAAAGAGAAAGGAAGTCAAGGTGAAAACCCACAAAGGGCGCTTTGAGACTTCTAAAAAATAAAAATAAAAAATAAAAATGGAGAGGCCAAGGTGAAAACCCGCAAAGGGTGCCTTGAGACCAAAGGGATTTTGAGTTGAAAACCCAAAAAGGGCTGCTTAAATTTTAAAAAACATGCAGTGACCTTGCTATACCGGATTTGACGAGAAGTGGAGTGTGTTACATACCGAGGCATCAACAAAGTACTGTGGATCTTCTAAACACATGTTAAGCTCAAAACAATCTTCATGGAATTTGTATACAGAAACCCAAGTTATGATATGTTGGACATCGAATTGTTGTTCTGATTACTATCTTTGGATTTTTTTCTTCTCAAAGATATGTTTTCAGATTAATTTCCTGTTGTATTCTGAGGATATATCTAATTATTTTCAAGATCAAATTATTTGTCTTCCATTATTCATAGAGTGTGTTGCATTGAAATAATGATTGATAAACTAAATATTTTTACAAATGAAGTTTTGCATATTACTCTGGAAATATCTAGATAATACAAAAAACTAAAACAGAACAATTGTTTGAAGAATTCCCATGAGAAAAGGTCGGGGGTACTCGAGCAAATTTCTTCTTTAGTCCAAAGGATGATTGGACAATTCAAACGATTCAATCCTGGGAGAGGATCGTCTCCAGCAGGTCGTAACATTCAAAGAATGGTACAATAGGACCAATTTGATTCAAAGCATACGAGCTGAGTATGATCGGTATTTCGAAAAAAGATGAAACTCGGAGGGATGAATGAGTAAAGACATTCGAAATAGGAGTCAATTTCATAACATCTTACATCATAGTATGTCTATTTAGGAGCATTTGACTCATTTTGATCATGGTACCCTAATCATTAGGCATAAGTACATGCGCATTCTACAGGTTATATCCCTTAGGGGATAATGTAGATCACTGGTGACAAATCTGGCATCTCTGTATTGATAAAGAGCAGATCAAAGATAGCTGATTTGGTGTCTTTGTATTTTTAGAGAGCAGATTGAAGATAATAGATTTGGCGTCTTTGTATTGTCAGAGAGTAGATTGAAGATAACAGATTTGGCGTCTCTGTATTGACAGAGAGCAGATCGAAGATAACAGATTTGGTGTCTCTGTATTGTCAGAGAGCAGATCGAAGATAACATATTTGGGGTCTCTGTATTGTCAGAGAACAGATCGAAGATAACAGATTTGGCGTCTCTGTATTAACAGAGAGCAGATCGAAGATAACAGATATGGCGTATTTGTATTGTCAGAGAGCAGATCGAATATAACAGATTTGGCGTCTCTGTATTGTCAGAGAGCAGCTCGAAGATAACAGATTTGGCGTCTCTGTATTGACAGAGAGCAGATCGAAGATAACAGATTTGGCAAAGAGCAGATCGAAGATAACAGATTTGGCATCTCTGTATTGTCAGAGAACAGATCGAAGATAACAGATTTGGCGTCTCTGTATTGTTAGAGAGCAGATCGAAGATAACAGATTTGGCATCTCTGTATTGACAGAGAGCAGATCAAAGATGACAGATTTGGCATCTCTGTATTGACAGAGAGCAGATCGAGGATAGCAGATTTGGCGTCTCTGTATTGACAGAAAACAGATCGAGTATAGCAGATTTGGCGTCTCTATATTGACAGAGAGCAGATCCAGGATAGCAGATTTGACGTCTCTGTATTGACAAAGAGCAGATCGAAGATAGCAGATCAGACATTTGTATGCTTACATCGAAGCAGATTGAAGATGACAGATTCGGCTTCTCCGTATTAGGCAAGGAGTAGATCAAAGATTTCAGCTTGGCGTTCCTGAGTTTGCAGGGAGCAGGTTGAAGATAGCAGATTTGATATTCCTGAGTTGCGGTGAAGCAAGTTTGAAGCTATCAGAATACCTTTGAAGAAGATAAGGGTCAAGATTTCGAGACCCGGCCAGGCCGGGCGAAATTGGTCCTTTTATAGTCTTTGCTCTATTCTTGTTACACAGTAATAAGCAAAGAGGGGCAGCTGTAATAACCCAAATTTTCCCGACCCAGAAAAAGAAAAAAATAGAAAAATAAATAAAAACAAAAATAATAAAAAGTCCTTTACAGTCCATTTACAAATCACGCCAGTAGCCCATTACACTTGTAGCCTAACTGGTCTAAACCAGAATACCTAAACTACCCAATACCCGGTTACACCCAACCCACAAATGGACACGGCCCAAGAAGACCCAAACTAGCGAGGCCCAATGCCTAAACCGAATCTGGAAACCCTAGGGTTTCCAGAAACTTCGCGCCGCAAGTATCCCAAGCGTCACGCTCTTTCGTCTCGTGCCGTTCCAGTGGGCTTCATCGGCGCCGTAACTTCAGTTTCATATCACGCCGTAATCAGCGCACGAATCGACGCCAGCGTATTCACCGCCGGATTTCTTACTGGTACCTGCAAAAGAGGAAAGAAAACAGCAGAGACGGAAAAACATAGCAAGAAATAAAATCAAAATTTGTAAATATATTTTATGAGGCTATAAAAGCCCGAATAGAAGCAATGTAAAGGTACTACGTTTTTGTGATACACACATTTACAATAAAAAAGGATACAGTAGTTGACAGAACAGAGGTGATTATTTTACTTTTTTTTTCTCTATAAATATATACAAGTATTGAAATAAGGGGAAAGGAGTTTACCTTTGCGAAAAAACTGAAGTTTTCCAGTTTTCGGCCGCCGTAAGAGGCGGTGTTGACAATGGCACGTAAGCGCGTGTAAGGCCCTAGACGGAGGCTCGGCAGAGCTCCGAGGGCTGGTTCTCAACCCTCTTCCAGATGATTCTTTATTTTTTAAATCGGGTTAGAAATGAAATTTTAGGTTAAAATTTGGCTTATATAGCCTTATGAAAACGATGTCGTTTCGCTTAAAACAATAAGCTTCAAAACGGCATCGTTTTAATGCTGAGGATCCGCGTGTTGACCCGTGACCCAGGGACGATCCGCGCGTTTTTGGTAAATAGGCTAATTGTTGTTTGAGCCCTTCCCTATTTTTTTCATTCTTTTAATTTCGTTTAATTTTAAATTTTATATTTAAATTTGGCCCCGACTTCTTTATTTTCGTTTCAATTTAGTCCCACCTGCCAGTATAAGGCTTGTTTTGCGAACGACGCTATTTCGGGATTAGGGCAAATTGCCCAGTGAGTCCCTTGTAGTCTTGTGCGCGTTCCAATTAGGCCTAAACCCTTTTTTTATTTTAAAATTAGCCCTAGAACTTTAGTTTTATTTAATTTTAATCCTTTTAAATATTTTTGCATAATTTATTTATTAAATACTTTATATATTATTTATTTTACTATATTTATATGTAAATTATTACATATTATATTATTTTTATTTTTTATTATATTATTTATATATCATTTTATTATAAACTATTTATTATTAAAAATTTTGTAAATTATTATTGAAAATTACAGTTTTATATATCATTATTTAGAGTTTAGTACGTAATATTTTAAAATTTAATGTGAAATTTTGTTCCTATTTAATATATTAATATCTTTTATAAATATATTAAGTTTTTAAATCATACAATATATTTACATATATATTAACCATTGTTTAAAATTTTCCTTTATTATTTATATATATCGTTTTAAGTATTTTTACCTCATTTATTCTTTGTAAACTGTATGTAGATTTTACCTTTTTTATGTACATAATTTGTTTGTTTATTTTAGTCCCCTTTTTCATATCTGTTTGATGTTGTTTTGATATAATAATCCTATCTCGTAAATTATTTGTTATTTTTATATTATTTTTTGTTTTTATACATTTGCATGAAATATTATTGTATATATATTATGTAATTATATTGTTCTATTTATTATTCGCCACGTTGTATTTTGTATGGAATGATAATGTATGTATATTTACGTTTTTACGATTATATATGCATGAGATATTAATATATATTATGTAAGTTATGTCATTATTTATCATTTTCTACACTATATTCACATGAAATGATAAAGCGTGTATCATATAGTTAGGTTTATTTAGTATTGATCTTTCCTAATATGTAAAATACATCATTATTTTTAAAAATTATATCTCATTTAATTCAAAGGAACTTTAAAAATGAGGCAATGCTTTTTATATTTAGGAATTCGAGAAATAGTGCCCTAACATGCTGGGTTGCGATTTCCCGTTTGTCTAAATATCTAAAGTATCCTTTTAAATAAATTTTGTAAAATCACGAAATGATTTTAGTTGCAAAAGCTTAAGAATATCGTGTCCAATCATGCTGGATGTGATGTTTGTACTCTTTTAGAACTAAAGAATCCCGATTTTCAGCTCAAATTATTCCAATTTCTTTTAAAAAAATGATCCTTTTGTTAAACTCTTTCAAACTTTTGACGTTAAGACAAAAATATTCAATTTGGTACCAATTTTGGGCATTACGAGGGTGCTAATCCTTCCTCATACGTAACCGACTCCCGAACCCGTTTTCTCATAATTTCATAGACCAAAATGTTTTATAAAAGTGATCCAATCACACTTTAAAAGGTTGGTGGCGGCTCCCGTTTTCAAAATACCCTCCCCTTTTAAAAGGAGGTTTCGACAATGATCATAATTTATATTCTGAAATTTGAGAGTACTGCAGTATCGTTATGAAAGTTATAAAAGTTATGCTTTTGCATTGGTTGCTGTTCAAAATTATATTTGATTTTCTTCTGAGTTCAAATGCTTCATTAACAGTCAGGATATTATCTACTGTTACGAGTAAGACGTTGGTCTTATTATGACATTATGATTTTTATTTAATGATTGTGGCATCTGTATAATAATGTGTCTAGGTTATCCTTTTAAAGGGAAGAAAAAATTTCTTTGAAAAGACTGATTCAGTGGTTTAGTTTGATCCGAATTATTTGATTGAAAAGAAGATTGGGTTATATGTGTTTGAATCTGTCCACCGGAATGGTAATAAACTTTGAATGTACATGTGTGATTTGATGGATAGTCTAGAAGAGTAATTTGTATTCTTGAAGACTTGATACAGAATTATATCTATTGGAACAATTCTGTCTAAGAAATGTTGTGGTAAATTAAAGTTAGTTCGATTGTTGGAGTTTTCTTTTGCATGAAGACATTATTCACTGAAATATCGATTCAGATTAGATTGAATAAAGTGTATATGATTCTCAGTCATGTGTCAATGAACGGGTTGAAATGTGTTCTAATAAAAGAACGTACAGAGATATCTCATGATTCCATACAAATAAAGCTGCATGAAAAGAGTTATATGACATATTCAATGACTATAAGAGTTTTAAATGTTTAATGTCAGAAAAAGATCTGAATTTTGAGACAGTAGAGATGGCCCGAACTTGGCACACCAAAGATAGCTAAAAATTGTTGAAATTTTCTGAGTTTGTAAGTGATTTTTATCCGAGGAAAACGATTATAGTTTCGAATGATCTGAAACAATAAACTTTTGTGTGCTCTATGAGTGATGTGTATGTGATTGATTTTATCAAATGATAAACAATTGTTAGCCGAGTTAGAAACTAAATTAATGTTTATTCAATGAAGTTGTGAAATTCAGAAATGTGTCAACGAATTATAAGTTAAAAAGTAGTTTAGCATAAATTGATTTCTGATTCAGAACTTCAGATGTGGAATTGATGATTGTTTTATGCTTCGTGGTAGAGTGTGTATACCAAGAAGCTCTGAGATCGTATAATCATTGTTGCTGGTGGCTCACAGTGTTAGTTAGTCTGTTCATACAAGAGTAACAAAATGCATGAGAATCTAGTATTGATAGTGGGTATAAAACGTAATATTTCTGACCTTGCATTTAAATGTCTTAGCTATCAACATGTTAAAGTTAATTATTAAGCATCTTCAGGACTATTTCAGCATGTTTTGATATCTGAGTAATAATGAAATAGAATTTTGATGAATTTTGTATTAAGATTAACTCTTATCATTGAAAAAGATAAATGTTATCTGAATTATTGTTAACTGTCTGAATAAGTCTTTCTGTACGCATAAATCTCTCTTTTGATAAATCAGCTGAGTTATTCATACAGAGATTGTCAGTTTGCACATGGTGTCAATCATTATTGTTTCAGATTGAAATCTAAAATTTATATAATAATTCTGGGAGAAACTACAGTAAGCTGTGAGTACGAGGTTGTTCTGAAAATTCTCGAAATATTTGTTTGTCCCTGTGTTTTAGAGTTTAAAAGCAACTAAGAAAGATTGTTGCTGTTTGATAAACTATCAGGTGAGTATAAAAGTGACATTGTATAAGATATAGTATGTGACAGTTACCTAACTTCATGGTTCAGGATCGAGCTTGGTGAGTAAATGATTCATGATATTAATATCATCAGCGAAATAAAGTAGAAAATGAAGGTAACTCAATACAGTTATTAATAGTTTTAGCTTGATATGATGTATAGCAGAATGCAGATCAGAATCTTAGTTGTGAGATTAAATAGATAGGAAATTTGAAGCCATGTGTGTATTTGAAATGTACTATGTGGAAGCAAATCTTTAATCTACTTTCTGGTAAGATTTTCGGGGACGAAAATCCCTAAGGGGGGAGAATTGTAACAGCCCGGTTTAGACCCTAGTCTGAACAGTGGTTTCAGGACCACGAATCTGAGTCAAAAAATATTTTAATATTATATTCTGTGCTTAAAGTATGTGAATTGATATGTGTGAAATTTTCGTATGAAAATTTGATCGTTTGTGTGCTTAATTTATTAAAAGGACCTAATCGCATAAAATGTAAAAGATGTGTTCTATTTTTTAAAGTGCTAAATTGCTATGTCTTTATATATGTGAGGTCCTTATGATGCAATCATACCATTGAATTAATGCATGGAAATTAATGGACATTAGTTAGTGGATTTCTAATGATAATAATAAGGTTAAAAATGGAAATTGATTAATAAAGCCATAATAATAATAAAAAACATGATAATAAGGCCATTTATGCTCATATTGCCGAAAATCAAAAAGAAAATGAAAGAACAAGAGTTCTTAGGGTTTTGGCACTCACATTGGCTAATTAGGTATGTGTTTTTTTATCGGTTTTTGATAATTTCTATGTTTTTGTGATCGTTGCTTGATATTCTATAAAGCCCATGCCTAAATTTATGATTTTGATGATGATTTTGAGTTATGTCATTGTTGATTTTGTAAGTTTTGTGAAGTTAGTTGATGGAAAATGAAATATATATTTTCGGGTTAGTATATTTTGTCTTTGAATTTTTTATGAAATTGAGTAATTTGGACTAAATTGTGAAATTTGTAAATTAAGGGACTAAAATATGAAATAAATGAAATATATGGGCTTGTATAAGCTATATGAAAATTCGGCTAAGCTTGTATAAAAGGAAATTTTGAGTATTTTGTGACTTTGTGAACTAGGGACTAAAATGCAAAAATGTGAAAATATGATGGCTAATTTGTAAAATGCCCTGAATATGTGTTTTTGGATTGATTTGAATGATTTGGTGAATAAAATGGTTAAATTTGAATATGTTTAGATCAAGAACCAAAGAAAATGGAATTAGACCGGGGAAAGTTGAAAGTCGTCGAGTAATCGACTTTGTCCGTTCATTTCGATACGAGGTAAGTTCATAAGTAAATAAATATTGTTAAATTCGATTTTATATGCATTATATCTGCCGAATTGAATTAAAATAAATAATTGTGTATATGCCGAATAGAATTAAGCATTGAAAAATTAGTTACGAGTTTGAATCGAATGAATTATGACGTCGGAATGCCCCAGACAAACCTTAGGAATAGTTAGGATACATATGACATGACATAGGATTCTGATATGTGATATTGTGTAAGACCACGTCTGGAACGTTGGCATCGACTTGAGATATCATGTAAGACCGTATCTGGGACACTGGCATCGATTAGAGATTACGTGTAAGACTTTCTCTGGGACAATGGCATCGATATTTGACTACATGTAAGACCACGTCTGGGACGTTGGCATTGTACGAGCTTATGAGTTATCCGAGTATCCTTATTGATTCTGAACGGTTCAACGGGCATTCCGAGAAATACATGAGTATATGAATGTGCATCCGAATCAAGTATGTTACGATGTATATGAAATTAAGCAAAGAAAGTGAGTATGATTATGATCAGTTAATATATGATTTATGTGAAAATGACATGTGGATACTAGTAAGTGAACTATGATCAAATGAATTATATAAGAAATGTGGAATTGTAATTGTGTTTTACCATATATGATTCAGGTACATGTGATTTGTATATGAAATTATGATATGAAATGTGAGTATGTTACAAACGACGATATATGAAATAAATAAATGAATAATGTGTTATATATGCTCGTTATATGAAATTGTGGTTCAATGTTTCGGACATGAGATTTATGAAATGTGAAACATGGCATTGATGTATGATTTCTGGTTCGAAAACTTGAATAGATAACGGAATTAAAATGGTTGAGTTGACTATATGGTTCATATATTCAAATTTGATTAATGTGAATAAGGGAATTATAGATGTTCGAGTTTGGGAGTATTTGTGAAGAAGTTGATAAAATGTTACGTATGATTTGTAATAAATGATTATGATTTGGTTGACGATGTAATGTAATTGTGAAAGCTTAATTTATATAAATGATTTAATGGTCAATATTTGAAATTAAAAGTATGGTTTATATGTTCACTGATAAATAAGTCTAATGAAGTTACTAAATTTGGCTTATTCAAGTTGAATTATACACATGATCTTGTGAAGATTTATTTGCTTATGGCTTACTAAGCTCTCGAAGTTTATTCTGTGTGTTTTTCCTATGTTTATAGATTATCGAAGATCTGCTAGGTTTGGAAGTCGATAGAGACGTCATCACACTATCCACTTATCATTTCGGTAAATAATGTTTGGAGATTTGGTTATGTGGCAAGTATAGGCTAGAAGTATGAGAATATGTTTGGTGATGTAAATATTTAGCCATGTGATTTTTCTTGGTTTTGGTTGTGCATGTGAATGTGTTATTGGTATGAATTATGTGATGCAAATTATGCCTATGTGTTATGTTCTTGAATGGCCAAATGAATTGGTCAAATTGGTAAGTTTTTGATATATGCTTATTTGAGAAATTAGTAAAGCTATGATACATATGTTTTGACATGATTTTGGCATATGATTTGGCATGATATAATATGGATTATAAGCTTGAATATGGTTGATAATAATATGGCATGAATGATGTAAGTTTTGGTATTGAAATTGGCTGAAATTATAATGCAAATGTGCTTGGTTTGATGCTTGTAGGTTTGACCCAAATTGGGTGGCAAATTAGCTTATCAAATGGCCTATTTTTGTCCACACGGGCAGAGACACGGGCGTGTGTCTCAGCCGTGTGCAACACACGGTCATGTTACATAGTCTGTGTCTTCTGGGGTAGTCCTACAATTTTAAGTCAGTTTCGAACACGGCCAAGGCACACGGGCATGTGGCTAGTCATGTGACCTAAGTCAGTTTCGATCACGACCAAGGCACACAGGCATGTCTTGTGGCCGTGTGATTAAGTCAATATGTATGCCCTGATTTGACACGGTCTAGACACATGGACGTGTCTAATGCCGTGTGAGGCACACAGCCTGTTCACACGGGCATGTGACCTCTGTGACTTTGAAAATTGTTTTAGTTTCAAAAATTTTTGTATGAGCTCGGTTTAGTCCCGACCCCTTTTCTAAAGCATGATTAAGGTCTCGTTGACCTATATAAGGGACTCTATAATGATGTTTGACTATGTTTGTGGATGTTGATATTGAATTGTTTGCAAATTGTTTCGATTTGTTCGGTAATGCCTTTAACCCTAATCCAGCGACGGATACGGGTTAAGAGTGTTACATAGAGTGCGCATGTCGATTGTGTTAGCCTATTGTTTTAGGTGTGGTGTACATCTTCCTTCATTAAAATAAAATAAAAGAATGAAAACTATAATGATATTTTGGGTTCAAATCTCATATATGTATGTAGTTTTTTAAAGTTTATATAAAAATATAAAAAGACAAAAGTATTCTCAAAATAATATTTATCAATTTATAAAAATAATATTTTCCTTGTAATTTTAACAAATGAGTTGATGGATGACACATCCCATGATATGAGTGAAAACAATTATGTAACAAATATATTTATAAAGGCAATGTTAGCTAATTGTTGATTGCAGTGGCTGGTTTGACCAGCTGGTTCTATTAACGGTTTATTTAAAAATGTTTGGTAAAACTTAGTTGATAATTGAATGTTGAATGTTGAACGTTGATATATGTAAAATAACAAATAAGGGTATGCCACATTTTATTGTTAAGTATTTATTTATTTATAATGCTTTAACCTTTATCTAGTGAAATTATTGAAATAAAATACTACTACTAAGGAATTAAAATATTCATTATAGAAATTAATTAGAGAATATTTTTAAAATTTTAAATAAACAACGTTCTTTATTTGTAAATATTAACATTGTAGAAATTGATAAATATTAATAGTGTATCAATATAATTATAAATTATATTCTTAGTGATAATTATGTCATATTCTTAATATGTAAACAAGTGATAATTATACTACACTCTGAATAAATTTGGCAACTAGCATATTTTAATTAATATAAACTTGCATAAGAAATCATTTTACACAAGTAAATTAAAAATAAATTAATAGTACAAAAATATTCAAGAAATAAATACATGTGACAAAGAGAGAAAATTTTGAGCAAACATGATCAAATATATTATCTTCAATCAAATGTAAAAAAAGTATTTTCTGTTTTTGAAGGTTTTAATTAAATAAACTATTATAAACCTACACTCACCAAAGTAATGTATATATATTTTAGAGTTTATAGAAAAAATAATACATTTGTTGAGTATTAAACTGAATTGAGATTTGATTAAATATATAATATAAATATAGATTTAGTATAGTGGTATAGTACATAATAGCAATCTTTTTTATTATCTTAAAGGGATGCGAGGAATGGGGTGGGGTTATTAACGGAGCATCGACGTGTTAAAGTCAATCGGGAATAAGACACATGTATTTCATGCATTACCCTTTCCCTTTCTACGTTTTGTCTTATCAGTATGGTAGGTGAAATAATAATATGATTATAAAAATGGAATATTATAGCAAATCACCCAATTTCACATTCACTCATCTAATTTATCCAAGCAGCCCCTCTTGTATCCTTTTTTAAATCAAAGTCGGTTTACATTACAGCTCCTTTACTTCCACAACACTTCCAAATCTTCTTTTTCTCTTTACTTTGAAAAAGCTTACAACTTTCTTCCAAATCTTTCTTCTTAAACTTCTGGGTTTTTCTTTATACGACCAAGCAAACGCCTCATTGCTGTGTCGAAAGCACAAACCAAACGGAAAAAATTGAGCTCCCTAGAAGGATTGGGAAACTTGACCAGCGAAAAGAGGCGACTTTGATACTAAGTTATTGTTGATTGAAAGATTCCCCCATCTTGGGTTATTATTAGAGAAAAAAAGTTTCTCCTGGAAAGATGAGGGAAAATTCTTGGTTTGTAATTTGCATGTGGGTTTTGTTAGTGGGGAATTGTTTGGGGAGGTTTGTGGTGGAGAAGAACAGCTTGAAGGTGACTTCGCCGGAATCAATCAAAGGGGTTTATGAGTGTGCGATTGGGAATTTTGGGGTTCCTCAGTATGGGGGTACCTTGGTTGGCACTGTTGTTTATCCTAAAGCTAATCAAGGCGCTTGCAAGTCCTTCGATGATTTTGACATCTCTTTCAAATCAAAGCCTGGGGGATTACCCACTTTTCTCCTTGTTGATCGTGGAGGTCTGCCTCTTTTTTCTTCCTATTTCTTATTTTTTATCTATCATAGATTCTCCGATTTTGGAAATAAAAGAATCGGACTATGCTTTTATTTGGCCTTTCTATTTATGTAATTTATGGTATTAAATGTTAGTAACCCTACTTAATTTTGCTGGCAGTTGACACTTGTTAAATTTAGCATTGCCCTCTGGTTTCAATTTGGTAGTTCTTAGGGATTTGAATTGGCTTTCAGTTTTTGCTCTTCTCAAAGAGCTTTAAATGCACGTGCTTATCATCTTTAACTTGGCTGTTGTGGCAGATTGTTTCTTCACCTTGAAGGCATGGAATGCTCAGAAAGCTGGAGCTGCTGCTATTCTTGTTGCTGACAGCAAGGATGAGCCCTTGATTACCATGGATACCCCTGAAGAAGAAAATGCTAATGCTGAATACCTGCAGAACATCACCATTCCATCAGCCCTTATCAGTAAATCACTAGGGGACAGCCTCAAGAAGGCCCTTAACGGTGGGGAGATGGTTAATATGAATCTTGACTGGAGGGAGTCACTTCCTCATCCTGATGAACGGGTTGAGTATGAGTTCTGGACAAATAGCAACGATGAGTGTGGGCCAAAGTGTGACAGCCAGATAGAATTTGTCAAGAACTTCAAAGGAGCTGCTCAAATACTTGAGCGGAAGGGCTACACTATGTTCACCCCCCACTATATAACTTGGTATTGCCCTGAAGCTTTTATTTTGAGCAAACAGTGCAAGTCACAGTGTATCAATCATGGGAGGTACTGTGCTCCAGATCCTGAGCAAGACTTCAGTAAAGGTTATGATGGTAAAGATGTGGTGGTTCAAAATCTTCGCCAAGCTTGCTTGTTCAAAGTTGCCAATGAAAGTGGAAAGCCATGGCTTTGGTGGGATTATGTTACGGACTTTGCTATCCGCTGCCCGATGAAAGAGAAGAAATATAACAAGGAGTGTGCTGATAAAGTTATCCAAGCCCTTGGTAGGTTAATGCTTTACTTGCAATGCTCTCTATTATATATGATTCTTAAAATGTGTCGCACAATATTGCTGCTGCTATACTGTTCTGAAGGTGCTAGTGTTGCATTTTGATTGATTTTATTTCTTCAAAAATGGAGCATACGACCATTGAATTGGTTCCTTCTTTCTGGAAATGAGCAATAAGTAATTTTTTCTTCCTGTTTACCGAAGTTGAAGAAAAAGGATTGTGTAGTAGCGCTAATGAATTTATATACATTTACATGTGCACCTACCTGTATGTGTATTTTTATTATATATGTATGTAACTCTGATTTTATTGGGATCTAGAAAAGCAAAAGAATTCTTATTTGCCCCTGGAAATGTTTGATTACTTAAGTAATCTGTTATGGGTTAAAAGCAAGTTTGTGTCTTTACATTTGACATGTGTACTTATGTTTATCGTATGTCTTCCATTCTCTGCTTTATAGGTGTTGATCTCAATAAAGTAGACAAATGTATTGGAGACACTGAGGCTGATGTGGACAACCCAGTGCTGAAAGCTGAGCAAGATGCACAGGTGAGGCAATTCTTGAACTTTACAAGTTAAAAAGAATTTGCGCAATCCTACCATTGAGCTTCTCATTTATGCTGTAATTCTTATTTTAGATTGGAAAAGGCTCCCGTGGAGATGTAACTATACTGCCAACCCTTGTGATAAACAACAGACAGTATAGAGGTATGAATCAAAATTTACTGTCATTGCCAGCAATTTGCTTGTTTGAATTACCTTCGTAACAACATCTTTTCTAATGGATTTAGGGAAGTTGGACAGAGGAGCTGTTCTCAAGGCAATTTGTGCAGGTTTTCAAGAGACCACAGAGCCAGCAATTTGCTTAACTGAAGGTTATCATCTGTTGTGCTTAATTTAGAGGAATTTTCTTCTTGTGGTTTGCTTTGAAACATTTAAATTTTCTGGCATTAACCTATCACCATTTTTTCCCATGCTATTTAAGTTATAAATTTGTATTTTTGGGTAGAAACTATATTAAGATGATACTCATTATTTCACTATAAGTTGTCCTTGGCAGATATACAAACTAACGAGTGCTTAGAAAACAATGGTGGTTGCTGGCAGGACAAAAGTGCCAACATAACTGCATGCAGGGTATGTATGTTACTGGAAATTTTTTTCAGGTCAGCTATTTGTTCAATTTAACCCTTTTGCTGATGCCCCTTTTTTACTTGTAGGATACCTTCCGGGGAAGAGTGTGCGAATGCCCGTTAGTTAATGGTGTGAAGTTTTCTGGAGATGGTTATACACATTGTGAAGGTTGGACTTGACGGTTATAATTAATGCTAAACAGAAATTTGCATTTTACAACTCCTTTATGCTTAGTTCCATCTGCTTTTCTGATTAACAGCTTCTGCGGCTTTACGCTGTGAAATCAACAATGGAGGATGTTGGAGAGAAACACGGGAAGGAAGGACATACTCTGCTTGTATTGTGAGTGTCTCTCTGTCTATCTCTTTATTTATCTCTCCATCATTTTCCCGGTTTCTTAGTTATTCGGTTCTGGAATGGAATGTTCAGGATGATCATTCACATGGTTGCAAGTGCCCATACGGATTCAGGGGTGATGGAGTCAAGAGCTGTGAAGGTACTAGGATACTTTTACATGGTTTCTTCATTTAATATCTTCAAGAGCCATTCTTAACACTTGGAATAGACTACTCATTAGATTTTTGCTTTCTCCTTTTTGTCAACGAGTTCATTTAATATTATGCGTGGTTTTATTGATATGTGGAACATGTGAATTATAAGAGGCTTAACTGCTATTGCTACATCAGATTGGTGTTTTAGACACCATGAAGTTATCGAGATTTTGGGTGCAGTATTTTAGTTTTAATTAATGCTCTTGGCATCTAAAATGATTTGATGGGAGTTTGGTAAAATCTTGAATCACTTGTAGAGATTTCTGATTTAGGAGGAACTTTCTAGTAAAAGCTGAAGTATTGGTACCTTTTATAGGCAAGGGATGAGTGAGGTTTTTGTAAATGCTTAAAGTAAGAGTGCTTATAGACCATCTTATGATATAATTTTTTGTGCAAAGCTTTTAAATAAGAAGTGCTCCCTATTAGAGCTGCATCAAATAAGTTTTAAAGCTATACATCATTTATATATCTATTGGTGAACCATGTCTCACATTGGACTGTCTCCCAGATGTTGATGAGTGCAAGGAGAAGCTGGCCTGCCAATGTCCTGGTTGCAAATGCAAAAATACCTGGGGCAGTTATGAGTGCAGCTGTAGTGGTGGTTCATTGTACATGCGAGAGCATGACACATGTATCAGTGAGTATATGTTTGAGGCCTGCCGTGATAGTCTGTATTAGATACAAATGTTTTCATATAATGTTCTCCTGCATCTTGTAATGGGGTATAGGAGATGTTGGTATTGAGTTTAAGACGAAGCTGATTGTCCATTTAATTGCATTTCATATCAACATGATGACATTCAGGATCGTAAGACCCCTCAAATGCGTGTTATTTGTTTTCAGGTAAGAATGTTAAAACAGAGGTAAGCTGGGGCTCTGTTTGGGTAATAATTCTTGGATTGGTTGCTGCTGGAGCTGGAGGGTATGCCATTTACAAATACAGAATCCGGGTAAGATTTGTCATTACTCTAATATTAATACCTATTCTTCAATAAGTTATAGATCCATTGCGGTATTCATGATAAAGAGGCATCACATGGTTGATAGATGGCTTGGGGAGTGGGAATTTATAACATTATAGGTATTCATTAAAGGGTAATTCTGAACCAAACTGGGAACTCAAAATAATCTGGTTAGGCATGTTTGTCCTTTAAGTGGAAACCTAAACTACAATATCTGAAGATGAAGTGCAGTCAAATTGGTCCAAGTAGTGCATATGTAGTTGGATAGATTTTCAGTAGAAACCAAAGATGGCGATAATCAGAAGACAGTTGTCAGAATGAGACCCCCCGATTGAACTGAAATGATAGTTGGAGTGGATAACAGCAGAGGGGTGTTTTGATGAATTTGGACTGACATCCTTGTGTTCTTGAACTTGATGCAGAGATACATGGATTCAGAGATTCGGGCTATAATGGCACAATACATGCCATTGGATAATCAACCAAACAACGTTCATCATCCAGACATTTAAAGTGCCTCTTCTGATTGGGTTGGTTATATATTAGTAGGTTTTATATTTTTGAGTCACGTAACTTATTTGGCTTCTCTTCGACATTGTAATTCTAAATAAAGAACAATTTTCATAATTATGTGGCTTTTACATTTTATCTTCCGGCTGGATTTATTTTTGAAGAATTGAGTTCAGGGTGGGTCGGAAAATAGTTGGGTAAACTTGCCCGATATTAAGTTTTTAAAATTAAAAAAATTTAAATTTGGATCCGGATGCATCATTCTGTTCTCATCTCTATTGTTAATTTAAGCTTGTAGAAAGGTGCAGGCTTGGGCTTTTTGTTGTGCTGGATCAAAAAGTAGGATCTTAATTTGGTTACATTTCTCGGATTTTTCAAACCCTCTTGTTTGACTATCTTCATAAATTTTATTGTTTTTAAACATTATTTAATAAATTTTAAGTAAAATAATTTTTAAATTTTATGTTTATGTTGTACTTTTAAGATAGTTTTTTTTTATTTCAAATATACAATCCTCATTTATTTGTTTAATTAAAATGTGGATTAAAATATTAAAATTTTAAAGGCAAGCTCTGCGTTAAAACGACGACTTCATTACTTAGAGTAAAAAAAGATGCAAAATTCTGGTAATGGTTCGGCTGGTGATCTGAGTGATGTGGGTGATCGAAATACCAAGAAAGTACGTTTCAAGGAAGCTGGTGATGAAGAGGAGACTAATATGGTTGTTGAGTCTGAACAACAGCCGATGGTGCCCTTTGAAGAGAAACTTTTGGGGGGGAATGTATCCACCTCTGATGGAAATCTTGCAAGGAATCTGGAGAGGAATGAAGGGGATCTAGAAATTCTGGAAGGGGATGTGAATAAGTCAATGGTCAATGGCATTCTGGCAATTGCTTTTTCGGAGCGCATTAAAGATATATTGTTTAAGGAAATGGAATCGACGGTTATTCTGAAGTTGCTAGGGCGCAACATTAGTTATAATGTGCTTTATAACCGTACATTAAACCTCTGGAAACGTGCAAAATCTTTTCATTTGATGGATATCACTAATGGTTATTTTTTTGTTATTTTGTTAAATTTCAGGATATAGGGGATTATAACAAAGTCTTAACTCAAGGTCCTTGGATAATTTTTGGGCAGTACCTCACGGTACAACCTTAGACGAAATCGTTTAATCCATCTCAGCTTTACCCTAGTGTGGTGTTAGCGTGGATTCGTCTGCCAGGACTCCCGGGTTATCTGTACAAAAGACAGATCATTGAAGCTATTGGGAGTTTAATAGGGAAAGTTGTAAAATTGGACTTACAAACTGGCAACAACACTCGGGGGCGGTTTGCCCATATGGCCGTGTTCGTCAACCTTGACAGACCACTCATCTCTAAGGTCTTGGTGGATGGGGACGTCCAACGGGTTGAATACGAATCTCTTCCGATGGTCTGCTTTAACTGTGGGAAATATGGACATGTAAAAGAGTTGTGTCTGTCGGTGGAAGTTGAAGCGGTTTTGGAGAGGTCGAAGGCGGTCTTGGAAAGAACGGAGGCCGACGCGGTGGTAGCACCTGGTGAAGTTGCTGGTGAGGGTGGGGATGGAAAGAACGTTGAATTCAGGCCATGGATGATAGTTAATAGGAAATCACGGAGGGGATCTCACGCGATTCTCGGGTTAACGAGGCTGCGAAAAAAGGAAAGGATTCGGTGGGATCTCGATTCTCGCCGTTAATCGGGGGAGAGGTCTCAGGTGGTAGCCTCGCTGGAACTGATGGGGGTTTGGGCCATTTAAAAGTGGCGAACTGTGAAGCTGGTGTGGATTCGGCTTTAATCAGGCCGGATTTGGGCTCAAGTTCAAGTGGCCCGATAGGTGTTGAGACAAGTCAGATTAAGGGATATAGTGGGCCTAAGTCAGCGGGAAAGAGGCCTGTGGAATCTAATGATTTATTTCAAAATAACAAGGACCGAATGAATAATTTTTCTAACTCTGTTTCTTTTGCACCGGCTGCAGGAGTAGAAAATTTAAAGGAGGGAGCGGCACAAGCTTGTGGGCCATCGAATGTCTTACCTGATGGACCAAGTGAGGAACGGGTTGAGTTGAAGGGTCCTTTAATGACTAATGGGTTAATCCTCAATGGTTTGTATAACATAACCTCAAATGGTCCAAATATTATTTTAAATAATCAGTATGTAGGCGGATTTTCTAATATTTTATCTGAGTAGGAAATTGGGAAGGAACATTTGGGTCCTTCAGGTCTTTTGGAGAAAAATTTGGTTCTGAATAACCCATATTCGAAGGATCTAATGAATCTGTGGTTAAATTAGACGCTAATTTTTTAGATCCAAAACATCATTCAGCTGTTATTATTAAAGATAATAATGTGAATAAAACGCATAAAGGTAACAAGAAAAATATTTTAGTTAGTGCTAATAAATCTATCTTTGTTTCCAGAGGGCATCTGAGATTAAAGTTAGTAATAATCATGGTGGAGTCTCTCTCAATCGTTCTTTTAAGGACAAAGGAGGTAGATTGAAAAATGCTGGAATTGCTCGAGTTCCATTGTCAGATGCTATAAGTTCCATGGTTAACCTTGTTAATTCGCAAGTTGGGCCCGAATTGGATGTGATTGGAGGTTGTGCTGAAGGACAGACTGACGACCTTCGAACCTCTTCTGCTTGATCTGGTGGTAATTTTTACTTTGTTTTTATAAAAAAATTATTATGAATTTTACTATTTTTGTTGGAATTGCCAAGGTTGTGCCAGTTTGAAATTCCCTCGTATTTTTTGGGAATATAATAGAGAGCATGTAACAGCTCGATTTTTCACCCTAGTCGGAACGGTGGTTTCGGGACTACGAATCCGAGTCAAAAAAATGTTTAAAATTTATTTTCTGTGTTTGCTATGTGTGAAATTATGAGTGTTAAATTTTCATAATTTAATTGTTCGGTTTGAATGTTTGATTATTAAAAAGAGGTCAAATTGCATCAAGTGATTATAAATATGCTATTTAATTAAGTATTAAAATTAGCATGTCTTTTAAAGAAAGGGGTTTAAAATGAAATTATGCCATGAATAAGTTTAGTGGACGGTGATGGATCATTTTATATGATATTTTATATATTATAAAGTATATTAGTTAATTATAATATGAATTAATTTATAATAGAAAAACAAAAGAAAGAAACATTCCTTTTGCATGTTCTTCCATATTGCCGAAATTAAAGGATAAGAAAAAGAGAAAAGCTTTCTCACTTTCGGTCAAGGAAAGCCAAAATCCAAGGTTAGTTTTAGTTTAGATTTTGATAAAAAAGTATATTTTGAGCTTGTAGTCAAGATATGTACATAGCCCATGTGTTAATTTTGAAATTAATTCATATTATGGTATTCAGCTATGGAGAAATTTCTTGAGTTAGGTGGTGTTGATGTTAGAAAATGAAAGTTATATGTTAGATTTTTCTTTTAAAGTTGTAATAAGATTTCTATGTGATTTTGTGTATAAGGAACGAATTTGTAAAATTTTTGAATAGAGAGGGACTAGATTTTTAAATTAAATAAAATGTAAGGTTTTGAATAGGTTTAGTGAATATTCGGCTCTTGTGAATTGGGATGAGATTGAGTGTAATTTTATGATATATGCACTTTGAATTATTTTGTACAATTGTAAAATGTGAAGGGCAAATTAGAAATTTGCTTAATTGTGTAGTTGAGATTAAATTGGGTGAAATTCAATTTAATGAATTCAATTTGGAATTAATTAGATCAAGAACAAAAAGGACCGGGATCGGATCAGGGAAAAACGAAATTAATCGAATAGTCGTGAAACGTAGTTCGCCGATATACGAGGTAAGTTTTAAGCAATTAAGTCGAATTGAATTTATTTATAAATGATATACATGAATTTAATGGAAGTATATATATTATTGATAGAACCGAGTGTAACAGTGATTAATAAGATGAATAGGTTAATATGTATTTAGGTGGTTGATGTTTAAGCTTTGTATGTATATATATAAATGAGTAGCAAGTTTGAGAGATGCACTAAACGTGCAAATTTGATACCGAGCACTAAGTGTGCGAAATCGGTCATTGAGCACTAAGTGTGCGAAATCGGTCATTGAGCACTGAGTGTGCAAGTTGGTTTTAAACATTAAGTGTGCAAATTGGATTTCCGAGCACTAAGTGTGTGAAATCGGTTATTGAGCACTAAGTGTGCGAGAAAATTTTTAAGCTCAAAAGATTGATTTCGGTAAGTCTCGAAACTATGAGGTATTTATATTTGAAAGTAAATATATATGTTTAATTGTGGATTATATGAAATACTAAATGTAAATCATCTATTTGGAATTTTGTATAAGATGTATAATTTGAATAGCTTTGTGTTTGAAATTGTGGATATCACATGAGAATGAAATTTCATATTAGATTCGGCCGGGAGTTTGGGAACAAGAAATGCTTTGTGGTTGTAAGTGGATATTGATGAATCCTTGTCTATAATATTTGAAATTATTATTAAGAGTTTGATCTATAGACTTATTAAAATTGCTTATAACTTACTAAGCTATTAAAGCTTACATGGTGTGTTTTTGTTTGCTCTTTGTGTTTTAGATTCTTGGTGATCGTTACGTGCTCGGGGATCGTCAGTGTATATCGTCACACTATCATTAATCTTTTGGTACTTTTGAAAACCGAACTTAAAGTTTATGGTATGTATAAGCTAAGATACCTTTTGAATTCATTATGGTTGAGATGTATATAAATGCCATGCGAAAATGGCTAACTTGATACATAAGTCTATATTATCTTGATTGTGTTTTTGTGCTTGTAATGTTTGAACATGAAAAAGGTGAAGTTGATTGTGGTTTGAACGTTTGGTTGATATTTTGGTGTATAGTAGATGATTGGTTTAAAGATCTAGCTTTATGGGAAATATTATGTTTTAAGTTATATATATTTTAATAGTGGTGTATTCGACTAGGTTGCTTAGTTAATTAGATTTGGTTAAATGGCCGAATATATGTATATCTAGTTATATGTTAAACAAGTTAACTAAGTTGTAACTGTGAAAGTAGATTGGATGTATTCGGTTCTTGGGTAATGAAATTTAGAAATGTTTTGTCATTTGGAGGTGGTATATAGTTTGCCATGCATATATGATATTTGCAGTGAGTGTATTGTATGATATGTCTTGATTTTAAATAATTACCATTTGAATATTATTATGCTGTTAAAACAAGGATGATATATGTGTTATTAGTAAATCGATTTTAATACTCATGTCACAGTTGAGTGGTTAAAAAGACTCGTTATTATTCATGTGAATTGTTCAAAAATTACGATTAGGTCTCGTAATGCTTCGTAACCCACTCCGGCGACAGATACGGGTTAGGGGTGTTACAGAGCATAAGTCTGATTTGGTGGGCCTAAACGAGGGTAAATGGGCCCAAAGCTGATTCTATTATCGCCAAGCTTGGCTTTGACTTTTCGCATCGAGTGAAGGCTGTGGGTTTCTCGGAAGGCATTTTGACAGGTTGGAAAGACTCCATTTCTGTTGATATCTTCGGTAACCATTCCCAATTTATTCTACTTAGAATTTCTGGTAAGTTTTATCGACAACCGGTTTTGGTCACTTTTGTTTATGGCAGTCCTAATGGTCAAAAGCGAAAGCAATTATGGGAAGCTTTGAAATATACTGTGCCGGGGGATGGGTCTCCATGGTTAGCGATTGGTGATTTCAACGCTATTCTTGCTTCGTGTGAAAAAAGAGGTGGACGGGCCATCAGGAAAAGATGTGTTCTCTTTAATGAGTTCATGGATTCCATGGGTCTGCATGATTTGGGGTTTAGTGGGCCTAATTTCACTTGGAATAGAGAGGGAAGTTTTTGAGAGACTAGACAAAGCAATTTGTAATGACGCTTGGAGTCTGAGTCCTTTGTCCAAAGTTTTACATCTTCCAAAACTTAAATCTGATCATAGACCACTCTTATTATTGCTTATGCCTAATGTTCAGTCTTTCTCTAGAAGACCTTTTCGTTTTTTAGCAGGTTGGATTGAGCATCTGAGGTTTTCTAAGTTTGTTAAGGAGAACTAGAAGTTCATGGGGGATATGTCAACAACTCATGCGACTTTCACTAAACAAGTTAAAGAATAGAATAAGGAGGTTTATGGACACATTATGCATCGGAAGTACCTTTTGAAGAAGAAGCTGGATAATGTTCAAAAGGCGATTGATCGAAGGAGCTCGGCTCTGTTGAATCAGGTCGAGTTGGAAATTCGTGAAGAACTAGAGTCAGTATTACATCATGAGGAGCTTCTATGGAGACAAAAGGCTAGATGTGATTGGCTTGTTTTTGGTGATCGTAATATAAGGTTTTTTCATAGGAGAACTTTGCAGAGAAGAAAGCATAACCGTATTGTGGCTCTGAAAAATCAAGCAGGGGAGTGGGTCACTAATGAAGATGAATTGAAACAAGAAGCAGTTAGCTTTTATAGAAATCTTTATGGGGAGTAGACTAGGGATACCGATAATCCTGGGTGTGGTAATTTCCCGACTCTTAGGCAAGAAGATATCCAGTTCCTAGTAGGCCTGTTTCTAATGAGGAGATTAAAAAGGCTCTTTTTGATATGAAGCCTTTAAAAGCTCCAGGCAATGACGAAATTCATGCTATTTTTTACCAAAGCAAGTGGGAGTTTGTGGGCCTTTCAGTTTGTGAATAGGTCAAGAGGATTTTTTCTGGGAATAGCATTGATCCAGACCTCAATAACTCTCTTATTGTTCTTATTCCTAAAGTGCAGCATCCGGAATGTTTCTCGCAGTTTCGCCCTATTAGCCTTTGTTCGGTGCTTTACAAGCTTGTGATGAAGGTCATT